>NC_091474.1:718333-1077500 GCF_036971445.1 Narcine bancroftii
GCAAAACTGTAACGATGACTTGCATTCTGTCAATGTAGCCCATCCTATCTAAGACATTGAAATGGTGCGATAGAGATAATCTCTACAAAATATCAAAGATGTGAATTCTCCACTGTTGGAAAGTTCAAATGATGTTAATTTGAGTGAAACAGAAAAGTCTGCAGATACTGTGATTATAGTGAAAACACATAAATGCTGGAGGTCTCACAGTGTCCATAGGAGATAAAGATATATAATCAATGTTTTGGGCCTGAGCCCTTCATCATGGTGTAAGCAGAAAGCAGGCTGGTGGATAAATAAAAAGGCTGGGGGGGGGGGGGGGGGTTGTGGGAGGGAGAACACAGGGCAAAAGGCAATGATTGGATATGGAGAGGAGGACAGGAGAGGAAAGGTGAGAACTGATCAGGGGAGGAGGTGGCTTGGTGAATGCAGAGATTGAGGAGCCTTAGCTGTTGGCTTGTAGCATGGAATCCTCTACATGGCCAACAAAAAGGCAGGCATACCCGGGGCCTGTGTGGGCACCCAAGGCTACACCTTTGGTGTGAAGGAAGTGGGGTGAGTCAAAGAATAAGTTATTGAGGGTGATGAAAAGTTCTGCCAGTCTGAAAGGTGCAGTGGTGAGGGGAACAGTTGGGTCTGTTGTCGAGAAAGAAACTAAGGATATTGAGCCCTTCAGTTTGGGGGATGGAGATGTATATTGTTGTGAGCCCAAGGACTCAAACCAGCAGCAATAGAAATTCACCAAGACAAGGGCTACTTCAACAAAACTGGTTTCATTTTCTTAATACATAGTAAAAAGCTAAATATTGATTTTATTATTATTAACTTAACAACCCTCTTCTAATTCTAAGGGCACTTGTGTGTAATGTTTGTGTTCAGGAAAGTTCTTTGTTTCACTGTCCAATCATTCACTTTTCACTTCACTTTGTATCGGACAATTTTCCATACTCTGTATAGAATTAAACATTTATTATATTCACCAGGTTCTGGTGCTTAAACTTAAGTTGTTACTGCTCAGGAAGATCTTTGTGGGTTTCAGAGAAATGTTCAGTGGACACACAAACTGATCCTTCAATCAGAAACGAAGTGTCTTACTGAAGAAACATGCCCCCTCTTGGGGTTTCCAAAAGATGACCTCTTCATCCAGGTTACCACAAGGAAATCTTCTTTTCCTCTATTTCAGGAGAAACTTGCTGTCTTCCACACCAACTTCTACTGAATCTTTCAATCTCTCTTCCCCCCAAAGAATGAATGTTTTCTCTCTGTTTGCAAAACCACATGACCCCTCTTGGAACAGCACCTTCAACCAGTAATTTAAACTCTGGGATTAGTCTTAATAGCAAAAGATTTTAGTTCTTGAGCCTGGCACTGAACAAACGTGCTGATCCATTAACACCTACTTGTAAAACTCTCAAGTTCTCTCCCATTGTCTCAGCAAAGCCAATTGGAGACATGAAGTCTATCCCTGTTTGGCGAAATGTTATCTAACAACTAAACCTCACAATCTTACCCCTTTTAAGATGTATTTTATCATAATTTTATTAACCTATCTTGTAACAATAACAATTGCATATCCATGGAGAAAATGAGGTGGTCAAGATCAGGGAACTAGAAGATGTTGAAGTGATGGAAGGCATGTGAAGTATTACAGATGTAGGTGGTGAGGGAGTAGACCAGGGGTCAATATGGAGTGGAGGTAAGTGGATTCAACTTTGGTGGGGCAGGGACATGTGGAAACAATGGGTCTACTGAGGATGCTTGTGGATTTTGGGAAGGAGGTAAAACCTAGCAATGTGGAATTGGGAAACAAGAAGGTTGTGGGCTATTGTAGGGAGATGACGAGAAGTGATGAGTTCAGAGACAGTGCATGAGATGGTGTTTTCTCCGGTTTTGATGGGGTCCTTTTTAAGGCATAAGCAAGAGGAGGTGTTATAATGGAAGATTTAAACCGTGTTTCTTACTTTTGCAACCTTTGCTTCTGCAAGGCTGAGAACCTGCTTGTTTTTTAGAATCAGCAGACATAAGCTAATTTACACTAAGGGACCCAGGGATGGACATGAATTAGTAGATACATCTAAATTCCACCATGGGGCCCAGGATGCAGTTGAATCAAGACAATCTAATTTACACTATGGGGCCCAGGGATGGACATGAATTAGTAGATACATCTAAATTCCACCATGGGGCCCAGGATGCAGTTGAATCAAGACAATCTAATTTACACTATGGGGCCCAGGGATGGACATGAATTAGTAGATACATCTAAATTCCACCATGGGGCCCAGGATGCAGTTGAATCAAGACAATCTAATTTACACTATGGGGCCCAGGGATGGACATGAATTAGTAGATACATCTAAATTCCACCATGGGGCCCAGGATGCAGTTGAATCAAGACAATCTAATTTACACTATGGGGCCCAGGGATGGACATGAATTAGTAGATACATCTAAATTCCACCATGGGGCCCAGGATGCAGTTGAATCAAGACAATCTAATTTACACTATGGGGCCCAGGGATGGACATGAATTAGTAGATACATCTAAATTCCACCATAGGGCCCAGGATGCAGTTGAATCAGAAGACATAATCTAATTTACATTATGAGGCCCAGGGATGTATATAACACATCTAAATTCCACCATGAGGCCCAGAGATGTAGTTCATAGGGGGTATTTGGGATGCGGGGAGAAATGGGCAGGGCCTGAAGAATAGCCTGCTTGGTGGACTGTAACGCCCTTTCCTGATCATCACCCCATAAAAAGTCTGCTTTCTTTCGGGTAATCCTGTAAAGAGTACGTAAAAGCAATGCCAAATGAGGAATATGGCATCGCCAGTATCCCAATAACCCTAGGAAACGCTGGGTCTCTTTTTTATTAGTAGGAGTGGCCAAGACTGCGATCTTATTGTGAACTTTATCGGGAACCACCTGTTCTCCAGTATGCCACTGAATTCCAAGGAAGATAACCGTCTGGGATGGGCCCTGTACCTTGGCGGGGGTTAATGGCCCACCCTCTTTGCATCAGGCTATTTTGGACACACTCCATACTTTCCACCATCTCTTCCGTGGTCCCTTGGATCATCACATCATCAATATAATGGTGAATTGAGAGGGAAGGCGATTCTGGCTCTGTCTCCAAATCACGGGCAATTAGGCTGTGCCAAATAGTGGGAGAATATACATAGCCCTGAGGGAGGTGGATGAAGGTATACTGGTGCCCCTTCCAGGTAAAGGCGAACTGATCCTGTGAGACCTCAGCTATAAGAATACTGAAGAAGGCATTAGCGAGATCAATGACAGCATACCATGTTCCTGAGTTCCCAGTAGCAATGTTTTCAATAAGGGTAACAACGTCCGGAACTCCTGAAGCAAGTGGTGGGGCATGTTTGTTCAAAAAACGATAGTCAACTGTCATTCTCCAGGAGCCGTCTGGCTTCTGGACCGGCCAAACAGGGCTATTAAAGGGCGACGTTGTGGGCCTCACTACCCCTTCTTCTTGCAAAGCATCGCTGGTGGCAGTAATCTCTTCCTGCCCTCCAGGGAGGTGATATTATGGAATGCACACTGGTTTCGAGGGGGGGAGGCACCATCACAGGATCCCACTTAGCCCGACCCACCACTAGTCTTTTTGTAATAGTCCGAATTCCAAATGCAAATCCCCCTTGTCTAGTATTAAGGGCCGTACCGGCCACATATTAATACCCAGGATACCCTCGTCAGTGGCAGCCACCAGGGCATGTAACCATATAAGGGAACCATATAAGGTCCACCGTGGTGTGGACTTTTATTTCCTTCGCCAGGGTGATCGCTTCCCCCATCCCCTCTATTCAAAATGTCGGTCCAGTCCAGAGGTCGGGGTTACCAGGAATCACCGAGTGCTCCGGACCGGTGTCGACCAAGGCCAAATATTGGCGGTCATTACCCCCACCCCAATGGATTGTTAACGGTATGTAGGGCCGCAGGTCCCCGAGTATCCGCCGTGTCTTAATAGAGTAGATACGGGGGCCTGCCTACGCCCTCATGCTTTAGTAGGGTTCGGGGGCTTCCAGGCCCACATGCCACTATTATCCATAAGAGCCTTTTAACCAATTGTTTTATCTCATCACGGGTAACTGGAGCAAGAGAAGCTGGCTCGATAGGAGCAGCAGTGGGAGCAGAAGGCACAGCTGGGCCAGGAGGACTCAACAGTTAGGGATGATGTTCCCCTGCCTTCCTCTTATAAAGGGCATAAAGGACCGCAGTAGGTTTCCCATCAATATCACTTTTAGGTACACCTAACTTTAACAAGGTTAGAAAAAGGTCCTTCCTTGTCGGTCCGTTATTAGCAGCAGGCCCTCTCTTTTCATCCTCCTTGTCTGATTTAACCTGGGTTGTACGTGAGTGGATTTTACCTCCCAGTTCTAATTCTCTAAGCCCAGATAAGGCATGCACCGCCTCAGACACAGGGTGCCCAATTAGCGGACTAGTTACTGTCAGAACCAGTCCCTGTACAGTGGGTTGGGTGGAACGAACCAATCGGGTATGCATTCTGGCTGTGAATATCTCTTCAACAGGGCTCCCCCCATGTACCCACAGCCTCAAATGCCCTGCATACAAGGCAGAGGCCAGGGCCTGCTGACGAATTACTGCTATACCCTCCTCTGAGGAGCCCCAATTGTTCTGCAAATGTAAATCCCAATCTACAGGTGATGGGTATACTCGTAGCAGGGCATCCCCTAGAGTGGCAAGTAAGTAATCCACCTCTCTTCCTCTACCCTGCAGCTCAGCAGTGACCCAGATATCAGTAGTCAATGTTCCTAATCGCAACAATTCCTCAGGAGTTAAATATACATTTCCCCCTCCTTGCTCCCAGACACGCAGGAGCCAGGCTGCCAGAGTTTCTCCCGCCTTTTGCCTAAATCGATCTCCAATGGCAGCCAGCTCTTTTACAGAGAAGTCACGTATCATTGAGTGCTCTTGACCCCTGCTCCCACTTTGGCCCACAGGGTCCTTTGCCCAGTGTACGGGACGAGGCCTAGGCCTTCCCGTAGAGGGGGTAGGCCATAGAGCATAAGCAGGGGTTTGGGTATTTTCCCCTGGGTCTGCTTGGGAGACTGGGGTACCTATCCCTTCAATCTCTTTCCTTACATCATCCCCCCCTTCCTTCTGTTTGGGAAGTCTGCTGCCTTACAGGGCGGGCGTGAATAGCGGGTGGAGAGGGGAGTACATCAGGCACATGCTGAGGGGGATCTGCATTGTTACCATGGTCATCATTCCAGATATTCCCGTCCCAATCATCAATTACATCAGGATCGTCGCCATTCCTTATGGCACGAATACGATGTGGATCAGGTTCTACTCCATCCCTCTCTTTATCTGCACAGAGCTGCTGCTGGAGTTTTATATTATGGCAGATCGTTTGGACATGCTTATCCTCCCATTCTTTGTCTCGGTCCTGACTGGTCTGAACAATCTCGCTCATCGTAGAACAGCGTTGTCGCATGGCTTCTAGCTCCTCCTCTAGTTGCTCTCTCTTATGCTGAGATTCTACTTCTCGCTGAACTAATTCTGCTTCACGCTGAATGGAGTGGCGTAAGCTGTGGCCAGCAGCCAAAAACCGTCCGTCAGCGTCCCCTTTTTAACAGGAAATTTACTTTCTCGAAGGAGAGTGGCAATCCGCTCTCCCAGAGGCGCACTTGATGGATCTAACTTCTCATCCCGACTAAGGAGTGGTCCCAACAAGGACAGGGTGTTGGCCAACATGCCAAACCCATCGTCTTTGGAAGTCCATCCTGGAATCAAGAACTGCTCAGGGCTCACCTCTTTCTTTCAGTGAAACATCTTGAGACCAACCCTGCTTGCTGCGCCAATTGTCCTGGGTAAACTTGTACCTCTCATTTTATTCATTTTAGATTGGTCACAGTGTTTGAGCTACCGAAAGAAAATAGACACACACACCGAGAGCAGTTCAGTTCATACAAGTCTTTATTACTAAATCTAAAGCTGAATTAAAACTACAATATGCAAGCCCTTCCCAATTATACTTAACAATGCCTGGACTGGTCCCAACTGCCAAAGCGAGGCAATGACTGCACACTTGTAGTAGGTTGTCTGGGCGTCGGGAGCAGCTTCTCCACCTCCCCTGACCGGGACGTTGGTTGGAATCTTGAAGTTCTTTTTGCTGAGAGATGTTGCCACCTCTCGGAGAGTCTCAAACTTCAGCAGTGGGACCATGGCTTATATTACCCAAAAGTTGTTTACTTCATAGCTTATCTCTTTGAACAAATAATTTAATTATCTTCAAGGTCTCCTGA
This sequence comes from Narcine bancroftii, assembly GCF_036971445.1. Taxonomy (NCBI): domain Eukaryota; kingdom Metazoa; phylum Chordata; class Chondrichthyes; order Torpediniformes; family Narcinidae; genus Narcine; species Narcine bancroftii. The sequence continues at coordinate 724,630 of NC_091474.1, forward strand.
CAGTCTGCGACCAACAAAAGAAAACTACATCCCTGGGCCTCATAGTGTAAATTAGATAATGTCTTCTGATTCAACTACATCCTGGGCCCCATGGTGGAATTTAGGTGTGTCAACTAAATGCATTCTGGGCCTTGTGGGTGTAAATTAGATTATGTCTTCATATTCATCTGCATTCCTGGGTCTCATAGTGTAAATTAGATTATGTCTGCTGATTCTAAAAACAAGCAGGTTCTCAGCCTTGCAGAAGCAAAGGTTGCAAAAGTAAGAAACACGGTTTAAATCTTCCATTACAGGTGTCCAAGAGTTGTCATTTGGTTTCAGCCAGATCTGTGCCTTTCAACCTTTCCCCCACCCCCCCCCCCCCCGCCCCCATTCATATACCACCATAGGTGCTCTGTGTTTAGTAAGGAATTATTTAAGGTGGTATGCTGGTGGAAAGAAAGGTTGAGAACCACTTAGCCAGATGGACGTCAGTGTTCCAGATCACTGCAGCACCATCCTTGTCCATTGGTTTGCCAGTGAGGATGGGATTGGTGTGGACAGAGTGGAAGGCAGAGTGCTCTGAGTTGAGATTAGAAAAAGGGGAGTGGTAAAGTCAAAATGGTTGATGTTTCAGTGACGGTTGGAAATGTAAAGATTGAGATGTAGATGAAGATTTAAGGTGGAAGAAGGATTGCAAATATTAATTTGATGCAAACAATTTGTAAATGGTTCACCAGCACTAATCTCTGGAACAGAGAATGAAGAAGAACGTAACATCTATCATTTAAAATTAAGATGTAATTTCACTTGTTATATACCTTGTTACTTCACTGATATTTTATTCATCAGTGCAAGACTGAAATATATGTATTTCTTTTCAAAAGATGCTGTGGTTGGTGTTGTAGTGGAAGAGATTTCAAACCTCGAACAGTGTGGCTTGGACATCCAGAGAAACGAGAACAGAAGTATCCACGAAATGTCATCAATAATCAGAAATACAACTTCTTTACCTTTCTACCTGGGGTATGTGATGGAAATTAATTCTGAATGTAATCATTTGAAACATTTAAAAATCCACCTAACAACATCTGTTTATGGGTCTCCCTTGTTCTCTCATTGGTCTTTCATTAACAGGTGGACAAAAGGAGCTTCAGAAAATTCCTTTCCTTCATCTTCCTCTCTTTTTCTTTTTAAAATATTTTATTCATATTGACATTATGCACATTTGAACAATAGTTATAATATTGCATTGTAAAATTCAAGAGAAGGAAAAGCCCTCAAAAAACCCTTGTAAATTAGATCCCCTACCATTAAACAAGGTTAAAAGCTAACACGTCAGAATCAAGTGACAACGTGGTGATGGACAATACTGCACCAAAGCTTCTGAACCACCTGAATTCGGGGTTATGATAATAGTCCACGAACCTTTAATGGCATATCTAATTTTTTTCTAAACTTAAACAAGACATAATATCACTTAACACGTGTGTGTGTGTGTGTGTGTGTGTGTGTGTGTGTGTGTGTGTGTAGGTGGAGTATTGTCTCCATTTAAATCAAAATTGCACATCTGGCCATCAATAAAATTCAGCTTTCCGTTGGAATCAGTAAAACATCATCTTCTTGAAATAATCTGAAAAGAACAATTAAATGGCAAGATTCTAATTTGAATGAGAATGTTTGAAAGATATCTTTCCAGAATTTTTCTAAACTAGGGCAAGTCCAGAACATGTGAACCAAAGAAGCATCACCAATCTTATATTTGTCACATAGAGGATTTATATCTGAATAAAAATTAGACAATTTAACTTTAGTCTTATGTACTCTCTGGACCACTTTAAATTGCAACAAACAAGGTTGTGCACAAAAGGAGGTCGTATTAATCAGATGATAGAGTCCCAAACCTCCTGAGATGAAAGATTCAAATCCTATTCCCAACTGTTCTTGATTTTAACTAATGAAGCTATTCTTGTTAAGCAAATTATTTATGAATAAGAGATATTAAACCTTTGAGAAAATTGTAAATCAAAAAGTGTTTCAAGAATGTTTGCCTCAGGGATTCGCAGAAAGTCAGGGATCTGAGATTAAACAAAATGTCTCACTTGTAAATATCTTTTTTTTTAAAAAGTGTTGTTAAATGTTACCATCAATTGTTCAAAGGAAGTGAAATTGTTTTGAATAAAAGGGTCTTGAAAACATTTAATACCCAATCTGTCCCAGTCATTAAAGACAGAATCTTGCAAAGAAGGTTGAAAAAGATGATGGATATAATGGGGATGGCAAGGGAAAAGCGTTGAAACTCCAAAAAGACCTTCTAAACTGTGCCCATATTCTCAAACTGTGTCTCATTATCAGATTTTCTGTTAGTTTAGATAAAGCATAAAAAAAAACCCCTAGAATTGCCAACGTAGAAGTAGTTTTAGTAAAATTCAGTTCTATTTCTACTCAGGAAGGATGGACAAGAAGACTTATCAAAATAACAGAAGCAGCAAATTACATATATTGACTGCCCAGTATTAATCCAGTGCATCTAATTTTCAGATTGCCCTGAATGGGAAATCTTGATAGAGAATAAAGTTTCTACTGAAGTTCACCCTGGTTCAGTGTTTTGCAATTTTACAAACTATAATCCTTGAATGGTCTATTTTTGGAGTTTGATACTATGGGGAATGCAGGCAATTGACTGATTTTTCCCCTTAAAATTAAATTTCCAAATGTCCTTTGTTTTGAAACGAGCTCTTTTTCATTTTGCATTTACTTAAACTTAGCATTTGTGGATTGTTTCTCTTTTTAGGTACTTTTTAACCAGTTTAAGTATTTCTTCAATCTGTACTTCCTGCTGCTGGCATGTTCGCAGTTTGTACCAGATCTGCGACTTGGTGCCTTGTACACATATTGGGCTCCATTGGTAAGTCTTCTGTTTTGTTTGCTTCATTATCAAGTCCAAAAGATCAATGAACAGTGATATGAGAGAAAAGGAAAGAGTTGCATTTGTCAGGAAATCACAAACTGCTTCACAGCCAATGAATTAAACAATGGCAGTACTTTAAAAGTCAGTAGAAAGGAGACTAAGGCAGCTACTTTGTCTTCACAGACATGAATGTGATAATCAGTTTTAACAATGTTGTGTTGGCTCACTCATTGTAGAAAATGGACATTTTCAAAATAGTATTTTCAAAGGACAGATGGGACCATGTGTGGAAGCAGATTATTTTAATCAAATAAGAGAAGCAGTAGAGGTGACTAATACACTTTTAAATCCACTTCCCAGTGGCTCCTTCAAAATTAGACAGGTTTAATACATTTGATTTGATATATACCCCTTGTTGTATTTTAACTATGAAATTTATACATCACAATTTTCAATCCCATTTGTGTTAAGTAATTAGTGGATTCTGTGCATGTAGATATCATCACATGTTGAAAAACATGATGTAGAAATGAATTTGGCCAGAGTGCGATTTGGAAAATAATGTGATATAACGGATTTATAAAAAAAAGCCTGATCAGTGAAATGCAATGTTATTACAGTGCCAGCGATCTGGGTTCGAGTCTGCCACTATCTGAAAGGAGGTTGTACTTTCGACAGCCTACAGAAACTGTTCTTGAACCTAAAGTATTGGTCTTAAAACTTCTGTACCTTCTGCCCAAAGTGGGAAGAGGTTGTGACCAGGGTGGTGTGGGTCCTTTATGATGTTGGCTGCCTTCTTGAGGTCGCCCCTCACATAGATGCAACCCAATTGATGGTAGGTCTGAGCCAATCGTATTTTAGGTATTTGACTATGAAAGCCTCAAAGTTCTCATCAGCTTGTAAGTAATTCAACTACATAGACAAAAATAAACAATGAAATGGTTCTTCTAAGGCAAGTTCATTTGGTCAGGAACAATATCAATATGTTCAGTTTGTGCTGTTGTAATAACCGCAAAATGCAGTCAACCAATCTCTCCCGGTGTTGCAAGGCTGATGCATTGTCCTTTATACTAACTTGGGTTAATTTGCAGCAAATTCCAGAGAGTAAGCATTTTAATTTATTAAATCATTCCTACGGGTTTTCTTAACCCGTGACAGCAAAGCTGTTTACTTGCACTAAAAGTCCTGACTTTCATTTTGTTCTTGGCTTGCAGGGTTTTGTCTTGGCTGTGACAATCATCAGAGAGGCAGTGGAGGAGCTTCGATGTTATGTTCGAGACAAAGAAGTGAATTCCCAGATCTACAGCAAGCTCACAGCCAGAGGTCAGCATCTAGGGCTCTCTTTTTACTTCTTGTAACCTGTTTCCAGCTGCTAAAACAGTAGGATTTAAATAAACTGAACAACATTTGAAATCAAAGGTTCTTGTACTGGGTGAACATCTGTCTTTTGGTAGTGCCAAGCAGTCTTTGTAACTGAGCCACCATTTGGAGCACTCCTGTGGATTTATGATGCATCTCCTATTTGCATATCTACAATTCTGTAAAAGTCTGTATTGTTAAATCCAGACATAGCCCAGGGATTTTATTGCATGGAAGATTTTTAATTAATTGTGGACTTTTCTCGCATTCTCTATCCACCTGAAAACTACATATAATATACCTATATTGTTATTTGATTCTGCAGTTGTGGATTTGTCACAGAGCAAAAACATAGAGAGAATAGCGGTGAAATTTGTTTTAGAAATGGAATGAAACTTGGATTGAAACACTTGAATTGTTGCTGAAGCTTGTAATTGATGTCCTGGGTCAGAGTAACTTGGTTTTGAGTTTCATACGGTTTGCTTTGTTAAATCAGTTACTTTAATTATAATTTTACTGTGTTCATCACTGTAGCTATTGGAGAGTTTGTGTTGTAGGTTCTTAGAAAGTTTAATGTTTTAATTGGACTCTTCAAGATTCAATGTACTGCCATTGTAATAAAACAGTATCATATTACATGGAATTGCTTTTCCCTGCTGTAAGGCAGACGGATTCGCCATCGGCAGAAATTGCCTGAAGCGCCTCTTACAGGGAGAGGAAAAAAAAGCAAAAGAGAGTCCCCACCCACCCCCCAGAGTTACTGAGTGTCCATGGATTTGCCACCAACACTTCTGCAGGCTCTCAGCCACACAGAGTCCAGTCCACACCATTGGCCACCCAAACTCCAGATCTGAACCTCTGACATGATCAGGAACCCCTCAGCACCATCAACACTCCCTTGCATCACAGTTCTGATACCATTTTGAGCCAGTCTTCAGCAGCTTGGAGTGAGTCTCCCAATAGCTGTCTCCTCTAGCTTCTGTGGGTTCCTCACCTCAAGTCGTCAGCAGCCCACCGCATGCGTGGGTCTTTCAGCTGCAGAGCCCCTTCACTGGTCCGCCGCAGTGGGCCCTTCAGCTGCAGAGCCCCCTCACTGGTCCACCGCAGTGGGCCCTTCAGCTGCAGAGCCCCCTCACTGGTCCGCTGCTGTGGTCGCAATCCCATGAGTCATCTCTCTGCTTCTCCTTCTCAGATCTGGGATGTTTCCCCGTTTTCTGGCGCCCTGTGCCGGTCCTCCACTCCCCTGGAGTCTGCAACCCCTCGTGGCGACTGCTGATCAGAGGCGCCACCATCTTGGGCGCAGATCCTGCTGTCATGGGATTTTAAATAAAACTACCATTGGCTCCTTTAATGGGCCATTCAAAGCCTGTGTGGAGCTGACAGCAGTTGACTGGGTGGTTGGACCCTGCAGGAACACTGTATCTCCACTCCTCGCTCCCTGCTGGTCTGCACTAGGGGCAGTTCCAGTGGCTCCGGCAGTGCCGCCGTTTTCATTGCTTCTATAATGAAGAACATTGCAAAGACTGCACAATAAACAGATGAACAAATACACTGTCATGACAGAGTTTTTAAAAAAATGTTTTTTTTTAGTGAGATGGCTGCTGTGTCAAACCCTGACTGAAGGCCAGAACAGTACCATGAAATCTCAATGTAGTGGAACTAATCCAATCTGAGATGGAGAGCAAGGTTGGGCTCCAGGGCTGATGACAATCTGCTTTTACTAATTTTCACTGTTCTTCCCAAGTGCAGTAGCATTTCTGCCTTCTTGAATGGGTATGAAGCAGATTCTGCCAGATGAGGCTTAACTTTCCACCAATTTCTGTAACTTCTCGGTCAGATTTTCCAATTTGCGAGCTTGAGCCAAGGTTCTGTTTGGAATCTTCTGATGAGAACCTGGTGTAATTGGAGTGGCAGGGTGCAACTAAGGGAGTGTTCAGACACAAGCAGACAGGTGCAATTATTGAACAGCTTTGGAGGAGCATCATCTCCAAACTGCATTCTCTTTCTCTTCACTCTCTTTTGCGTGCAGACTCTCACGCTCTTGCACTAAAAGAAACTAAAAATCACATTGGACAACTTTTTTAACAAAAGGAAAAAAAAATTGGGCATTAATACTTCAAGCTGAACACAAAGATGATTTCGGATTTGTTCTATCACATAGGAAGCTGGAGAAACTAGATTTTTTAATTGAATTTAGCAAAATGATGCTGACACGCTGTGTTAGTTGAACTGACTGAAAAATGTTTTGCTGCTGACTTTATACTAAGCCTCTTGCCTCTTGCCTAAGTGTCTAACAATAGTCGGCCAACATTGATGGATTCAATTTGCCCTGATATCACTTTTCCATGGTTGGAATGTTCTGGTGAAACCTTTTGCTGTGTTCATCACCGACTGCACCAAGATCAGCAGGGAAGACGTCCAAGTTTGAATGGAGAAAATAAATTTTTATTGATGTGGTTTTGTATGCTTGAAGTAGACTTAAAATATGACAGGAAATCACAAAAATGGGTAATATCTAAAAAAAAATGGTACGTGACAGGAAAACTTTTGTGATCAGTAGCCCAAGATCCATAAACCGTACCCAAAAGTATTCAGGAAGAAAAAATCTTCATTGTCAAATGTAATTTAAATTATGTTCATTAAAGTAAGTAAGAAGCTGTATTTATTTATTCTCCCATTTTTTTAAAAAATGGGGCAGCTGCATCAGGTTACCCTGGTCAGGTATCCGGTTACCCTGGCATACTTCAGTGAGCACATTTCCCAGCATCAGCTGCAGTAATTGGATCAGGTTATCAACTGAGTGAAAGATGCCTTCTATTGTGTTTTGACGTTGGCTGGTTTTCTAATGTAATGAGCTGCCCAGGACAGAAATGTTGCAGACTGGTACATCCCACTGCAAGCTGAGGGCAGCACTGAAGTTGGCTCAACTGTGTGATCTCCATATTAATATCAGGGCAATGCCTGCCTTTGCTTTTCTAATGAAGATTAGGCAGCCACTTCATCAATAAAATATTGTGCCCCTCAGGTTTAAGAGTATCAAGAAATTTGTAAATTGTATTTTGTGCTTTTGAGTTTGCCCCAAGAAAAGGAGATGGAAAGATTTAAAAAAAAATGATAGCCCCACAATACTCTTGGCATCCTTTATCTACAATCTTGTCCTTCTTAGGGATATTTGTATCACTTTTGTAGTATTGTACAAGATGTTTTGTCCAAACATTTGGCCTGAATCACCATCTGTGTATTGTAACAGGGTAATAATATATTCCACAGCCCAAACATCGAGGAAGTGTTAATAATTGCTGGATTTTGCCTCACTGCCAGGAAGCTGAGCTGGATATTGCTAATTGATGTGAAGTGCCTTGTGCAAGAGATATAAACAAAGTGTTTTAAGTAATAAAAACAAGGTGACCTTGTCAATACTGCCAATTCCAATTCCCTCTTTGAACTAGTTACTAGTAAGGCAATAAATATAATCTATTGCCGATTATTGTTGCAGCTGGTCTTAAGGTTCTCTTCAAACTGAAAAGCATTGGAAAAAAATCAGTCCAAAATGCAGAAATAATTGAATTAATTGATGGGTTCAAATTGCCAGACCTATCCTTTGTGAATAAATGTTATATTAGGAGGGTTATCTTCAAGGTCAGTGATTTAGACTTTTGATGGATGCAACCTTATTTTATAAAATACATTATTCAGTTTATATATTTGTTGCAACTCATCTTCTCTGTAAATAATGGTGACCAGGATTGAGTTCTGTCCTTCTGCAGCATTCACATTTCTGAGCCTCAAATAAGAATCTCTTGATCAAGCATAAAAGCACCACCAGGTCCTAACCCTATCGCTATTCAGTGTCCAACACTAGGACTTCCAGTAACTGATTTTGTTTTTGTAGCCAATGCATGTAATTTTTAATCATTAATTTAATTTTCTGATTCCACCATATCTGCAGTGGTTCAAAAGGAAAGGCTTACAAAGATTGCTGGGAAAAGTACACTGCTTCTCAACATTTGAAAAGGAGCACTAGCCTAGAGTTGGAAATGAGTTGACACAGAAAAGTATTGGCAAAGAATTGGGGTGGAAATGGCAGGGATCTAACTTAGGGAGAAAATGGAGGAAACTGACCATTTGATGATCTTATAATTTGCAGATCTGTTACTCAAAATGAGCTCTTTTACCTGTTGTATTTTTAAAATTGGTTCCACATAGAGTAAAATAGCCATCATTTATTGGTTTGTTCAAATTCATGGAGAGGGTTATAAGGGTATCTTCAGTGCGGAAGTGTGTTGTCACACAGATATCAACCTATATCCTTATCTTGGGGTTAACTTGGAATAAGATGCTTGTATATAATATACTGGATTAACATTGAAAAATTTGGGTTTCCGGCTGTCTATACATAACATCAAGAGCCTTCTGCATCTTAAATCTTAATCTGTGATTATCAACGCTGTGCTGAAGTGTATTCTCCCTTTGTGATCACAGGTACTGTGACTGTGAAGAGCTCAAACATTCAAGTGGGCGATTTGATTATTGTTGAAAAGGTTTGTAGTTTCATTTAAATCTTAAATTTTGTTTCAAGAAAAGCCAGTGATCATTAAATACACAAAAACTAAAATTCTCAAAATTAGTCAACTCAAATCACAAAGGGAAGATTGTGTTTGATCAGCTTTGACTACTTTGAAGGAACAACAAAAGGGTGATGCAGTTGAATGCAGTGTCTTCCAGAAATATTTTTTTTATCATTGTTTTATCGTGGTCTCCTGACTCCTTCATGCATTCTCAAGATTTCTTGTATGTCGAATTGGAAAAAGAATGCATTAATAGTTTGCCAACCAGCTATAAAACGAACAGAGTAAGGGTTATATGATGACATGTATTACAGAGTTCCTTGATACCCATTACTCAAATTTAAGATGTGGACTTTGGTATTGAAAACAAACGATCAGTATCTCTGATCCCTTTGAAGGTGGGAAAGGGGAATGTTTATTCAAAAAATGGAGGAAGATGTGAAAGGCTACAAGGTGTAATTAACAAATGGTGTAAAGAGCAAAATAATTATCAGGGAGTAAGAAATGCTTTGCCAAGTAGGGAACCAAGTTAATTTACACTGAACACCAGTTTAACAAAGTTTGCTTTATGAATTATATGATTTATTAAGAAGTATTACGGATCTTGGAAGGTTCAGTAATCAGAAAGACTAAAGAGGCTGTAATTCCTTTCTATGGAGAGGCAAGTTTTGTCGAGTTTTACTCATCTTTGATGACCCTTAAAAGTAGGGAGAAAATTACCACCTGATGACCTTATGAAATATGTACTTGGTCGCGTCATTTCATGTTGTGCTTCCAATCACTTGTACTGTGGAGTTACTTCTTACCTCTACATGTTTAATTTCCCATAGAATCAGAGGGTACCTGCTGATATGATCTTCCTCCGAACATCAGACAAAGGAGGTAAATATTTTGCTCATTAATCTTCCCCGTAGTCCCTTCATTTCATTATAGAGTTGCTTTGATCTTTCAGTAAATTGTGCTTCCTATTCTGTGCAGGCTGTGACGTTAGTGGTACTTTGTGCAACTATCGCATCTATTTAGTATTTATAAACAGCAATTCAGTATATTTGGTTGATATTGGTAATCGTTCCATTACTGTAAAAAGTTTTATTTTTGCATTTAATGTTTTGATTATTTATTTCATGGGTTTGATGAGGCCACATGATTCTTGCTGAATGAGTGATGCAGAAGTGTGTTACTTATAAGCTGACAGATAATGTAAAGAGACATCTAAAAATGGATCATTATTCAGAACGTTCAGGCCTTCAGACCCTGGATAATTTCCGAAAATTCCAACAAATCCATGCTATTAGGGGGCTGAACAGTCAGCGCAATGCTATTTCAACACCAGTGACCAGGTCACTGCTGCCCATAAGGAGCTTGTACGTTCTCCCTGAATTTTCTCTGAGCTCCGGATTCCTCCCATATTCTAGAAGCATTTGCATTAGTTTACATGGGTATATTTAGGTGGCGCAGGCTGTGGGCCAGAAGGGCCTGTTTCCATGCTGTATTTCTAAATTAAATTTAAAAATAATAAATGGCACTTTATCCTTGTGAATGAGTTCAGCCAGCTGACTGACCTGTGCTTACTCATTGTCTGAAACCTCTTTATGACTTCACCCATACCTGCAATAGAACCAAAACAACTGGTCATCAGTGTTCCTCATTTGTAGTCCGAACCCTTCCACCCACACCCCCCCCCCTCCCCCCCCCCCCAACCCCAACAACTTTAACCCAGCCAGCTGCAGAGAGGAGTGCCAAAAGCAGCAGCATGTCCTGACCTCCGGTGATCCCATCAGCAGCTAATCTCAAAACAGACGCATACTTCAAAGTCCAACTTGTTTTAGTACACTGCTGTGTCATTGAGTGGAGTGCCTGTTAAACTATAGGTGGTACAGTTAAAATTGTTTAGCTTTACTACAATCTTACTGATCTGAAAAATAGCATGACCACAAATGGCATTATGTCTGTCATGTCATCAAGTGTTAAGTTATCTTTGTTCACTGAACTTCAATGACTGGACAGTAAGAGTCATAAATTATATCTTCTAAAATGTAATGGGCTTTTATGAGGGGAATATAGTGGACAATAGGAGAAAGAATTTGTGATTTAATTTCTCCAAAAGGGGGCCATTAAGATTTAAATGTTGACAACGTCTCAGTTGACCTTGACGTAGGACCTGTGTTGCAGTTGAATCTGGGTTGCATTAGCACCTCTGAAACCTAAAGGATATTGCTTGAAAGTGGAAGTGATTGTGAAACAACTGAGATGGCCCATGTAAACTTCCTGACGGCACGGTTTTATCACAAACATGGCATCAGCCAATTATATACTTGTACCCACACCATTCAGTGCTGGCATTCTTTCACCCCTGGATTGAAGTAATATTATTCTTAACAAATTAACAAGTAGCACAGTTAGTGTTGAGGTTAGCACAAGGCTTTTATAGCACCAGCAACTGCGGTTTGAATCCAGCATTGTCTGTAAGGAGTTTGTAGATTCTCCCTCTGTCTGCATGGGTTTCCTCAGGGTGCTTCGTTTTCCTGCCACCCTTCAAAACGTGTAGGTTAATTTGGTGTTACTGGACAGTATGGGCTCATCATGGGCCAAAAGGGCCTGTGACCATGTTGTATGTCTAAATTTTAAAAATTAAATTTATTTAATAAGATCCTTTAAAGGTTAAAAAGAAACAATCTGCTGGAGGAACTCAGTGGGTTAGCAGCATCTGTGTTGAGGCAGAACGAATCATCGATGTTTAAAATTAAAAATCCTTCATCAAGATGGGTTTTGACACAAACATCATCAATCCCTTTCCTTACCCCCCCACCCCCCCAGATGCTGCTCAACTCACCAAGTTTTGCAATAGACAACAGTGCTAGAGAAAGTCGGCATCCATAGGAGTTTTGGGCCTGAGGCCTACATCAAGGAATGAGCAAAACGCATGCAGGTGCCTCTTTCCCTCTTCCCTACTTTTAAAGAGGTGCCCTCTGTCATTCAGTATTGAAGAGAACATATCAATTTTCTCCATGCTTGGCTTGAATAAGAACTCTGCTCTGTTTCAGGTTCCTGCTTTATTCGCACTGATCAGTTGGATGGTGAGACTGATTGGAAGATGCGGTTGCCTGTTGGCTGCACTCAGAGATTACCCGTTGCAGCTGTAAGTGTTGTGTGGAAACAGCAGAATGTTCTGAATTTTTTTTTCCCTTATAGTTGCTCTCTTTATTTTCTTGGAGGACGGTCCACTCGTGTCCCTTCTCAATCCCAACCCCCTCACTTTATGGTTATGGCCTCTCATCTTCGATTCTCCTACATTAGGAAAACAGTCATCTATGCCCTGAATGATTCAGTCGGCTTTGGGAAGATCTTCTTTCACCCCTTCTCTGCTCTAAGGACAGGCCTAGTTTTACCCCCCATCTCTTATGATAACTCAACTTCCCTAAACCTGGCAAAAAATTAGTAAATCTGTTCTGTACCCTTTTCAACTTTATGATACCTTTCCTTGAGCTGGATGGCCAGAAGGGCACATAATATTCCAAATTTGGCCTTCTTGTATAGCTTCAACAAGACACGTGTATTCTGTGCCTTGACAAGTTAAAGACAAGCATCCCAGATGCTCTTTTTACAACCCTGTGTCACCATCTGATCTAAATCCCACTGCAAACCCAGCTAACCTTTATCACTATGCACAGTAGCACATATTTTCATTTTTTATTTGCCACAAATACAATAATTTGTGAATATTATAAGAACCAAGTGTCCTAGTACTGAACCCTGAGGTTCTCTGCTGGTCAGGGACCTCCAATCTGAAAGACTGGCTAAAAATTGAGACATTTGTCATGGAAATAAATTAATCTGTTATTATTGGAGGGTACCTGAATATTATTTGCTCAGATCCCCGCTTAAATGAATAATGCCTTTATTAATTATTTGTGTTCTTTCAACAAAAACAACTCTGCGTGATGAGTTAGTCTGATCATTTTTATGTTCTTTCACAACACAATAAATCTGTTTAATGATTGGATCTGTTATAGTATTTTCTTGAACCAGCTTTGCAATATTTGAAAGTTTGCGAGAACATGGGGAAAAGAAAATGTACTGTTCAGTTTGTACATCAAAGCTTTCCAGAAATAACTTTTTGACATTATGGATTGACTCAACCACGTAAAGGATGTCGATCCATGCAGATATGTGATTTGCATCTCTAAATCAAAGAAAGTACCTTCAACATTTGGGTCTGCTCAAAGCTGCATGGATGCTGAGCATCTGGAAGTTCTAAATAGTTTCATAACTTTTCTACAGATATTGATAAATCTTGTGTGCTAATCGTGCAGTGATTGTTGATAAGAATTTGTTCAGTATGCCAGTGAATCAGCTTGTGGTGGCTGGGATTTTGGAAATTACGCCAATGAATCAGGATATCAGGTATTGATGCAGCAAGGCTACTAATTTCTTACCTTTCTTTTTATCCAAGGATTTGCTACAAATACGGTCATATGTTTATGCAGAAGAACCAAACCTTGATATTCACAGTTTTGTAGGAACTTTCACTCGGGTAAGTGGGTGATGCTGACTGGGAGAAAATCCTGTCATTTTGGGCCAAACCTTTTCTTGGGGTTCTTTGGCTTAATGATATTTCCATATTAATTACAAAAAGATATTGTGAAGATTCTATAATTGTCTCCCCTACTCCTCACCTAAAGAGAGAGTGTACTTCCTGCTATATTGCTCTGTTAAATCCAATAATTGACAGTGCCTGTTTTGACTGATCTTATTCACAACCAGCAAAACCGAGATCTGGATATGTTTATCAATCCATCAAAAAATTTCAACCTGAACATCACGTGGCGGTGAGCGGGAGCTTTGAGCTAGTGGAGTTGTTCTAGTGAACCGGTGCGGACTTGAAAAGCCGACGTGGCCTGTTTCTGCTCCGTAAATGGTTATATGGTTATATGTGAAGATGGGTTGTGGATTGGAGGTTTTGTATACGAGCCGAGGGAGAAGCAGAGTTGTGTCACTAACTTTGTGGGTCCTGATTAAATGACATGTACAAGTTGATTTTTTTTTAATGATTGGGATTTGGTGAATGGAGACAAAGAACATTCATCTTGACACACAATAAAATAGAATGATGCCATCACAGGATTGGCATGAGAAATCTATGTATCCACATCAAGATGTTTTTAATTTACCAGTGGGTGTGATAATCACCATCTTACAAACAATTTAGCAATGGTACCCATCGCAGCTACTTAACCAATTTCTTTGTTTCAGGAGGATAGCGACCCACCAATTAATGAGAGTTTAAGCATTGAGAACACATTGTGGGCCAGTACCGTTATAGCATCTGGTAAGGTGATCCTGTTCAATGCAGAAAAGAGTGACTTTCTCAAGTTCATCTTTCTAACCATTTTATTGTAGTGTAAATCTTGCTGTGTGAGAGAAAACCACAGAAGCTTCCTTCTATTCATCATAGAGTTTAACAAGAAAAACTGCAGAAACTGTCATTGCTGTTTGCACAAAAATGCTGGAGAAACTCAGAGTCACGCAATGTGCTTGATGGAGCAAAGATGAAGATAAATAAACAACATTTCAAGCCTGAGCCCTTCATCAAGGTCTGAGCACAAAACAGGCATGTGCAGGAATAAAGTGGCATGGGCAGGAGGAGGCAGGGAAGGCCCACAGGCAAGAAGTCATAGGTGGATAGGAGTGCGAGGCCACGAGAAAAACGCTGAGAAGTGATAGGGGAAGGTGATGGTTCTCTGGATGGAGAGGGAAGGTGATGGAGAATTGGAGGAAAGGAGACAGAGGGATCAAGAAGAGAGGGAGACAGGGGAGTGGCCTAATGAAAGCTAGAGAAGTAGATGTTCATGCCATCTGGTGGAAGTGTGTCCAGACAAAAATCTTGCCGTGTCTCTCCACAGTTGTTGAGATTTACAACCTGATTGTTTTGTTGCAAAATGGTCCTTCTGTAGGTATCTTTGGCCAAAATTCTACGGGGAAAATCTGCATGTTTGGACACTCCTCTACTCTTGTTGCTTGCATATGTTTAGATCCTTCTCTTTTGGCAGAAAATATGAGTTGGTAATGTGGACCACCAGATTTGAGTAGTTTCTTCCTCACTGTTAACAGGAAAATGAATGGACTTCTTACTAGTAGAATGATGCTGCCCTTGCACAGTTTTAATGGAACATTGTCTCTAATACCATTCTCTGCTGTTTTGTTTTATTTAGCAACATCTGTTGTACTTGATGACAGGTTGGATTCTCTGCATTAGCATGTAAAGCAAAGTTGTTCCTTGTATCTCTGCACATGACATGAAGTCATTTCAATTTAATGAGCGTAGTATGGAAGCCCAGAAAGGTGCATCAGAGACGGGAGCAGGAGTCAGCTACCCAACCTGCCGAGCTGCACGGGCATGGAATAAGATCAGGGTGGATCTGGTTGTGGACTTGGCTCCACTTACCCACCTGTTCCTCGCAACCCTTAATTCTTCTTCTCTTCAGAAGTATACCTGGAGTCCAACAATAACAGGAGGAGCTTAGATTTAATGCAGATTATTTATTTTCAACCTGTGAAGATTTACATCAGCCATTTATTGCAATTTTTATTTATATAAAAGGGTATACGTTGTAGTCCAACTGAATCCTTGAGAATATTTTTATCTGGAGTGTTATTACAGAAGATGACATAGTTGACAAATCATGTCCATGGCTCGTTCCTGTGAACTGCCATCTCAGTTAAAAGAATGATTCTGTTTGCTGTACAGGGTCTAAATGGTGCTTCAGAATTACAAAATGTCAAAATTTGGCTCTTAATAATGACTTTCCATTCTCTCACAACATGACTGCAGTGAAGTCAGTGTGGGCTGTGTATTTTCCTTTACACACCAGTCAGATTGCACTGTCAGTTGTGACGGAATAATTGGGTAATTGTTCCATTCTGATTTATAAATCCTGAAATGCCTCTTTGTCCAAAGTACTGCGTGTGGTTTGCTGACGACTTGAGGCCTGTAAAAGTTCTTTTGAATGAGCACTCTTGGATTGCAAATTAATGCAGAACTTTGCTACCCTTTTCCTCCTCTATCCATTTTCATCCTTATACCATTCCTTCTCTCCTTCACTCTTGTCATATGTAAACATTGTCGCCAATCAAATATCCTTTTCTATTGTCAAATGAATTTAGATGACTGTCAACAAACGGTGCTCAAATCGTAAACTCCTAATTTGGCTCATTATCCTTGAACTGTTTTAAGTTGTTTCAATGTGCTAATTGTTGTTAGTCTATTTATGCCCTGGGAAATTGGGTGAGTGAAGACTTTGACCACATCTTTACTTTGTGCTTGTGTACATTCTCCACTCTCTGTACCATAAGCAGTGTATTATTTCACTTTTACAGTAACACTTTATCACAAGCACTGATCTTTTAAAATGCCCATGGAGCAGCTCTGGAAATTGAATTATTTAGATATTCTAATATTTGCTTTTTAAAAAATGTTATTTCTATTCAAGGCACAGCAGTGGGTGTTGTTATCTACACTGGGAAAGAAATGCGTAGTGTTATGAATACTTCTCACCCAAAGAACAAGGTACATGTTTGAAAATCTTAACTGAAAAAATAGAATTAAATTCCATAATTTTCATTGCTTCAACAGGTGCCAACAGATTACTATGAATTTTGTTATGTTAGGATGAATGTCAAGTTCAACTTGCTCCACCAATCTGTGTATTGACCAAGACACTGCATTCTGATCCTGCAACGTAATAGAAGTTGGATTACAACACAGAACAGGCCCTTCGCCCACGATGTTATGTAAACCTGCTCCACAACATTCTAATCCTTTCAAACAGACTCAACCCTCTATTTTATATCCGTGTGCCCAAGAGTCTTTTGAATTACCTTATTGTACCAGCCTCCATCACTACCCCAACGCCACATTCCAGGCACCTTCTCATCTGTGTTTGGAAAATAAAACAATTTACCTTTGGCATCTCCTAACCTTTTCCTCCACTCTCCTTAACCAGATGTCCTTTGGTATTTGTTATTGTCAGCATGGGGGAAAAAAAGTGCTTTCTGTCTACCCTATAATATAAGAATTCTATTGTTATCTCTCATACTTTGTCACTCGAAAGAGAGAAAACCATAAAACAATTACAACACAGAAACAGGCCAGTTCAGCCGTTCTAGTCCATCCCAAACACCTAATCCCATTGACCTGGACCCAGCCCATAACCCTCCACACCTCTCCCATCCACATACCTATCCAGCTTTTCCTTAAATATTAAAATCGGACCTGCATTGACCACTTCGGCCAGAAGCTCATTCCACACTCCCACCACCCTCTGAGTGAAGAAATTCCCCTGAAATCTTTCCCCTTTTAACTCTCAATCCATGTCCTCTTGTTTGAATCTCTCCCACTCTCAATGGAAATAGCTGGTCCACATCGACTCTATCTGACCCCTTCATAATTTTAAAAACCTCTATCAAATCACCCCTCAGCCTTCTACGCTCCAGGGAAAAAGTCCCAGCCTGTCCAACCTTCTCCTGTAACTCAAATCCTGAAACCCAGACAACATTCTTGTAAATCTTCTTTGCCCTCTCTCGATTCTGTTTATATCCTTCCAATAATTCGGTGACCAAAACTGCACACAATATTCCAAATTTGGCTTCACCAATGCCTTATACCACTTCAACATGACATCCCAAATCCTGTACTCAATACTCTAATTTATGAAGCCAACATACCAAATGCTTTCTTCACCATGTGTGACTCCACTTTCAGGGAATTGTGTACCAGAATTCCTTAATCTGTTTGTTCTACTGCACTCCTCAATTGTCTACCATATAATGTGAATGATCTTTGCTGATTAGTCCTACCAAAATGTAGCACCTCACATTTATCAGTATTGAACTCCATCTGCCATCTTTCAGCCCACTCTTCTGGCCTCTAATCCCATTGCAAACTTTGATAACCTTCACAGTCTATAATACCACCAATCTTAACATATTTACTAATCCATTTTACCACCCTTTCATCAAGATCATTAATACATATGACAAACAACAATTGACCCAATACCAATCCCTGAGGCACTCCACTAGTCACCGGCCTCCAATTCAACAAACAGTTTTCCACCACTACTCTCTGGCATCTCCCATCCAAACATTGTTGAATCCATTTCACTATTTCATCATTAATACTAATGATTGGACCTTCCTAACTAACCTCTTAAGTGGAACCTTGTCAAAGGCCTTACTAAAGTCCAAATACACAACATCCACAACTTTCCCCTTGTCAACCTTCTTAGTAACTTCCTTGAAAAACTCTATGATTTGTTAAACATGATCTACCACGTACAAAACCATGTTGACTACTCCTAATCAATCCCTGTCTTTCCAAATAATTGCATATACCATCTCTAAGAACACTTTCCATTAATTTACCCACCGCTGACGTTAGACTCACAGGCCTATAATGAGCAGGTTTACTTTTGGAGCCTTTTTTAAACAGCGTAACAACATGAGCCACCCTCCAGTCCTCCGGCACTTCCCCTGTGGCCAGTAAATTTTAAATTTTTCTGTCAAGAGTCCCCAATATTTGTTCACTAACATCCCTCTGGGTCCTAGGGAATATCTTGTCAGGACCCAGAGATTTATCCATCTTTATTTTCTAAAATAGCCAATACTACCATATAACCATATATAACCATATAACCACTTACAGCACAGAACAGGCCAGTTCGGCCCTACTAGTCCATGCCGTAACAAATCCCCACCCTCCTAGTCCCACTGACCAGCACCCGGTCCATACCCCTCCAGTCCCCTCCTATCCATGTAACTATCTAGTCTTTCCTTAAATGTAACCAATGATCCCGCCTCAACCACGTCTGTCGGAAGCTCATTCCACATCCCCACCACCCTTTGTGTAAAGAAATTTCCCCTCGTCTTCCCCTTATAATTTTCCCCCTTCAATCTTAAACCATGCCCTCTAGTTTCAATCTCCCCCACTCTTAATTGAAAAAGCCTATCCACATTTACTCTGTCTGTCCCTTTTAAAATCTTAAACACCTCTATCAAGTCCCCTCTCAATCTTCTACGCTCCAGAGAAAAAAGCCCCAGTCTGCACAACCTTTCCCTGTAACTCAAACCTTGAAATCCTGTCAACATTCTCGTGAACCTTCTCTGCACTCTTTCTATTTTGTTTATATCTTTCCTATAATTTGGTGACCAAAACTGTACACAGAACTCCAAATTTGGCCTCACCAATGCCTTGTACAATTTCATCATAACCTCTCTACTCTTGAATTCAATACTCCGATTTATGAAGGCCAACATTCCAAATGCCTTCTTCACCACACCATCTACCTGAGTATCAGCCTTGAGGGCACTATTTACCACAACTCCTAAATCCCTTTGTTGCTCTGCACATCTCAATAGCCTACCATTTAATGCATATGACCTATTTAGATTTGCCTTTCCAAAATGGAACACCTCACACTTATCTGTATTAAATTCCATCAGCCATTTCTCAGCCCACACCTCCAGCCTTCCTAAATCACCTTTTAATCTACGGTAATCTTCCTCACTGTCCACACCACCACCAATCTTTGTATCATCCACAAACTTGCTTATCCAATTCTCCACCCCTACTTCCAGATCGTTAATGTATATAACAAACAATAGTGGACCCAGGACCGATCCCTGAGGAACTCCACTAGTCACCGGCCTCCAATTGGACAAACAATTTTCTACCACTACTCTCTGACACCTCCCATCCAACCGTTGCTGTATCCATTTCACTACCTCTTCATTTATACCTAATGCCTCCACCTTTTTTCCTAACCTCCTGTGGGGAACTTTGTCAAAAGCTTTACTAAAGTCTAAATAGACAACATCCACAGCTTTCCCTTCATCAATCTTTTTTGTAACCCCCTCGAAAAACTCAATCAGGTTTGTCAAGCATGATCTACCCCTGACAAAACCATGCTGATTACTCCCTAGCAATCCCTGTACCTCCAAATAATTGTAAATACCATCCCTCAGAACACTTTCCATCAACTTGCCCACCACAGACGTCAGACTCACGGGCCTATAATTCCCAGGTTTACATTTAAACGCTTTCTTAAACAGCGGAACCACATGCGCCACCCTCCAATCCTTTGGCACTACCCCCGTGGCCAGTGACATCCTAAATATCTCTGTTAATGGCCCCACTATCTGTCCACTATCCTCCCTGAGTGTCCTTGGGAATATTTTGTCCTGTCCTGGAGATTTATCCACCTTTAACTTTTTCAACACAGCCATCACTACCTCCTCGTATATCCTTATATGCTTCATTACCTCCCCACTATTTTTCTTTACCTCAACTGGTTGAATATTTTTTTCCCTCGTGAATACCGAGGCAAAGAAATCATTCAAAATTTCCCCCATTTCCTCTGACTTCTCACTCAGCCTACCCTCACTATCTACAAGGGGTCAAATTTTATCCCTCACTAATCTTTTACTTTTAATGTACTTATAGAAACCCTTTGGATTTATTTTTACTCTGTCTGCCAAAGCCTCTTCGTGCCTTTTTTTGGCCTTTCTAATTTCTTTCTTAAGATTCCTTCTACACTCCTTGTAGTCCTCCTTCAACTTCTCAGCTCCCAGCTCTTTATACCTCTTGTACACCTCCCTTTTTCTCCTAATCAAATTTCCAATATTCCTCGAAAACCAAGCCTCCCTATGACTTCCAGCCTTTCCTTTGATCCTCACTGGGACTTGACTACTCTGTACCCTCAAAATTTCTTTTTTGAATATCCTCCATTTCTCATTTACACCCTCACCTGAAAATATCCTGTCCCACTCAATACTCCCCAAATCCCTTCTTATTCCTTCGAAATTTGCTCTTCTCCAATCCAGAACCTCAACTTTAGGCCCCTCCTTGCTCCTCCCTAAAACTACCTTAAAACTAACAGAATTATGATCACTAGACCCAATTGGATCTCCAACATTAATGTCTGACACCTGACCTAGCTCGTTCCCTAACAGGAGATCCAGTATTACACTGTCCCGAGTCGGTTCTTCTACTAATTGATTCAGAAAACAATCTTGAACACATTTAACGAACTCTAGCCCATACAGCCCTCTAACTGTATGGGTATCCCAATCAATGTGAGGGAAGTTAAAATCTCCCATGATCACTACCTTATGATTCTCACACATATACGTTATCTCTCTACACATTTGTTCCTCTAGTTTTCTTGACCCATTTGGTGGTCTGTAATACACCCCTGTTAGCACCCTCATGTCTCCTTTACCCCTCAATTCCACCCAAACAGCCTCACTGGACGATCCCTCCAGACCATCTTGCCACCCCACGGCAGTAATGTCCTCCTTAACAAGCAGAGCAACTCCTCCCCCTTTTTTACCCCCTGATCTACCTCCTCATTAATCTGTGTATTTTCCATGACCTCACTACCAGATTTCCTTACATCACCTGCCTCAATATTCCTTCCCTTAGTGAATACTGAACAAAAATCTTTTTAAAATTTCCCCCCTCTGATCCTCAAGGGGCCCAATTTTATCCCTCACTATTCTTTCACTTTTAATGTATCTGTACCAGCCAAAGTGGCTTCATATCTCCTTTTAGCCTTTTTAATTTCTTTCTTAAGATTTTTTTTACACTCCTTGTATTCCTGAAGGACCTCATCTATTCCCTGCTGTCTATACTTGTTGTACACATCCCTCTTCCTCTGAACTAAATTCCCAATATCCCTTGAAAACCAAGGCTTCCTTTATTTTCTGGCCTTTCCTTTAGACCGACTCTGGACCCTCAAAATTTTCCCCTTTGAATATCCTCCATTTATCTGTTACATCCTTCCCTGAAAATAAATTCTCCCACACCCTCTAAATCTTTTCACATCTCAAAATTTGCCTTGTTCCAATCAAGAAACTCAACCTGAGGCCCAGCCCTATCATTCTCCTTTATTAATCTAAAACTAATAGTATTATGATCACTAGACCCAGCGTGTTCCCCAACACAAACCTCTGTTGCCCAACCTATCTCATTCCCTAATGGGAGATCCAATACTGAACCATCTCTAATCAGTTCTTTTATGTATTGGTTTAGAAAACTTTCCTGAAAGCATTTGACAAATTCCAACCCCTCGAGCCCTTTTACAGTATGGGCATCCCAGTCAATGCGTGGAAAGTTAAAATCTCTTATAATCACCACCTTATGTTTATTACACATATATGCTATCTCCTTACAAATTTGCTCCTCTAATTCCTTCAGCCCATTAGGGGGTCTGTAATACACCCCCATTAGTGTTTTCATGCCTTTCCCATTCCTCACTTCCACCCAAATAGCCTCTCTGGACAAGCCCTCCAATCTATCCTGCCATAGCTCCGCTGGAATGTTTTCTTGAACAAGCAATGTGACTTTTCCACCTTTTATCCCCCCTGTTCTATCACACCTAAACCAACAGAATCCTGGAACATTTAGCTGCCAATCACGCCCCTTCTGCAACCAAGTTTCACTGATGGCTACAAGGTCATATTTCCATGTGTCAGTCCATGCTCTAAGCTCACCCACCTTTCCAACAATGCTTCTTGAATTGAAGTATATACATTGAGGGAATGTCCCCCATATTCACTCCTTTGATCACTGTGTACTTTTACCCCCCCCCCCACCCAGCCCCTTCATTAACTTTAACATTCTGGTTCCTCTCCCTTCAAATCTAGATGTTCTTCTACCTTAATCTCCACTCTCTCATTCTGATTCTCATCCCTGCTGCCAAATTAGTTTAAACCCTTCCCAAAAGCTCTAGAAAACCTACCTGACAGGATATTGGTCCCCCTCCAAATCAAGTGCAGTTCATACCTTCTGTTTCCCCCCCCCCTCCCAGAAGAGATCCCAATGATCCCTGTCCCCTGCACCTACTCGTTAGCCATGCATTTACCTACCACATATTTTTATTCCTACCCTCTCTAGCGTGTGGCACAGGCAACAATCCAGAGATTACCACCCTAGTGGTCCTGCTTTTAAACTTCTTCCCTAACTCCCTATATTCTTCAGGACCTCATCCCCACTTCTGTTTATGTTATTGGTCCCCACTTGGACCACGACATCTGGCTGCTCGCCCTCGCCCTACCCCTCCAGAATGCTGTATACTCGATCAGAGATGTCCCTGACCCTGGCACCTGGGATGCAACCCACCAACTGGGAGCCCTGATCTCATACAGCAAACCTTTTATCAGCTCCCATAATCAGCGAGTCCCCAATTATATGAGCTCTCATTTTTTTCCCCCCTCCCTTCTGAGCTGAGGGGCCAGCCCCTGCGCCAGAGCCCAGACCACCATGACGTCCCTGGTAGGTCATCCCACCCCAATAGTATCTATCAGTATACTTGTTATTGTGGGGAAGGGCCGCAGGGGTGGTCTGCACAGTCTGTCTCTCCCCCCAACCTTTCCTCACAGTCATCCAGTGAGCTGACTCCTGGTAATTCTGATCTATCATTGCCTCTACCTCCCTTGTGATCCAAAGCTCATCCAGCTGCAGCTCCAGTTCCCTAACTGGAATCTGGACGCACCTTTTGCAGGTGTTGTCATCAGAAACATTTGTGCTGTTCCTGACCTCCAGCATCCTGCCATCGGAGCACAGGACTACTTTTAAATTAGATTAATTAACCTTATGAACCTACCTCGCTTGGAGCACTTCCTCAGCCTCTGTTCGCCAAAGCCTCAAAATTCCACTCCTTCACTCTGCCACTCACTCACTGGCCTGCTCCTCGCTGGCCACTCCTTTACCTAACTGCCCCCTTTAAAGGTCCTTTGCCAAACAACTCATCAACGGAAAAGGTCAAGTCTTGACCCCTGGGCCTTTTTAAACTCCTCCTAAAATCTACTTACCAACACGACCCAGTCGACCATAAGACCATGTTCTCCAACAACATCCTGCTAATTCTGCTCTGCACCCTTTCTAAAGCATCTGCATCTTTCCTGTCATGAGCAACATCAATACTCCAAGTGTGGAAAAAGTTTAAAATTTACTAATTTTGAGTGCACTCCTCCTGAGGCACAAAAGGTTTCATACCTACTGCCAGCGTATTGTGTCAGAATGGTGCATACAATCTGTGGCACGTCTTCACGTGAAGGGTGATTACTTTAGCCAAGATCCGGTTTGTACCAACTGTCATGATAATGAATATGTATGAGATGTACCGGAAGTCACGTGGTAGGAGAGAGAGATAAGAATACAAGCAGGAGAACAAAGGAAACGGGAAAATAAAGCCTCTGAGAAGTTTACCTGATAAAACTTGTGTTTAATGTTTTATTAACTTCACATTTCGGGCCACAAATGTGACACCTACCACAAGGCAGCAGCAGGAGTAGCATCTTTTGGTGAAATGGAGGATGGATGGGGCCAGATTTGGGATCATTGTTCCCTGCTAAGTGTCACCTTGGGCAAGGGCCAGAATCAACATGGAATGAGCAATGTTTTAAAAACATCTACTTTATAATCAAGTGTTATATCTTTGTTCATGAGATGTTTCTTGATGAATTTGGTTCTTTATTCCTGGAGATGAAAGTGGTGCATTTTTTTAGATGAGCAGAATTCTAAAGACATTGTAATATGTATGTTCAGGTAGGCAAGTAGAAAAATAATTTTATTTTCTTTCTCCAAGATGGGGCTGTTTGACCTGGAGGTGAACTGCTTGATGAAGATCCTGTTTGTTGCCTTGGTGGTGTTATCCCTTGTGATGGTCTCTCTGCAGCATTTCCGGGGGCGTTGGTACCTCCATTTGTTTCGCTTCTTCCTTCTCTTTTCCCACATAGTTCCTATCAGGTAAATACTGGCACTGAATTTGCTTTCATTTAAGAGCACTTTTTTTTGTAAAATGTCTCCTGCTTTCCATCTCCATTTTAGATTCCCCCTTTACCCTAACCCCATCCATCGTGTATACTCACGAACTGTAAATTTTGACCGCGTATTGTCATCTTGCATGTTCTGTCCTTGAATGGGCACAGGTGACTCAAGAGGAAAAGGGAAGAATGTTACAAATAGAAAATCGAAGTTCAGGGATGTTTCATGGTCTGGTATCAAGTGAATGGATGATACTAAGAAAATGTAGCTTGAAATTTGATGCATGTAGCATGATATAATGTGGAAGATATCAAGTTTAGAGATTCAAGTACAATGTGAAAGATTACCCCAAAATAGGGATGGTCCGAGCAGACTTTCAAACTGAGTAGATAATCGATTCATGAAATTCAGTCCAAAAAAATGTTCAGACGAACAAGGAGACTTCCTATTTATTATAAAGTAAGGATTTAAATGAGCCAGTGGAGTGTAAAATTGGTGCATCTATTATTGAAGAAAGAGACTTAAATGAAAACAAAATGTAATTTGCTTTTTTTTAAGAGGTAAGGAATAGAAAAGCAGGAAAGAATAAATTGTTTTGAACTTTAGTTGTAGTAAATTTGAAATACTCTTCATTTCTGGGATTTCTATTTCAAAACAAGATCCTTGACCCAAAACATTACCTCAGTTTCACTCTCCACAGATGCAGCCAGGCCTAAATTTTTCAGCACTTAATGTTTTTTTTTCCCTTTAAGAGGATGCCCAACTACAACAGACGTCAAAGCAAAAAGATGCAGACTTGATCCTTTGCCAGAACTGAAAGGGCACAATTATCGGCAAAGGAGATGCAGGGGATTGAACCCAGGCCCTTCCAAAGGTTTTCTCTGGGAAGGACCTGATCTGACTGAGGTTTCTGGGATTACAGCAGTGTTTAAAAGCTTTGCAATAAATCCATAAATTGAAGCAATATTAAAATAGCCGCTGATAATTTGAATGACAAAATCAGAAGGAATTTCTTTATGAAGCACATTTATAGCACAACTCATTCCCAGATGGATTGGTTGAAGCAAAAAATATTAACAGATTTTAAGGGATTCTTGCATTTATAAGAGAGAATGCAATTGATAGGGAGCATGGTGCTATTGAAATGAGAGGGCGCTTGTCAGGAAGGGTAAACACACTTTGGACCAAGTTTTTGCCAGATAGCAAAACTGCAGATGCTGGAAATCGGAAATTAAAACAGGAAGTGCTGGAAATGTCCATCAGGTCAGCCAGCATCCATGGAGAGAGGTTTTGAAGTATTTGCAGCCACCTCCAGCAGAAATTCTGTTCATCAGACAATTAGACGAACTTGCCTGAGGTTGACTGGCATTTGTTCTACTTCATGTGCATGATGTTATCGTGTGCTTTTCTGACTTGTCATTTTGAACTAGATGAACCCATAAACCTTTATCTTTCACTCTCTGTTAATTATGCAGTAAGATGGGGATCATATAAGATTTAAAGGGTCCTCAATTTGACATCAATTTAAAAACCACTGAGTGAGTTCCTCAACACTGATCTCTATGTGATTCATTTTCACAATCTTAGTCTGACTAACAGCTCAGTGCAAGATTCTGTCGTCTCTGGCCATGCCAGCCATCATGGGCTGTTTAATCCTTTCAGTGATTTCCCCCACCTCCATTTTCCCTCCCTTTTATTGCAGCACACAAATATAACAGCAGGTGGGAGCTCGATAAGTAGCTGCTATCTGTGAGGTCCAAATTGAGTTTGATCACTTTTCAATTGGAGAATAGCAATTTCTCAAAGTTTGAGAATTGTTTAAATGTTTGTCTACTTTGCATCAGCACGTTCAATTCAGGAGGAAGTCGTATTCAGAAAATGTAATGATGTTTACAGAAGAAATTCCTCTCTGGATTTGCTAGTTTAAAGAAAGTGGTGAGCCTACATCAAGCTGCTCAGCTGCATCCCCTTATCTCCACAAGATGGCAGATCCGGAGGTGAATTAGTAATCAGAACTTTTGTGTGACCTTTTCTATCTTTCAGTTTTGTGTTCATGAGGGAATTGACCTTGGCAAATGTTCTCCAATCTCACCTCTCTAACCCTTATCTGTCTTCCTTGGCAGTGAGTAAAGGTCCATTAAAAAGCCTTGTGCCTGAAGCCGTCCTCAGCTGATCGCTGCATTCCAATTTAGTGTATAAGCCTTAGTCAGTTTTTCTCCCCCCCCCCCCCCCCCCGACAAACACTGTGCTTTCATTTTTGATGTGAAGCCAGGACCTTCCTAGCTTCAGAGGCTGACCTGTACATTGGGTATATTTGGTACTCCATTGTGGGACAGGACAATGTTTCTTCAGGGATGTATTTAATTTCTGTTTTGTTTAAATGTACATCACAATTAATTATCCATGCAGTAACATTTGAATGTGAACTTTTTTCAGTTCTCCAGTATTTTATATCCAAGGCAATTAAATAATTAAGGAGTATAATTTGTTGGGATGTAAATGCTTGGTGGTAGGATTTATAGAAAGAACTGAATATTCATTTCAGTTGATGGCTCAGTGTGTTTATATATTGGAGTTATAAAGTCCAACAAGGACCTAAATTCAATGTGTTACATTGAGATAATTGATCTTTGAAGGGCGAACATTTGAGATGGTCGACTTTGCCTTTTGCAATACCTGATGAGTAAAGAATAGTTAAGTGGTAATAATTCTGCTTAGCTGTTCCTGCCTGATAGTTTTCATGGACACAGTAAATTAACTTTATTGTAGGATTCTTCAGGGAGAATTGGGTGACTTGATGGATATGTGAAAGGGAAAAGGATTACAGAGTAACGAGACTGATGAGAATTCTCTGAGGGGAGGCTGAATAGCATGAATCTATAACAAATGAAATGGTAATAACTACTGATAATTACTTTAAGTACAGGCATCATTTTTATGAAAGGGCTATCTATGTTCTTGAAAAATATTTTGTTAAGCAAAACTTTGTAAATTGAAAAGGCTGGACAAAATGCATTTCAATACAGTTTATCCAATAGTGGTATCAAAAGCTAGGTTATTAAAGTGAAAATATGTGCCTCAAAGTATAGATAATATTACAAAAAAATAAATCCAATAAATTGCTGCAAAATGTTTCTCTGCAAACACTGGAGACTGTTGCAATTTGCATTGATATTACTGCTGTGTGATCTAATCATGGTGTACTGGGCATCAGTTCACCACCTTTCGAAGCCTGCATAACATTTTACATTTATAACTACATGCTAATGGGCTAAATGCACTGGACAACAATTTATTTCAATAGTTTTGCTTCCTGAACAAAAATTGGGGATTAGGATGGATAACTTAAAGCCTAACACAAAGATAATTTCAGATTTGCTGTATTGCGTAGGAAGTTGGAGGAACATTAACTTGTATTGAATTTAGTATGTTCAATCGCATAATGATGCCGACACATTGCGTTCATTCAACTGACCTAAAAATGTTTTGCGCTGAATTTGTTCTCAGCTTCTGATGCCTCTCATGTCGGTTCCCAACAATAGTCAGCCAGAGCATTGACTGATTCCAGTTGCTCTGATACCACTTTTCCATGGTCGCAATGTCCTGGTAAAACCTTTTACTATGTTCGTCACTGACTGCACCAAGATCGGCAGGGAAGAAGTCCCAGTGTGAATGCAGAAAATGAATTTTCAATGACATGGTTTTGTATGCTTGAAGTAGACTTAAAATATGACAGGAAATCACAAAAATAAATGACATCTAAAATATAGTATGTGATAGGAAAATTTTCAGTGAATTTTTGTGATAAAATACACCCAAAAGTGTTCAGGAAGCAAAAGCTTTATTGTCCAGTGATATTTACTTAACAGAAGTTATCATTTTGACTTCAGTGCCCTCAGATTGTACTTGGCCATTTCTTACTTGTGTTTCTTGTTATTCCTCCAGTATTCGTGTCAATCTGGACATGGGAAAGATGGTCTACAGTTTGATGATTCGGAAAGATGCTAAAATTCCTGGCACAGTAGTACGAGCTAGTACCATTCCCGAACAGCTTGGGAGAATTTCCTACGTTCTAACAGACAAGACAGGTAATGGCTGTGTACTGGCTGTCAGTGTGCACGTCCATCCCAGAACACTTAAGGCTGTCAAAGCAAGGGGTTGAAAATGTTCACAAGGAATTTAACCAGAATTAAGAGACTTCAGATACAAAAGTAATTCAAAATTGGGTTATTTGTTTATAAAAGGTTAATCTAATATTGAAGATATCTAAAGTTATGATAAAATGAGCTTGGATAATGTTCAAGTGAATCAGTAACCAGAGCTCAAAAGTATGAAGAAAAAAAAGAAAATGTGAGATTTTTTTTTCAGCTGAAATACCGTGTCGGGAATATTATTTTTGTTGTGATGGCTTTTGACAAGGAATTGGATTAAAATGGTGGTGGGGAAAAAGATGTTAAAAGGGATATAGGAAAGGAATTGGCTCTTTTACAGAGTTGTCATTTGTATTATGGGACAGGTTATGCTAACAATTTCCTCATAAAAGTAATTATCTCTGCAAGCTTATGGAAAATTTTGTAACCATCAAAGGAGTAGTAATTTCTTCAGAAAGCTCTTGTGGTGAGATTGTCAGAATCATTATATTACCTCTTTCTGGTATCTAATTAATCTTTACATAAGAAAAATATGCTAGAGATCTTTTTGTGATGGGTGGATGGGTGGAAGGAGGCAGTGGTAGTTAATCGGAGAGAATAAAGTGCTCTCTCACAGATTTTAGCTCGTATATTAAGGAAGGACATGTAAATTGGTAAAAACACAGTAGGAAGGTTTAAAAGTTTCAGATATCAACTTGTGTCCTTGGTTAATAAGTAGTATGAAGCCCAGGTTTTATAAAAGGGGTATGGAATATAAATCAAGAGATGTGTTTTTTCCCATTGAAGAAGGTTGTTAAAACCATGGAAGGACACAGAAAACGTTTCTTAGTACTTTGCCAGAGAAATGGGCACGGTTAGCAGTTGGATCAGCAACTGAGGTTCAAATCTGGTGCTGTCTGTAAGGAATTTAGAAATTTTACTGATGTACATGTGAGTTTCCTCTCACCCTTCAAGAATGTTCTTGAGGTTGTAGGTCTATTGGGTGGCAAGGGCTCGTGGGCCAAAAGGGCCTGTTAACCATGCTGAGTATCTAAATAAACTTAAAAATTTTATAAACTATATATTTGTCACAGGATATTGAATGATTGGGAGACTATTAATTCCCAGAAGACACCTAAGAGTCTGCAGATGCTGAATTCTGGAGCAGAATAAACTGGAAGAAGCCACTAGGTCAGCAGCATCAATACTGGACTTGCTGAAGTCCCTGAGCAGATGATAGTCTTCTGTCAGTGCCTCCAAAATGTGGTTGCAAATTTCACTGTGAGCTGTTGTATACAGAGGAGATGTGGCCTCTCGCCCATCTGGAATGCATGTATTGTGGGTGGTCATGTGACTGAAACTTTGGCAGTCGCATCACCTGTCAGTCAAGGTTGAACTCCGGCCACTGAGTTAGTGCACACTTCGCTGATGGCTAACTCAAATCACCTGGCATCCTTATTGTCTAGACAAACAGATTAGTCCTGTATTTAACAGGAGCACACAGCACATTTGCTCTTTCTGCCTTGTAGTGAGGCCTGGCCTCTACACCATGCCAGGTTGCTACTGTGGACGTCGATTGGAAGGGTTGCGGGTAAGGTGTGCACAGCATTGAAGCTGAGCAGTCTGTAGTATTGCTATAGATCAAAACTTGCAGTAGAGCTGTCTCCTGATGATCAGGGGTCTGAGTGGGTGTGTAGAACCCTTGCCTATAATGTGGAAATGTCCGCATCACCTGAGTGAATTAATAAATGTGTATTGTTTAATGTTCTCCCATGCTCTTTTATAATGGTGCATGTGTGTTTTATTCCTGTTACAATTTTCTCATGCTTTTTCATAAATTGTTGTGTGATAATGTGATTACAAACTCTTGTGTCCAGACTTGTCTCTCTGTGAACCCACCGAACATGATACTCTTTCTTAACACAACAGCTATTGATCCAAAGCTCAAGCCATTTGAATCTCGAATGTAGTTGGCACATGGACAATTTCCTTAAAAGTGGGTGTTTCAGAGTTTTCATTGTCTGCCTTCTGTTCCTGCACAGTAAAACTCCAATAATCAAGTGTCCTATTGTTTAGTCGTCCTGATGGATCAATATCTAGCTCAGGCATCACTGCAGAATGTGAGTAGGGGTTTCAGAGTGCAATGGCGTTGTGGGACTGGGGCTTGGTGCTGGACGTGCGCCTGGTGCCAGGGGTAAGATGTGGATTAACAAGGGTCAGAAATGTGGTGAGGTTCGTATTTGCAGCTGTGCTACTGTTAGATCGGATTGTGGTATACTGGACATCATAACACTGCTTTTTTGAAACCTGCGTAATATTTTACATTTACATGCTAATGGACTAAATATTTGCTTATCAGAAGTTATCACTTTGACTTCAGTGCCCAAAGCATGTACTTGGTCATTCCTAAGGCAACCACGTTGAGATCTCTTGTTTCTGTTTCTTGTAATTCATGGTAGTCCAGAGTCCTTGTCCGTTTCCTGCTCTCTTTAGGCTTTCTGCGATCACTGGAAAATGTTTTCTTCCTAATGTAACATGATTAACAAAGAAAAAGGTTTTGTTTATTGGTCATTTGTAGTAATATCCAATGGTCAAGAAAATTTGCTAGTCGAACACTTCCAAAGCCGCAGGTGTGCTGGATCTGTGGAGCTTCACTTTTTTTACGGTTAGATTAAAAACATGCTTTTGTAAGAATTCTGCAAAAAGTAAGCCGTATTATTCTGCTGTTTGATTTAAATCCATTTCTTTGTTCTCATCAATAGCATAATTTATCTATGAATTGATTTTTGCGATCTTTTATCAAAGCTTTAGGGAGCAAGGAAATATCAATGAATTTTAAACATTTTTAAATGTAATTTTGACAGTTGAATTGTTTACTGTCTCCCAATAATGGGAATATGTCATGTGACTAAATTACATGCACTTTAATACATTTCAAAATTGGACAACTTTGCATCTTTATCCCCATTCCTCAGGAACCCTCACAAAAAATGAGATGCAGTTCAGACGCCTTCATTTGGGTACAGTGTCCTATGGATTGGATTCGATGGATGAAGTAGAGAGCCACGTGTTTAGTGCATATACACAGGTAAGTATTGTGATGTGCTACCCACAGTGGTTACTGGTAAAACTAATAATTATGGCTATGTTAAACAATTCAAGCTACAAGCCTTCACAGACAAGGCTCCTCAACTCAACGACTACATTGATGCTGCCTCTTGCACCATCAATGATCCACTTTGCTGTTAACTTTTACCCTAACCTCATTCATTTGGTCCATCTCTGGCAACACCCTCCCCTTTCTCATTCTCTCTGTCTCCATCTCAGGAGAGAAACACTCTACGGATATTTTTACAAAGCTACCAACTCCCAGTTACCTCGACTACACCTCTTCACACCCATCTTGGCTGAAGTTGCAAAGATTGTTGTGACGTTGTATTAACCATGGGGTTAATCACTGTTCTGTTAACTAAGTGGATGACGAGAAAAATTAATTAATTTGACTTTGATGCTCAAATATAAAAAGAGCATAGAAAATACCTGGTGTCCATGGAACTGTGGCTAGCTGAAATCAGTGATGCCGAATGGAATTTATTAGGGTACTAGAAAATATATGAGCATGTGAGTTAGAAATTAATTCTCTCCCTCTGTTTCATTGTCTCGTTCATCACTTCCTGTTAACATTGGGTTTAATTCCAGTTATGAAGCAATTTCTCCATCTTTTTATTCCTTTTGACTAGAACCATATTTTGGTAATTTCTTGATTGATATTCGTTATGTCTCATCTGAGTCCGTGTTTACGAACTGCCAGTGAAATTATCCACACAGCATTGACAAATTTTAAAAACGAGTTCTGATAACCTAATCTGATGTCTTAATTAATTCTCAACCTACCGGCCAAAGGGAAAAGTGGGATTTTATTCCCAATACAATGTGCTTGAGAGTGAAATATGATCATAGAGAGCAACTGCATATAAACAGACAAAATCCTTGAATCATATTCTCTTATTATTGTCATCTAAGTTTCCATACCTTTGTCGGTATTTAAAAAAATCATACACTAATGCTGCAGGAACTCAGCTAATATTGCCGCTTTTGTAGGAGCTAAAGATGAACTGATATTTTGGGCCTGAGCCCTTCAAGATAGACCTTGAAGAGGGGTTCAGGTCTGAAATGATGATGATGTGTCATGTACTATGAAGAAGAGCTCAGGCCTGAAACATTGATAATGTAGCTTTACCTCCTATGGACACGGTGCGACCGGGCACGGTGCGACCGGGCACGGTGCGACCGGGCACGGTGCGACCGGGCACGGTGCGACCGGGCACGGTGCGACCGGGCACGGTGCGACCGGGCACGGTGCGACTGGGCACTGTGCTGCCCAATTTACACCCAATTAACCTATACCCTGGTATGTTTCAAACAGTTGGATGAAACTGGAGCCCCTGGGAAAACCCACGTGGACACAGGGAGAATGTACAAACTCCTTACAGACTGTGGGATTCGACTCCCACTGGCTGACACTAAAGGTGTTGTGCCCAACCGTGCTGCTCTCCTTGTGTTTCACGCCACTCTTAGCATTTTTTATTTGTTTGTTAGTATTTATGCAAATAGTTCAGTTGAAGTGGTTGAATCCATGCTGGGCGATGGATTTCAGGCGCACTTCCTCTTGTGGTTTCGCACTTGGCTATTACTAATGAAATGAGACTTTGTGGTGAGCTTTGGTTGTTTCCTTGCTGACCAAGCAATGATTGTCAGCCAAATTGACCCACCTGATGTGTGCAATTCCATGATTCTTAGAGAGGTTTGTTGAATACTGGACAAGAACCATGATGGGTTTTTCACCTCTCTAATCTGGGGGCCGCTGCTGCTCTCTCTGTGCCCGTACTGGGGCCCCGGTCCGGGCGAAGGGTAGGCGGCGGCGGCCCCGATCCGGGCAGGAGCAAGGGGGAGACGGCGGCCCCGGCCTCGGTCGAGTGAGGCAGGCGGAGGCCCCGATCCGGGCAGAGAGTGGGAGGCGGCAGCCCCAGTCCAGGCACAGAGTGAGCTGCGGCGGCCTCGGCCCCGGTCCGGCCAGTATGGACCGACCTAGGAGGGGAGGCAGGCCCCTCCAGCCCGGGTAAGAAACCTGCATAGGAGAAGGCCACTCTGATATAAAACCTACGACCCAAGGACCTCGCTGCCACGTCCCAGCTTGCTCGGCCACGGCACACGAACCATGGGTGTAAAGGGTGGGGCCAGTACTGCGCGCACTGCACTCCACCTAAAAACTCCTTTGCGCAGGCCCGAGGACAGGTCCACGTCCTCCCCCTCCACGTTTTACCCCCTCCATAAATCTTCGTCCGCGAAGCCAAGCCAAAGAAGAATCTGGGGGCAGACTGATATCTATGGAAACTCTGGTGAGGTAATCCTTCCAAGTGTACATTCTTATCAAGCTGCAGCCAAGAAATTCTAAGCTGCAAGGAAATAAATGATGCCTTGTAGGTTAGCTGCTGCAAAGTTTTATTGTGTGCAAGACTGAGACACAGATAATAAAATAAACATGCAAAGGCTTTCCCTCCACTGGCTCGTGCAAGTTTGTAGCAATTCAACCTGCCAACTACCAAAAGCACAATATCCTTCCAACCAACCAATCGACCTAATGATGAATTTTCACATGCATGTTTTAACAAATTTGAGACCAAGGGCAGAGTGGACCCCATTTTACTGAATATCTGCATCGTTCGTAATGACAATCTTGAGCTACTGACAGCGAGTCATTTTAACTGCCCTCCACATTCCAACACTGCACTGTCTGCCCTCAGCCTTTTCTTTCCACTGCTTGGGAAGCATCTATTTTGCAATAGACTGCAACCCAATAGCATGAGCATTGAATTCTTAAATTTCAGGGAAATTCTGTTCTCTCTCTCTCCTTCTGGCCTACTTGGTTTCTCTCACTTCCTTCTGTCCACAACTCCCAACCCTTGCTTATCCCTCTTCATCTGCCTGCAATCCACATATTCAACCCCTTGGATCCCTTGCTCTTCCTACCTGCCTTTTACATTTGCCTCCACAGAGGCTGCCTGCCCTGCTGAGCTCTTCCAGCAGTTTGGTGTTGTCAAGCTTCCAATAAGTACAATCTCTTGTGCCTCCATTTTGTGTGTTCATACCTCTCAGAAGTGGCAAAAGCATCCTCAAAAGTCGCACTGCAACTTTGAACAAAATTTTGACTTCTTTTATTGCATAAAAATTGAATTCATAGTTTCCGTTGCAAAATCAGTCAGTGTTGTTTGCACAAATATTTTTTTTTAAATTTAGACCTACAGCATTTCAGTCCATGCTGCCAATTTACACCCAATTAATCTACACCCCAGGTACATTTCAAATGGTGATAGGAAACCGGAATCTCTGGGGAAAACCCATGCAGACATGGGGAGATTGTGCAAACTCCTTACAGACTGTGGGATTCGAACCCTGGCACTGTAAAGGCATTGTGTTGTAACAGTATTGCATTAACCACTTCACCAACTTGGCCACCCATTTTAATTTAATATCATCAGTCCAGCAGCGAAATGGAACATCATTGGTCAGGATTCTGCATCTTCAAATGTCTTTCTAACATTAGATTTGTATTTGGAACTTTTAAAATAAAAGTAAATAAACATACAAATAAATAAATAGAAAATTTGCAAGCATGTGGATAACGGTATAATTGTCAAAGTAAATAATTTGAGAGAAAATTGAATGTGGATTGCAGCTATCATGTAAGGATGGCAAATTCTGTTCATGTAGGTTTGCAATAAACCTGTTGAAGAGCTTTCATCTCATCACCAAATGTTTTCTTTTCACTGCAGTGAAACTCCATTAATCCAATGTGTTTAGACTTTGGTGGTACCAGACTGGAAGATTTTCTAGACTCAGATGTTAATAATTTTTTTAAAAAACTACATGACATTAGTGTAAATTTTCCAGTGAACCTAATAAAATTCGAAGGCCTGGTGTATTTCAGGAGAAGGTGCAGGAACTGGAGCTCCAGTGAGTTTCAGGGGGTTCATTGAGTTCCCACGAAAGAGGACAAAAACATCACCTGGAGAGTCAAATACCAAAGCGTCAGGATTTCTGAGTTTGTCAGTGAGGTTTATTGTAGTATTTTCCTGTCTCCATCCAAGTTAAATGAAGGTACAATTCTGGGTGATGAAGAAGAGCTGATTCATTCCAGTAATAGCTTCCACAAGAATATTTATTTTGTCCTTCTAGATCAGAGAAGTTGTGGAATTGAAAGAACCAGTGGAATAGGCTCGAGGAATGCGAGAAATAATGCAACTGTGATGTCATGGTGCATACGAGGTGAAGGAAGTAATTGAGGAATGTTTGAAAAGGGCATTCCCCTAGTGCACGTTGCTGATCTGTACAGTTTATATGTGATATGTTACAACTATCTTTCTCTACACATTGTTCTTGTTGAAAAGAAATTCTGCCAATAGGTGTTAAATATTACAAAAGCTATCTCAAGGGACATCGTACTTACTCTTGGTTAATCTTGTAACAAAGTATTAATTCCATTTTTATAGTTGGTATTTATTGAGTTTTTTCACAGGAGATTTTTTTCTATTTTATAGTCCTACACTTCACCTTTTATATCAATAAAATTTTATTGAAACTGTAGTGATCCCATATACAGATTCGGGTCACTCATAATCCAAGCTACACAAGTGCCAGAAGCGAAAGTTCTTAGTGACTTGTTTTTGGCTGGAAAAGAATTTTGGAGACCGATTGCAATCTTCAGGTTGGCGTGACTTGTTTGACGGTAAACCTGCTTTGTTTTGAGGCCTGTTCACTTGCAATAATGTAATGCTGAAATAAAGTGGAATTTTTTTTGTACCCTAGCCTCCACCTACTGCACAAGATAAACCCTCATCAGCAACTCCAAAAATACGGAAAACTGTTGCCGTTCGTGTTCATGAGGCAGTTAAAGCAATTGCATTATGCCACAATGTGACACCGGTCTACGAAGCTCATGGACCTGATTCAACCGATCGAGCTGAAGCTGAGCAGAACTATGAAGATGCATGTCGAATTTACCAAGCAGCCAGTCCAGACGAGGTAAGCCATCTATATAACTTCCTTCATCATTTCTCCTTCAATTTGAGACTAAGTTCCACCTACTATTAGAAAATAATGGATAGAAATGCTGGAGGAACCTAGCCTGTCTTGCAGTGTCCATAGGAGGTAAAGATTTCACAAGTTAATTTACTATTAACAAGCCACATCATTTTATTCTTAAACAGGAGTGTTCATTGTTGTCTTTCACATTTCTTGTTTATAAAACTTTTCCCTCTGTCTCCCTTAGCAGAGCCAAAATCAATTCTCACCTTTCCTCCTTTCAATCTAATGAACACCTTTTTGACTATTGCTCTGGGCTCCTTCCCTGGTTGTTCTTCACATTTTATTCAGATGCCTTCGTTTTTTTGCTTATACATTGAAGAAGGGCTCAGGCCTGAAACTGATTTTCTCCAACAGCTTTTTTCCCCCAACCCATCAGACTCCTGAATTTTCAGAACATTTGTTGATAGGGTTAGGGTTTGGACTGTTTTAATATTTTAATGTGTTTAACTACTATTCTAACTTATATTTATGTAAATATACTCTGTGGTCCTGGAGAAACACTATCTCGTCTTTGCCATGTGTGCATGGGAATAAAGGTGACTTGACTTTCTCCTGTAACGCTGCCTGAAAAGCTGAACGTTTTATAACTTCTGTTTTTTTTTATTTTAAACCCATCTTCAATATTTTGCACTACAGTTTTTGCATTATTTTTGTATTTTTCTTTCCCATTCTTCTCCTTGCATTCATATACTTAAATCTTTAAAATCTCGATGAGCCACGAATGAGTCTTCACAATTGCCTGAGATGGTACTTCCACTTCTTGTGACATTCAGTATCTCCTGACCCCCTCCCTCTCAGGATATTCCCTTGTTAGAGGGGATTAAAGCCTGCTCCTTGTCTGATGAGTTTAATTTTGCATTTTCAGAGGTGGTTTGTATTTAAAGTAACAACTTTGAAGTCGTGTTAACTTTCACTGTCCAAAACCGAAACCGTTTGTACTGCTGCAGCAGGGATGAAAGAGATGGAAGTTCTTTAAAATTGTGCTGTTCTCAGTATCTCCTGACAGTTTCACATTTTGCTTCTGTCAGGTGGAAGGATTCTCTCACAGGCCATTTCATGCATTTTGTAAAAGTCCATTCTGGTTTGTTTGACTGAACCATCATTGCAATTTGCGTTCATCAGTCACTCTCTTTTATTCTAAAACTAGCTGTAAAAATTAGACATTTTCTTGAATTGTAGATTATTAACAAAATCCGCTATTGAGTCTGATCATAAAATGTGAATTAATTTGATTTAGCTATATATAGATTTCTGTAGCCATGATTATTTAAAAGCTTTTCCATGCAGTGGTGAATGATGAGTCACAAAGTGCTGCTTTAAACTGATTAACATTTAAACAATACAACTCTTTGTTCCATTGTTTTGCATTTTGCATGAAAGGAGTTCATGTCCCTTGGCACGATGCAAATTCTTCCCATTTAGTGCAGGGTGTTGGAAAAAAATCTATCACGTGATTTAGCTGCTAACAAAGAGGCTGAACTCTAGCTGGGCTTCGGATTGACGTCTCAGATCACTCTGTTCCTAAGAGGCTTGTCTGTTTATTGACCAGTTTCATTTATTTCAGTGCTCTTCTATCTCCTCCCCTTCCCCCATAAATTTGTTTTTCTTATACAGTCTTGAATTCTCTGCCAAATTAATTTCAAATTTCCTCTTAACCACATTTGGTTTGATTTTGGACTCAAATCCCTCTCTGGTGCTGGCATTCTATAATCTTGTCCAAACTCTGTTACTTTACTGGTGTTTATGAGTTAGTCTCTGTCTCCTTCCTTGATATTCTTCTCCTCCAATAATTTGCCCTTTTTTCATTAAAAGGCCAGTTCAATAAAGCCCTCTCCAAACCTGTGACACAGGCATTTGTTAAACTCTCTCTGTGTGTCTCAGCATCTGTTATCTGGCTTTTGTGATGAACTGTGGAACTGCTTTAAATTTTTAATACGGTCTTGTGATGTGTGGCAGTGGAAGGATCTGTTTAGTTCTGAAATCCATTCTTCAGACATTCTTACAGTTGCTCATTTTACATCCTGCTATGGATCATCCAGCAAGGCTATTTGGGTAGAATTGAGGAATGGCAGAGGAATGAATACATTAATGGGAGTGTATTATAGACCACCAAATGGTCTGAGGGAATTAGAGGAGCAAATTTGTAAGGAGATGATGTATGTGCATAATAAACATAAGGTGGTAGTTATGGGAGATATCAACTTCCCGAACATTGACTGGGCGCCCATACAGTAAGAGGGCTGGATGGGTTGGAATTTATCAAATGTGTTCAAGAAAGTTTCTTAAATCCATGCATAGAAGAACTGACTTGAAGAGTCCGTCCGTATTGGATCTTCCTATTAGGGAACGACATAGGTCGGGTGACAGAGGTTTGTATTGGGGGACACGCTGAGTCTAGTGATCACAGTACTATTAGTTTTAGATTAATAATGGAGAGAAGGAGAGGGCTGGGCCCACGGTTGAAATTCTTGATTGGAATAAGGCAAATTTTGAGGAGATGCGAAAGGATTTAGAGGGTGTGGATTGGGAGAATTTATTTTCAGGGAAGAAAAATGAAGGATATTCAGAGTCGGTCTGTCCCTGTAAGGATTAAAGGAAAGGCCAGAAACTAAAGGAAGCCTTGGTTTTCAAAGGATATTGAAAATTGTTTTTGGAGGAAGAGGGATGTATACAACTGGTATAGACAGCAGGGAATAGATGAGGTCCTTGAGGAATATAAGGAGTGTGTTTTAAAAAAAATCTTAAGAAAGAAATTAGAAAGGCTAAAGAAGATATGAAGCTGCTTTGGTGGACAAAGTAAAAATAAATCATAAAGGTTTCTACAGATACATTAAAAGTAAAAGAATAATGAGGG
The DNA here is from genome assembly GCF_036971445.1 of Narcine bancroftii. Classification (NCBI taxonomy): domain Eukaryota; kingdom Metazoa; phylum Chordata; class Chondrichthyes; order Torpediniformes; family Narcinidae; genus Narcine; species Narcine bancroftii. The sequence goes on from NC_091474.1 coordinate 764,402, forward strand.
ACAAAATTAGGCCCCTTGAGGTTCAGAGAAGTCAGAAGAGTCAGTGGAAATTTTAAAAGATTTTATTTCTTCAGTATTCACTAAGGAAAGGAATATTGATGCAGGTGAAGTAAGGAAATCTGGGAGTGAGGTCATGGAAAATACACAGATGAATGAGAAGGTAGTATTGGCTATTTTAAAAAGAATCCAGGTGGATAAATCTCTAGGTCTTGACAAGATATTCCCTAGGATCCTGAGGGATGTTGGTGAACAAATATTGGGGGCTCTGACAGAAATATTTAAAATGTCACTGGTCAAGGGAGATGTCGGAGTAGTGGAGGATATTTCAATCTTTTTTGCTCTTTCAAGAATTTGAAGTCAATGGTGGGTAAATTAATGAAAAGTGTTCTTAGAGATGGTGTGTACAATTATTTGGAAAGAAGGGGATTGATTAGGAGTAGTCAACATGGTTTTGTATGTGGGAGATCATGTTGAACAAACCTTGGTGTTTTTCGAGGAATTTACCAAGAGAGCTGACGAGGGGAAGGCTGAGGATGTTGTTTATGTGGACTTTAGTAAGGCCTTTGACGAGGTTCTGCATAAGAGGTTAGTTAGGAAGGTTTAATCATTAGATATTAATGATGAAGTAGTGAAATGGATTCAACATTGGTTGGATGGGAGATGCCAGAGAGTAGTGGTGGAAAATTGTTGAATTGGAGGCCAGTGACTAGTGGAGTGCCTCAGGGATTGGTATTGGGTCAATTGTTGTTTGGCATATATATTAATGATCTAAATGATAGGGTAGTAAATTGGGTTAGTAAGTATGCAGATGATACGAAGATTGGTGGTGTTATAGACGGTGAAGAAGGTTATCAAAGCTTGCAGTGGAATATAGGCCAGAAGAGTGGGCTGAAAGAAGGCAGATGGAGTTTAATACTGATAAATGCGAGGTGCTATATTTAGGCGAGCTCTCCACTGGCCACCGTGACAGAGGTGCACCAAAGAAAAGGTACAAGGACTGCCTAAAGAAATCTCTTGGTGCCTGCCACATTGACCACCGCCAGTGGGCTGATAACGCCTCAAACCGTGCATCTTGGCGCCTCACAGTTTGGCGGGCAGCAACCTCCTTTGAAGAAGACCGCAGAGCCCACCTCACTGACAAAAGGCAAAGGAGGAAAAACCCAACACCCAACCCCAACCAACCAATTTTCCCCTGCAACCGCTGCAATCGTGTCTGCCTGTCCCGCATCGGACTTGTCAGCCACAAATGAGCCTGCAGCTGACGTGGACTTTTTACCCCCTCCATAAATCTTCGTCCGCGAAGCCAAGCCAAAGAGAGAGACAAATCAGCAAAGATCATACACATTAAATGGTCGACAATTGAGGGGTGCAGTAGAACAAAGGGATTTAGAAATTCTGGTACATAATTCCCTGAAAGTGGAGTCACGTGTAGATAGGGAGGTGAAGAAAGCATTTGGTGTGTTGGCTTCATAAAACAGAGTATTGAGTACAGGATTTGGGATGTCACGTTGAAATGGTATAAGGCATTGGTGAAGCCAAATTTGGAATATTGTGTGCAGTTTTGGTCTCCAAATTATAGGAGGGATATAAACAGAATAGAGAGAGGGCAGAGGAGATTTACAAGAATGTTGTCTGGGTTTCAGGGTTTGAGTTCCAGAGGAAGGTTGGACAGGCTGGGACTTTATTCCCTGGAGCATAGAAAGTTGAGGGGTGATTTGATAGAGGTTTTTAAAATTATAAGGGGGATGGATAGAGTCAAGGTGGACAGGCTTTTTCCACTGAGAGTGGGGGAGATTCAAGCAAGAGAACATGTATTGAGAGTAAAAGGGGAAAGGTTTAGGGGAAACATGAGGGTGAATTTCTTCATGCAGAGGGTGGTGGGGGTGTGGAATGAACTCCCGGCAGTGGAGGTAGAAGCGAGATCGATATTAATACTTAAGGATAAGTTGGATAGGTATATGGACGGGAGAGATGTGGAGGGTTATGGGGTAAATTAGGTGGGAGAAGATGCTCAGCACGGACTAGTAGGGCCAAACTGGCCTGTTTCTGTGCTGTAAGTGGTTATATGGTTTAATAGTGATTTTGGATCTCTGCACTGTTTATATCTTCTCCCCATGACTTGTATGAGTTTTCGCCAGGTGTTCTAGTTTCCTCGTCCCCCTAAATGTGTGGGGTTGGAAGGCTAATGTGTGTAATCGGGCCGCGCCGATTTAGTGGTTTAGTAAAACCTTCTACATGCTGTATTGTTAAAATTAAAATTCAATTAAATAATTGTCAGAGAGAAGGCGGGAGAATTGAATAGAGTTCATAAGCTCATCAAGTCTTCACTAGCCACCTACCAGTCCGCATTTACATCCATTTTTAAAATTTTTTTTATTTTTCACACTCTGAACCATACTGACCAAAATACACATAAACATTTCCCTCTTGAATATACACAGTGTCATTTTCTCCCCTTTTTCCCCCTCCCTTCCCACCATCCTTCACCCCCCCCCCGCTCACTCACTCAACGTTCAACATGTCTGATACATTAAACCCATTAAACAATGTCATCACACAATGAAAATAAACAAGAAATTCGTGTCTTCTACTTTTACATACTGGGTCAGTTCATTTTGTCTTCTCCTTCTGTCATTTTAGACGGTGGAGGTCCGCGGTAGGACTTCTCTGTTGTATTCCATGTACGGTTCCCAAATTTGTTCGAATACTGTGATGTTATTTCTTAAATTATATATGTTATTTTTTCCAATGGAATATATTTATTCATTTCCATGTACCATTGCTATATTCTCAGGCTATCTTTTAATTTCCAGGTTGACATAATACATTTTTTTGCTACAGCTAAGGTTATCATAATAAATCTTTTTTGTGCTCCATCCAAATCGAGTCCAAGTTCTCTGGATCTCTGGATTTTTTGGTATGTTGCTTTTTGTGATTAATACCTGGTTTAGATCTTCCCAAAACCTTTCCACTTTCTCACATGCCCAAATTGCATGAATTGTTGTTCCCGTTTCCTTCTTACAGCGAAAACATCTTTCTGATACTGTTGGGTCCCATTTATTTAACTTTTGGGGCATGGTGTAACAAATTATATTATATCATGCGTAACCTTGTGTTTATTGTATTTCTCATAGTTCCGGAGCATAGCTTTTCCCATGTTTAATTCTTTATCTTTATGTTTAGATCTTGTTCCCATTTTTGTTTGGGTTCACAGCTTGTTTCCTCGTTCTCTTACTCTTGCAGTTTGATGTGCATGTTTGTTATATATCTTTTAATTATCATTGTGTCTGGGTGGCTGCGCTGGGTGGGTCACGTCTCCAGAATGGAGGACCATTGCCTTCCCAAGATCGTGTTATATGGCGAGCTCTCCACTGGCCACCGTGACAGAGGTGCACCAAAGAAAAGGTACAAGGACTGCCTAAAGAAATCTCTTGGTGCCTGCCACATTGACCACCGCCAGTGGGCTGATATCGCCTCAAACCGTGCATCTTGGCGCCTCACAGTTTGGCGGGCAGCAACCTCCTTTGAAGAAGACCGCAGAGCCCACCTCACTGACAAAAGGCATAGGAGGAAAAACCCAACACCCAACCCCAACCAACCAATTTTCCCCTGCAACCGCTGCAACTGTGTCTGCCAGTCCCGCATCGGACTTGTCAGCCACAAACGAGCCTGCAGCTGACGAGAACATTTACCCCCTCCATAAATCTTCGTCCGCGAAGCCAAGCCAAAGATCATTGTGTCTGTAATCACATATTCAAAATTTCTTCCTTCTGGTAACCTCAGCCTGCTTCCCAATTTGTCCTTCAAGTAGGTTTTCAGTTGGTGGTATGGAAACATTGTACCGTGAGTTATACCATATTTGTCCTTCATTTGTTCAAAAGATAATAATTTATTTCCTGAAAAACAATTTTCTATTCTTTTGATCCCTTTTCTCTCCCATTCTCTAAAGGAAAGGTTATCTAATGTGAAAGGGATTAGTTCATTTTGCGTCAATATTAGTTTTGATAGTTGATAATTTGTTTTATTCCTTTCTACATGAATCTTCTTCCAAATGTTGAGCAGATGGTGCAGTACTGGTGAATTCCTATGTTGCACCAGCTTTTCATCCCACTTATATAGTATATGTTCAGGTACCTTCTCCCCTATTTTATCTAGCTCTAATCTGGTCCAATCTGGGTTTTCCCTTGTTTGATAAAAATCTGATAGGTATCTTAATTGTGCTGCTCTATAATAATTCTTAAAGTTTGGTAGCTGTAAGCCCCCTTGTTTGTACCATTCTGTTAATTTATCTAGCGCTATCCTCGGTTTCCCCCCTTTCCATAAGAATTTCCTTATTATTTTCTTTAGCTCCTTGAAGAATTTCTCTGTTGGTAACAATTGAAATAGGTATTGTATCCTTGGGAAGATATTCATTTTAATACAATTTACCCTTCCTATCAGTGTTAGTGGTAAGTCTTTCCAATGTTCTGTGTTGTCTTGTAATTTCTTCATTAATGGCTGATAATTTAGTTTGTATAGATGGCCTAGATTATTATCTAGTTGTATACCTAGGTATCGAATTGCTTGTGTGTGCCATCTAAATGGTGATTCTTTCTTAAACTTTGTGAAATCCACATTATTCATTGGCATTGCTTCACTTTTATTTGCGTTGATCTTGTACCCCGATACTTCTCCATATTCCTTCAATTTCTTATGTCATTCTTTTATTGATATTTCTGGTTCTGTTAAATATACTATGACGTCATCTGCAAATATACTGATTTTATATTCCTCCTCTTTTATTTTTATCCCTCTTATTTTATTTTTTGTACTTATCAGTTCTGCCAATGGTTCTGTAGCTAACGCGAACAGTGAGGGAGATAGTGGACATCCCTGCCTAGTGGACCTGCTTAATTTAAATTGGTTTGATATATATCCATTTACTGTCACCTTTGCCAATGGTCCCTTATATAATGCTTTAATCCAATTAATATATTTCTCTGGTAGGTTGAACCTCTGTAGTACTTTGAATAAATAATTCCATTCTACTCTGTCAAAGGCTTTCTCTGCATCTAAGGCAACCGCCACTGTTGGCGTCTTGTTTTCTTGTACTGCATGGATTAAGTTAATGAACTTATAGATATTGTCCGTTTTTTGTCTTTTCTTAATAAATCCAGTTTGATCTAGTTTTACTATTTTTGGTACACAGTCGGCCAATCTGTTTGCTAATAATTTAGCTATTATCTTATAATCTGTGTTAAGTAGAGATATTGGTCTATACGATGCTGATGTTAGTGGATCTTTCCCCGTCTTTGGTATTACTGTAATTATTGCTGTTTTGCATGAATCTGGCATGTTTGTGTTTCTTCATTCTGGTTCATACTTCCAGGAGAGGAGGTATTAATAAGTCTTTAAATGTTTCATAGAATTCTATTGGGACTCCATCCTCTCCCGGCATTTTATTGTTCAGTAGTTTCTTTAATATATCCTGTATTTCCTCTATTTCAAATGGTTTTATTAATTTATTTTGCTCCTCTTGCAATTTCAGCTAGAAACTCATCTATTTTATCTTCTTTCTCTTTGTTCTCAGTTCGATATAGTTGCTCGGAGAATTCCTTGAAGTTTTCATTAATCTCCGATGGGTTATATGAAATTTGTTTGTCCTTTTCCCTTGATGCCAATACCGTTCTTTTAGTTTTTCTGTCGTAAGCTGCCAAGCTAGTATTTTATGCATTTTTTCTCCTAGCTTTAGTTTTTGTCTTCATTATGTTCTTCTCCTCCTTGTATGTTTGTGTGTTTCATATTTTATTTTTTTGTCCACCAATTCTCTTCTTTTTGTTGTATCTTCCCTTATTGCTAATTCTTTTTCTGTACTTGCTATTTCCCTTTCCAGCTGTTCTATTTCCCGATTGTAGTCCTTCTTCATCTTAGTTACATAACTTATTATCTGCCCTCTGATGAACGCTTTCATTGCATCCCATAGAATAAACTTATCTTTCACTGATTCCGTATTTATTTCAAAGTACATTTTAATTTGTCGCTCAATAAATTCTCTAAAATCCTGTCTTTTAAGTAGCATGGAGTTTAATCTCCATCAATGTTCTCGGTGGGATGTCCTCCAGCTCTATTGCTAATAACAGGGGTGAGTGATCCGATAACAATCTAGCTTTATATTCCATTTTTCTAACTCTCCCTTGGATGTGGGCTGACAACAGGAACAGGTCTATCCTTGAGTATGTTTTATGTCTACCCGAATAATATGAGTATTCCTTCTCCTTTGAATGTTGTCTCCTCCATATATCCAAAAGTTGCTTTTCCTGCATCGATTTAACCATAAATTTGGTTACTTTGTTCTTTCTGCTAGTCTTTTTTCCAGTTTTGTCTATGAGTCCAAATTAAGGTTAAAGTCCCCTCCTATCAGTATATTCCCCTGCGTATCTGCAATCTTCAAAAAGATATCTTGAATAAATTTTTGATCCTCTTCATTAGCAAATTCCAAAATTCCAAAATTCTGAATATATCTGACACTTTTTCATTACATACCTCCCTGCTGGATCTATTATTTCCTCCTCTATTTTGATTGGTACATTTTTATTGATTAATAAAGCTACTCCTCTGGCTTTTGAATTATATGATGCTGCCGTTATGTGCCCCACCCAGTCTCTCCTTAATGTCTTGTGTTCCACTTCCATTTGATGTGTTTCCTGCACAAATGCTATATCAATTTTTTCTTTCTTCATTAAGTTTAACAGCCTCTTCCTTTTGATTTAGTTATGTATTCCGTTAATATTTATAGTCATATAGTTCAACATGACCATTTCATACTTTGTTTACCTCTCATTTCTGCTTCCTCATCACCACCTTTCCTCCTTATCCATTTTTGTTTTTTTTTTTGAACATACTGTAAGACAACACTTCTAAAACATCAAATATTTCCACTATTCCCACATCTCAAAATTCCCTTAACCCCCCAAATCCCCCCCCCCACCCCTCCCTTGTCCCTTGTCCCCTGCCGGCAACCACATCTCCCCTCTCCATTTGGATTGCGAACCCGCTTGCAAGCGTCAACTGATTTCGCAGTGACTTGTTATTCTCTCCCACCAGCCCCCTCCAGAAAAGACTTTTATCTTCACATATAACAAAGCTCACCCTCTTAATTCCCCCCTTACTTCCTTTCTTCCCTTTTTCCCCTTCTTAGTTCTTACTTATACATTATTTTTCTTCTTTATATGAAGTTTGTCGTCATTCTTGTTTTTGTTACATCTCTTCATCTCTCTGTCTGTTTTGCAAGCGTTCTGCAAATTCTCGTGCTTTCTCTGGATCCGAGAACAGACTGCTTTGCTGCACCGTGATAACTATTTTAAGCACCGCTGAATATCTTAACATAAATTTATAGCCTTTATTCCATAGGATCAATTTTGCTGCGTTAAACTCCTTCCTCTTCTTCAGGAGCTCAAAACTTATGTCTGGGTAGAAAAATATTTTTTGACCTTTGTATTCCAGTGGCTTTTTGCCTTCTCTCATTTTTTTCATTGCCTTCTCCAATGTATTTTCTCTTGTTGAATATCTCAGGAATTTTACTAGAATGGATCTTGGTTTTTGTTGTGGCTGTGGTTTTGGGGCTAATGTTCTGTGTGCCCTTTCTATTTCCATTCCTTCCTGTATTTCTGCCATTCCTAGGACCCTGGGGATCCATTCTTTTATAAATTCTTTTATATCTTTGCCTTCTTCATCTTCCTTAAGGCTCACTATCTTTATATTGTTTCTCCTATTATAGTTTTCCATTATATCCATCTTCTGAGCTAACAACTCCTGTGATTCTTTAACTTTTTTATCAGATTCTTCCAATTTCCTTTTTAAGTCATTCACTTCCATTTCTATGGCTGTTTCTCGTTCTTCCACCTTGTCTACTCTTTTCCCTATTTCTGTCATGACCATCTCTAATCCACTCACTTTTTCTTCTGTACCTTTTATTCTTCTTTTTATTTCACTAAATTCTCGTGTCAGCCATTCTTTTACTGCTTCCATATGTTCTTGAAAATTTTTTTTATCCATGTACTGTCCATTCCCTTCATCTTCCATTTCTCGGTGCAGAGCTTGATGCTCTCCCTCCTCTTCCCCTGTGTCCACTCCAGGACCTGTATCCTCTACCTTCTTCCTTGTATCTGTGTCTCTTCTGACTTTCTTGTTGGGCTGTTTATCTCATTTTGCTGGGTATTTTTTTATTTATTAATGGTGTCTTGATGTTGGTCCTCTTCCTCTGGGCTGGTCATCTGCTGAGTCTCTGATTTCCTTTTTTCATTCTCCTCCCTCCTGTTCCCGTTATTTTCAATATCTTCCTGCTGGGAGCCCTGCTGTCGGGTCTTTCTCAGCTGTTCAAGCTGCTCACAGCTGGTCCCCCCTCCTGTCGGTGTTGTCTTTGTCATGTGCGTTGCGCACCTCTGTTTAGCTCTGTGAGCCATCCTTATAGTCCTGTGTTCGGTGGGTTGTGACCCTTCGGGGTTTCCACTGACCTCAGGGAGTGGGCTCCTCTTTCCACGGAGGGTCCCTGCTTCTTCTTACAGGTAAGGCCTTCACCTTTCTCTTCCGACGTCTTTCCTTCTTCTTTCCGTTGTTTTTGGCTTTTCTTTCTTTGGTGCCATTTCCTCCACACCTTTATTTTTTATTTGTTGTGGTTTGTGTGTCTGTGGCTTTGCTTTTCTTTACTTTTTTCCTTTTTTGGAGAGGACTGGTATTCTCCTACCGGCCACTACTCCATCATGCGACTCCTCGGTGGAGCAGATCCTTGATGATCACTGCTGCTCTCCGAAGGTAGTGTTCCCTGTACATGTTCTTGATGGTGGAGAGGGTTTTACCTGCAATGTCTTGGGCTGTGTCCACGACCTTTTGGAGGGCTTTATGCTCAGAGCTATTGGTGTCCCCAGATGGTGATGCAGCCATTCAGCACATTTTCCACCACACATCTGTAGAAATCTGCCAGGGTTTCTGATGTCATAACAAACTTCTGAGGAAGTAGAGGTGCTGACGTGCTTTATTCACTATGCCATTAATGTATTGGGTCCTGACCTCTGGTGCAGTTGTGTGATGTACATTCTCCCTGGGACCTCGTGTGTTTCCAGCAACATCCCACAGATGTATAGGATGTGGGTTATTTGTCCACCGTAAAATCATCTTAGTTTGCAGTTGAGAGAGAGAGAATTTCAGTTGATGAGAATGTGGGGAAATAAAAAATGGAGTTAATGATGAATCAGTTTAAATGTTGAAAAGAGTAAATCAAAAAATTTGCAGACACAGAGGTTGAAATTTAAAAAAAACACACCATGCTGGAGAAACTCAGCAGGTCAAAAAGTGTCCTTATGTAGCAAAGGCAGTGATACAGAACTGACGTTTCCAGTTTGAGCCCTTCATCAAAGAATGAGAAACTGCCAACAGGCATCCGAACAAAAGAGTCAGGTGAGGGGGAGGCAGATGATAGATGGAGAATGGGTGGAGGAACTGGAAAGACAGGAAACGGGGGAGGGGTTAGAAAAGATGATCAGGTTTAGTGTTTAATGTTCATGCCATCTGACTGGAGAGGGCCCAGACAGAAAATAAGGTGCTGTTCTTCCAGTCTGCGGGTGGTCTGGGTGGGATTATACACCAGGCCATGGACAGACATGTGAGTGTATGAGTGTGAACAGGAATTGAAACGGTTGGCCACTGGGAGGTCACTGTGGTTGCGAATAGAGCGGAGGTGCTAAGTGAAACGATTTCCCAGTTTGCGACTGGTCTCAAATGAGTTGCTGATGTTAGGCTCAAGCTTTGTGGGCTGAAGAGCCTGTTCCTATGCTCATGTCTCCATTACTCAATCAGTGAAGGCAGAAATCGAAACCGTACTCCAGGGCTTAAAATCGTGTTGACTATTTAGCTTTATTGGACTTAACTGACTATAGTAGGAGAGTGAAGATCTTGGTGCCAACCACACTCCTGCTTTTAAACAGGAACAACTGTTTCAACTCAGCCTTGGTTTGGCATAAATGTCACTGAGGTTCCAAAGGAGCTTCTGCTTCTGAATCCAGTTCCTGGGGATTGAGGATTCTTGGATACACTGTTGCCTCCATTTCTTTCCCCACTCCTTTCCCCAACCCCACTCAAGTGTAAGAGTCAGGCTTTTATCATGGGCTTCTGGTGATTTTAAAGGTGGCAATCATCTTGTGATTAGATTATTCATTGGCGGAAGGTTTTGGATGAGGTTTGCTCATTGAGAATAGTAAAGGAATATGATGGAGCACAAAGGGATTTATGGCTGCCATGAGCAATGAATCAACTTTGTACTTTACTGAAACACGTCATTTTAATGCCATTTTCTCTCACTTGATCAAACATTGTTGCACAACATCAATGATACTAAGCAGTCAGACTAGAAAAGTGATCCCAGGCAGCTGGGTAATAGTTCTACAATGTGGAATAGATTAAATATTGTCTAAGGTTCTAGCTTTTGATTTTTTTTTTACCTTGTGACTCCTGCTTGACTCATGACTCAGACTTCTTTCGTATCTATGTAACTCAGCCTTGGTTTGGCATAAATGTCACTGAGGTTCCAAAGGAGCTTCTGCTTCTGAATCCAGTTCCTGGGGATTGAGGATTCTTGGATACACAGTTACCTCCATTTCTTTCCCCATCCCCACTCATTCCCTTCATCACCATCTGACCCTGTACTGAAAGCAGCATTCCTTATGCATTGGTTAGTATTTGCATTGTGAAGAGATAAAATTATCATTTTTATTTTGGGCCATCTGGCATAATGAAAATGCAAAAATGAAATTCTATCATTAGTTTTGTTTTAAGAAAATTAAATTAAATCCAAAGGTCTCCAGTGAAATTACTAAAGGAGTAATTCATGTGCCTGCTGAACTCTAGTCAGCAATTGAAATTCATGTTTCGTCGTTTAGTTTGGAACCAGTAGCCTGTCTGGCATGGAAATACAGGCCCTGATGTTGCAAGTATATCCCCCTCTGTTAAGATATAAATCAATGCAGGAAAGAGTATGTCAACTCAGAACGACAAGAAGAGCTAGTTCACATTCCAGGACAGAGCAGGAATGATGAATAGAGAGGCTGCTTTTCTCTTGTGTTTAACCATCCAGAAGTGTCAAAGGTCAGGAATATAATATCTCCCCAGTGTTCCAGCTAAATTACAGTGAAATCATAATAATGTCATTCCTGCTTGAAGCTAACTTGCATTTAGCAAGAGAGCTTCCATACTGTGATTTCAGTGATAGATGACAAGGCAGGAAGGAGTTGTATAAGTGACCCAGGAAGTCAAAGGTCAGGAACTGGATCGTAAAAGGTCATTAAATGTTCAGTGCCTTTTCAAATCTTTGGCACCACTGGGTCAAAGGTGAGAGACTGGTTTGATCTTATAGGATAATTTAATGGCAGAAAACAACCATTTTCTATATTGGGAAAACTGGTAACAAAAAGATTCCAGATTAGTGTAGGAAAATGTGATTAGAGGATTGTGCACATCGTCGACATCTTTATGGTTTTATTTAACATCATTTATAAAGAATGTAAATGCCCAAAAGGGATTTAAAAATACTTTCAATTCAATAAATTTTTATCCTAGGGTATTGAGACATTTTATTTTTCTCCCCCATTCTGTAATAACTGCTATACACACTCTCAAAGTGCCAGGGACAACCAAAATCTTACATTCCGAAGCAGGACTTGAAGGGTAAGCCCAAGGAACTTTTGCCAATTTTCATTTTTTCTCTTCAATGGAGTTAAACAGGAAAATCTGCAGAAGCCGAGACTGTCGTGCAAAACACAAAAGTGATGGCGAAGCTCAGCTGGTCATGGAGCATCGATAGGATGTAAAGGGTTGCTGAGCCCTTCATCAAGGTATAAGCAAAAATTGGGAAGGCATCTGCACAAAAAGGTGGGGGGGAGGAAGGGGCTGAGAAATGATAGGGGGAAGGTGTAGCTCTGAATGGAGAGGGAAGGGGCAGGAGCTGGAGGAAAGGAGACGGGTAGGGAAAGAGAGCATCTCAGGGGAGGGGTTTAACAATTTGAGGTTGATATGAATTTGAGGTTGATATGAATATCAGGTGCTGTTCCTCCAATTTGCAGATGGCCTCATGCATATGGTCAGATCTGTTGGTGAGGGAATGATGTGTGGAATTAAAAGGGTTGGCATCTGGGAAGTCCCTGTTATTGCAGCAGACAGATTGAAGGTTCTCAACGAAACAGCCTCCCAGTCTGCATCTAGTCTCTCCAATGCAGAGAAGGCCACAATGAGAGCATCAGATATAGTTGGGGGGTTCCTGTAGATGTTTCATCTCGTATTCGTATGTGAGAGTTCTTGGACAACATGTGGATGAAGGAAAAGTTTCTTTATTTTAAAGTTGTTGTAAACAGGGCCATAAGGCTGCAAGTCTCCATTACAGATCTTGCATACTGTGTGACAGCCCGCCTGCTGGCAGTCAAGTCCAATCAAACAGTAAGGCATTACTAGTTGCATCACTATCATTACAGTAGATTCATGAATTAGATGTTGCTTCACTTGGAAGGACTGTTTGATGCCCCAAATGGCAGTGAGGGAGGAGCTGAGAAGATTAGGGGAAGGGGTTTGCTGTCTGAATGGGAAGGAAAGGAGGTACAGAGCTGGAGGAAAAGAAACCGAGGAATAGGGAAAGAGAGAGACTTGGGGAAGGGTTTTAACAGAAACTGGAGAAGTCATTGATAATGCTGTCTGGTTGGAGAATGTCCAAATGGAATATTAAGTGTTGATTCTCCAATTTGTGGGTATTCTCAGCCTGACAGTGCAAGAGGCCATAGATAGGCATGTTGGTATGTGGAATTAAAATGGTTGGCCATTTTCTCTCTTTTACCTTCCCACATATGTAGTATCCACCCATGGCCTGTAAGTCTGTGCTCTTCCCACTGCCCCTTTCTCCTCTCCTCTCTTCTCCTCTTCCCCCCCCCCCCCCCCCCCCCCCCCCCACCACCCACCCACACCGTTTTATTCAGGCACTTGCCTGCTTTTTGTTCAAACCTTGACGAAGGGCCCAGGCCAGAAGATACTAAAACTGGTATGCTTACTTAAATATTCTGATTTGTTGGTAAAGGTGTAGATGCTAGGTGACCTGCTGAATTTGTCCAGCAATTTTGTGCATTGCACTATTTTCTCTCCTGGTGTGCGAGTACCTAGAATTTGAAGAGTAATTGCTGTCCAAATCAAGGGCCGATGGAACTCTGCCCATCTAGGAAGGAACATTATTGCCATATTTGGAAAAATTAAGGAAATGTGCTTTTTAAAATAATGTATTTCTCACTAATATTCTCTGTTGTTCCTTCCAATTCCTCTGAGAGTGTTATCTTCCTCTCTGTTGACGTAGGAAGTATCTCAGAAAGATGTAATTCATAGACCGGTCACAGCCCTGAGTCATACCTTTAATGTGCAGAAATTCATGGCCATAGGTGAATCGGTTTCTTTAATATGATTGCTTCAATGTCACTAGATTGTATCTAGGAGGAAGACCACAACACATTTCTGCACCCTCCAGTGATCTGGGGGCTGAGCTGACAGCACTAAACAGGGCCCTCTGTAATGTTTGGGACAAAAACATTTTGTTCCTTTATTTGCCCTTGTGCTCCACAGTTTTTAGCTTGTATCGAACAATTCACATGTAATTAAAGTGCACATTCTAGATTTTATTCAAGGTTATTTGTGTCCAATTAGGTCTGACCACATGGAAATTACAGCACTTTTTAAATGTAGTCCCCTTATTTCAGGGCATCATAATGTTTGGGACGTTTTCTTCACAGATGTTTGTAATTGCTTCATTGGTGAAGGAATAAGGGAGCTAGGCTTGATTCTAAGCTTTGGAGTCTGTAGTTGCCATTTTTCAACGTGAAGACCAGAGTGTACCAGTGAAAGTCAAAGAAGCCAATTATAAAGCTGAAAAACAGGAATAAAACAGTAAAAGACATTGCCCAAATCTTACAACATCAAGAAAGAGCAAACTGGTGAACTCAGTAATGGCAAAGAGATTGGTAAAGGAAGACTCCACTACTGATGACGGAAAAAAAATCTCCAAACTTATGTCCAACAGATCAGAAACACTCTTCAGGAGGCAGGTGTGGATATGTCTATGACGACTGTCTACAGAAGACTTCATGAACAGAAATACAGAGGCTATACTGCAAGTTGCAAACCATGAGTTCGCCACAGAAAGGATGGCCCGATTACAGTTTGCAAGAAGTATTTAAAGAAGCCTGTAGAATTCTGGAAAAAGGTTTTGTGGACAGATGAGACCAAGATTAACATGTATCAGAGTGATGGCAAGAGCAAAGAGTGGAGGCATAAAGGAAATCTCCAAGATCCAAAGCATCCCATCTTTGCCATGGTTTGCATCTTGCAGTGTCGCTTCTGTATTTCTGTTCATGGTCTTCTGTAGACAATGTCATTGACACGTCCACACCTGCCTCCTGAAGAGTGTTTCTGATCTGTCGGACATAAGTTTAGGGATTTTTATTCGTTATGATGAGAATTCTTCCGACATCAGCAGTGGAGTCTTCCTTGGAATTACTGAGCTCACCAGTTCGCTCTTTCTTCTTAATGTTCCAAACTGTTGATTTTGGTATCCTAAGGTTTGAGCAATGTTTCTTACTGTTTTATGCTTAACTTTCATTGGCACGACTCTGGTCCTCGTGTTGAAAAATAGTAATTAGTCTCCATAGCTTTGAAGCAAGCCCACCTCTCTCGAACCTGCACCAATGAAGCAATTAAACACAAACTCACAAACACCTGTGAAGTCAAATGTCTCAAACCTTATGGTGCCCTGAAATGAGGGCACCAAATGTATAAAAAGTGCTGTAATTTCTACATGGTCAAACCAAAATGTGTATAAGAAACCTTGAATAAAATCTGGAATGTGCACTTTAATTACATGTGAATGATTTGATTACAAACTTAAAACTGTGGAGCCCAGTGGCAAATAAAGGAAAAAAGTGTTTTATTATGGAGGGCCCAGTCAATTACCCCAGGGCATATCTCAGTAACCAACCAGATAGACTAATTCTGGCCTCGTATGTAGAAAAGCCTGTGACTTGCACAGTGATCCTTCAAGGTTCATGCTCACTGGATGATATAGAAGATATAGCATTGTAAACCACTTCTGAAAATTTGATCCATTTGTACCAGGGGTGTAGGTTAATTGGGTGTAAATTGGGTGGCACTGACTCGTGGGCCGAAATGACCTCTTTCTGTGGTGTATGTCTAAAGATAACTTTTTAACTTTATCAATGGAACCAAACTTCATGACTAGGATATATCCACCACACTGGCACTTGGATCCTGAACTATCCTGACAAAGTACGTGCGCGTATTTATATATGGAAGCACACAACTTGTGTAACGACCCTTTGACATCATAAACTAAGAAGCAGATTATAACGGGCCTGCTTTCAGTTGCCAAAGCTTCTATGGTGACCCTTATTGCAAGTTGGAAGTGCGTTACCTACTGCTTCCATGCTGTCAAAATGAGCTCCCTCTGAGATGGGAGTTTGTTTATTGGCTGTGGCTGTTTTTCACTTTGCCAGTGATTCTTATCCATCCCGAATTACCCCCAAAAACCGCAGAAGTCAGACTGGATTAGGCTGGCAGATTCCCTCCTTAAATAGGTCACTCATTGCTTGCTTTAGACCGACTTTACTCTGAGCTTTAAAACTGGTTGTTGTCTTAGTAAAGATAACTTTACTTCAAAATATCTCTTGTCCCGTGGAGGTGGGATGGGTAGCAGTGGCGTTAACGCTTCCAGAACATATCTGTAGGAGGTTCCTTTCACAAATGAAATTGTCAAAAGTGATGACCTTCCTTGGTGGGGGGTCGGGGGGGGGGGGGTCACAGCTCACAACATGACAAGAAAGAGGAGCAGAAGTAGGCCCATTGAGTCTGCTTCATTATTCTAATCATGAGTTATTGCCCACGACCACAATATTTATCCTTCTCTCAGGGAATACAGTTTTAATTATATTTCACTGGACACAAACTAATGCCAATCTGCTGTGGGGACATCCCTGAAAGAAGCTAAATGTTTCTGTACAGCTGCATCAACTCTCCACAGGTGCAGTGTTTCCTCAAGCTCTGCGTTCCATCCGTCTCTTCATGGGCTCTGCGTTCCACCCGTCTCTTCATGGGCTCTGCGTTCCACCCGTCTCTTCATGGGCTCTGCGTTCCACCCGTCTCTTCATGGGCTCTGCGTTCCACCCGTCTCTTCATGGGCTCTGCGTTCCACCCGTCTCTTCATGGGCTCTGCGTTCCACCCGTCTCTTCATGGGCTCTGCGTTCCACCCGTCTCTTCATGGGCTCTGCGTTCCACCCGTCTCTTCATGGGCTCTGCGTTCCACCCGTCTCTTCATGGGCTCTGCGTTCCACCCGTCTCTTCATGGGCTCTGCGTTCCATCCGTCTCTTCATGGGCTCTGCGTTCCATCCGTCTCTTCATGGGCTCTGCGTTTAACGTGATGAAGCACATTAATTTGATACTCAGGATTCTCCAAAGTAGTTCTGAATTGCTCCACGTGGTCAAATAAGCTCCCATCAATCACTGGGCATTTGTCAACAAGGAAAAACTATCATTTTTCAATGCTTAGTTTTCTTTCAATCATGTTGATGAATTATCTAAAGGCTGTCTTTGAAGGGACAAGCAATTTTGCCACTTTTGAACTGACAAAGGTTTGTCTTATCTGGTTCTTTGAAAGTAAAGGCTGCACGTTACTCCTGTGGGTAATGCCATTGGTTCATCTCCCTCAAAACACCAGCTTAGTAGGATTGTAATACGGATTGCCTGTGCTAGGTATTTGGATCAATCAGGGGAATCCTGCAGTACCCTGGTATATTAATGAATATATTTGTTACTAAATTTTTCAGTGCGAGTATGTCGCCTCCAACATTGGTAGCACATCATTAGCTGCAGCCCAAATTAAAGGAGAAATGTTTGCAGCCCTTGATTGGGGATAATCCTCAAGGCCAATGCCATTTACCACTTTATTAACAGTACTGTAAACATTTTGCTAAATATATATGTCCATTTGGCAACAAAATCCTGCCAAAAGCATTATAGCCATTGCCATAACTTCTCCCACACATGCTTGTAACCAGTTTCTATCCCTTGTGCATTTCAGGTGTCTCTGGTGCAGTGGACGGAGTGTGTGGGCCTGACTCTGGTGGGCAGGGACCAATCTTCCATGCAGCTTCGGACACCAGGAGGACAAATCCTGAACTTCACTATCCTGCAGGTGTTCCCATTTACCTACGAGAGCAAACGGATGGGAGTCATTGTCAAAGTAAGTGCTAAAATTAATGGTTATCCATCAAGTGCAATGATCTGGGTTCATTCTTTATCCATTAATTTATATTAATGGTTATCCATCAAGTGCAATGATCTGGGTTCATTCTTTATCCATTAATTTACATTTATTATCCTCCGTGAAGGTCATGACCATCAGGTTGGGCTCCCATCCTTCATTAGTGTAATCGGTTTCTCAAAATGATGAAACGTGGCTGTTAATCTGATCCTAATCTGGAAGGGTGGAAGCAAATGCTGGAGATGCAGCCTGGTCTGGTTCCTAAAGTAGTAAATGACAGGACCTTTGGTTGGCAGGCAGGATTGTTCTGTCCATGCTTACTGTGACTAAATTCTTGGCGCTGCACCAGAATTAAACTTCATCTTGGTTTGATGTGAGGTAGATCTATGACATCCACTCATCCTGGCTGCCATCACCTTCGTGCCTTGCTCTCTACACTGTGGGCTCTGTTCCCTCTCCATAATCTCTTGTTGCCTCCCTTCTCCCCAAAGGTGCCACCTCATTTTCATGATGTGCCTTCCTGTTTTTGTTGACCCACTGGTGATTGATGGTGGTTGGAGAGTTATTCCCTTTGTGATACCTGCCAATCAGCATTGACCATTGTGCAACAAGAGTGGCTGAATGGCTCCAAGCAGGCATGATGAAGGGCTCTTAATGTGAAATGGACATGGTGCCTTGAGCAACAGTAAATCTCATTTGGAATCTGGATTTGGAAAGAGCTGCCGACTGAACGTGCGAGCATTGAGGTGGTCTGGGGAGCCTTTGGTATGAAGTGCCCTTTGGAATTTGGGAGATTGTGAGAAAAGTGTTGTTCTCCTCCAGAGTCAGGACTGGATCCTGATAGTCAACACTGTCCTAACCAAATAGGGGTGGTGGTTACATATTCCACTGGATTCGCTGGTATCTCACTCAAGTGCCATTATTAACTGGTATGAAAAGAACATTACCAGCAGATTGTTGGAATTGAATGTAAATAGAAAATATGGAAATGTTGAGCAGGATAAATTCTGTGAAGTGAAATATAGAGTTAAACTTTAGGTCTTAAGAAGGGTCAAAGAACGTGAAATATTTACTCTGTTTATGTCAGAGAAATGTACAGTCTGTTTCCAGCATGTTTAAACACCCATATATTGAATGTGGGAGAGTCACTGAGCTATTTGATTGCAGAAGATGTTGCAATATTGGTGATCTTGCCTACATTTTTCATTGAGATAACCATCCAACCAGGACTCCTGATAGAAAATACTCAAGTAATTTATATTTCTCCTTGATTGGAACACCAGCATTCGTAGGTTGAGATTAGATAATTGAAGACAATCTGAAGTATAAAATGCCACATGTTCCAGCTCTTCACGCAGAATAGCTCACTGAATAAATTCACTGAATTGTGTCGTGCTTTAGCTTGCCTTTTTCAGGCATTTTGTTTTGTCCTAATATTTAAAAAAAAATAGTTAATGGTATCACACATATCAGGGCAAACCAGAGAATGTTTGAAAACTCCTGCTAGTTGAGCCAAAGATTGTAACTTGTGTACAATAGGATATCTTCTCTGCAAAGGTAAATTTACAATGTTCGTCATTTTCCCTGACAATATAAATATTTTTAGCTGCCATTTCCTGCACTGCTTTGTGGTAGGACACATTAAAATTGATCTACTTAATCTGTGGAATTCTTCTCTGAACACAAATTGCCTTTTGCTTTCTATAATTTCACCAACACTGGATAAATTCTGATTTCAACTTGTCCTTGGAACTCTGTTATTTAATTTTAGTTAATATTTCAGCCAATTGGTACCTGACTTTTAGAGTTGGTTTCAAACAAAGTAAGCAAAATTACAAATATATGTATTATTTTAGGGAAGGACATCATTTATCATTGCCTGGTGACTTAGAGCATGCGATTGTGATAAATGAATCTGAAGTGTATAAATAAGCGATTAGTTCTTTTCACATTTGATGATTATCACATTGCTTTTTGAGAGACCAGCTGTGTACACTTTGCCTGCAATATATTCTATAGTAAAATAGGGACCATATTTTCAAAGTGCCTCTGGTTGTAAAAAGCCATGAGACGATGAAGGCTTTGACATAATTTTTTAAAAAATTATTTTTATTCTGTGAATTCCCAAATATTGGTAGAAATCGGGATCTGTGGCAAGATGCAATTGTACACCAGAGCGACTGTCTGCAGACCAAGGATGCACGTAGCTGCTCAAGCCAAGTATCTCATTCCACAAAATGGTGGACCATTTCTTGAGATGTTACCAAAATATAGAGCAGGTACCATTTCCTTGCATTGAAAAGAATTCTCTGCATTTCAAAAGTAAAACTCCTGCCTTGAATCAGAACTGAGATACCTGTGCTCACCCAGAGGAAGCATGCAACCCATGTGGTTTGATTTAAAATATTTTCAGGAAAGTGCTCCAATGAAAGCCTAACCCATGTTAACTAATTACTCATGATGGAAGGCTTTGACACTCTCGGCTACCCAGAGCAGATTCGGTCTGTACACTGACATGCACCTGTTAGGCGCCATGTCCAGAACAGTCACTCACTAGTTTTGTGCTAATTTTTGGTACTGGCAAATTGAACATTATGGTTCATCATCAGTAATGTTCAGAGCACATGGCCAGAATAATGAGACACAAAACCATGAAACGTCTCAATCTTCAAAGTCTACTTTCCAAAATTAGGGTGATCTCTGAACCTTGCTCAGGTCTACCTTTCGATATATTAAAGGTCCAAAAATTGAACTGGCAGAGAAACCTGACTGTTGCAAGAAGAAAATTAATTGTCTCAGTAAAGGCAATTGCGAGAGTAACTGGCAGTAGTAAATCTCCCGGAGTCTGATCACTTTGAACATGGATGCCAGAGATCTGTCATCATTGCTGCACTGCTCCCGTCTTCTGTTGACAATGCCAACGACCTGCTATTTACATCCATTGAGCAAACACTGAACGCCATCGTCTTATTTCCTCTGCTTCCTTGTGTGCAATCTTTCTCCTTGTCTGCTTTGTACACAGTGAGGCAATATTTTGGGCAAACAGCAGGGATCATTTGCAAAGTTTTGTTGTCTTGTTGAGCTTGGCTGGGGAAATGGCTAATGTCCATCAGTTGCTGACACTAAGCTCAGCATTTATAAATAGTGGCTGCTTCTCGCATGACAGGAAGTCCTGTTGTTATAATCAGAAACAATGTTAGCCAGCGGCTTAATCAATGCATTATATTTCTGCTTGATTCATGAGTGGTTCTTCAGGGCACCCAATTTAATTAAACATCAATCAGTAATTTTCATGTACTTTCTCCACAAAAATATTGATTTTAAAAGAATGTATTTAACTGAACAAAGTTATGAATGTTACAAATGTTACTTCATTTCTGTATTTAAAGACAGCCAACAGCAGTTTGCTGTCACAGAGCTTTAACCCCCTCCCCTGATGTGAGTGATTTGTAGCAGGGCTAGTTTAAAATAACACATGGATATTCAGTATTGATTGATTATCTTTTTATCATCCCATCTAGAAGACAAAGCAGAACACTGTATTGAGAAGTATGCTTTGCTAGGACTATTTTAAAGTTCAGATGTTATAATGTCAGATTTGACAAAAAAAAGCTTTTCAAGACTGCCTATTTGTAAGCACTTTGTGCATGCAGACCACATGATAAAGTATACTTTTTGGAGCATTTCTCAATGGAACACAGATTGAGATCCAGTTATTTTAAAATAACATTTAATTCTTTGCTAAAGTTAGCTGAAAATGGGTTCAATGAAGAGAGGGCTGTTTTTTTAAAGCATAAAGGTGAATTTGTTATTGTGCTTGATTTTAATATACAGCATTTCCTGAGCAAGCGTTCAGATAAATGGATTGTGTTTATTTGTGATCTTTCTCTGGAGTATTCCTTTGATTTGCTTTACAAAGGTCTGTCATTTTGTTTGCATGAGATACTACCAAGGTTTTGTGTTTCACATACTGATGACCAATAATGAGTATTAACAAAATTTGGAATTCAGGATCAGGATTTATTGTCATGAACATGTCACAAAACATTCATATTATAAACCACCTTATCAAATTAATAAAAATAGTGCAAGAAAAAAGAAATGACAAAGAAAGGCAGTGTCTGAGGTTCATTGTCCATTCAAGAATCTGATGGCAGAGGGGGGTGGGGGGGGGGGAAATAAATACAGTCTCTGTATGTTGCATGAATGTTTAAAAAAATATTGGTTGTTTGAATCTTACGAGTCCATGAAGATCAAATAAAATATTCTTGTGCCGCTGAGTGCTTGTGTTTAGGCTCCTGTACCTTTTTCCTGATGAAGGGGGCATGGGCTGGGGGTTGGGGGTCTTTGAGGATAGAGGCTGCCTTTTTAAGACACTGGCTCGTGTAGATGTATGTTGAACATGTTGGTGCTTTTCATCTCTTGGTAAAATGTGCTACTTAAACTGCTGCCTTAAAATCTCTTCAAAACTGCTCTCTCTGTTACCACTTGCCTTTCACAAGGCCATTGCTGCTCTAACTACCCACCACCTCCCCAGCATCTTCTTTTGCTCTCCACACAGGCATTCTTGAAACACCCTGGCACTGTTGCATTAGAGCAATCATGTTAATGAAAGCTATTGATGTATTAACAATGCAGGAAGTTGCCCTTTAATTGGGGAGGAATTGGAAAGGGCATGAGCAATTGTGTGGAGCTCATTTGGGTCATTAGTCCCTGCAGGAATTTGGCAGTGAACAAAGTAATCAAGCTGTTTATCTAAATGTCCAGCATCTAATGTAATTGTGTTTCTTTCTCAGGATGAATCCACAGGAGAAATTACATTCTACATGAAAGGGGCTGATGTGGTCATGATAGGAATTGTTCAGTACAATGACTGGCTTGAAGAAGAGGTATGTATTCTTCATCACTTTGCACAGCAGTATTGTAGGAAGTTGGTTTCAAAGGGCACTGCTACTAGTTTTCAGCTCAAATACCCGTGATATGTTTCAGAAGCCAAATAGAAATGTGGAAAGACAGGGTGTTCACGTTGTGAACAAGAATTTAACCCGCATCTGATGTGAAATGGGGCAACTGCCTTGGTTGGTGCTCACAGCCACTGCCATGTGAATTTTAAATCCTTGGAGGCACTTAGGCAGCAGGATAAATGTGGTTAACGCAACACTGTTACAGCACCAGCGACCAGGGTTAGAATCTGTCTGTCAGGAGTTTGTATGTTCTCCCCGTGTCTGCCTGGGTTTCTTCTGGATACTCCAGTTTCCTCCCACCCTTCAAAACGCACCGTGATTGTAAATCAGTTGGGTATAATTGGGCTGCACAGGCTCGTGGGCCAAAAAGGGCTGTTACCGACTGAGCTGTATGTCTAAATTAAAAAAAAATTTAATTTAACTTGCAACACAGGCAAGGGTCTCATAAAGATGAGGGGTTTCCTTAGCCCTGCTAACTCAGGTTCATAATAGATGCTTGCAAACAGGAGGAAGACCAGATGAGGCCCAGAAACTTGAGTAATTATTTTTCATTTTATTGTATTTACAACCCAGTAGAAGCCATTTCCAGCAATTGAGACCCGCGCTGCCCTAATTACGCCCAATTATCTACAAACCCCATAGGTTTTGGAGGGTGGAAGGAAATCGGGGCATCCAGGGAAAACCCAAGCAGGACACGGTGAGGACGCACAAACTCCTTATGGAGTGCGCCTGATTCTAACTCTGGTCACTGGCAATTATATTATTGCTATGCAATAAGGGGTGCTTTTCCAGGCTCCACAATGAAACGTTTGACTTGGTCCACGCTAGGCATATGATCTCTGATGGTGATGCCATACCTGATCATCCCTTTTAAGAAGGATCTGTTTCCTTGTGATCACACTGCAACTGCCTGGTGCCCTAAATCCTCCCTCGCTCTACTCACAATGAAGGGAATTGAAGTGTTAATTGTGAGATTGATGAACCAAAGTTTAGGATTAAACTTTCACCAGCCAAGCATTAATAATTGAACCAGTACCAATGCAAAATTTTGCTTCATCAACCTTTACCAATAATATTTTGATAAAATATTTGAATTACATCATGCTCCAAAATGTTGTTTATTGCAATAGTTCATACAATCAGAATTTATTGTCATGAACATGTCACAAAATTTGTTGTTTTGCGGCAGCGTCACAATGCAAACATTCATATAAACCACCTTACTGATGTGTTGGGAAGAGTATCAGGTTCAGTGGGTTGACAGAGAGACGAGTCTGGACACAAGTGTTACAATCACACGTAACTTTAACACACAGGAGACAAACCAGGGAGAATGTTAAATGGTACTTGATTTCTATTTCACTTCAGCAACAATATAGACATTCACCTCTGACCTAGGTTGGACTCCAACAATAGTGAACCTATACTCGACACACTCACACATTTGAGTACGCACACTACAAACAGGAACTCTTACACACACCTGGTTCCCTGACCAATGGGGGTGCAGATCTCTTAAATATTGATCTATTGTAATACTTTGGCTCAGCTGCAATGTAGTGCACACCTTACCTGTGACACTTCAACGATGTCCACAGTAGTGACCTGGCATGGAGCGATGTCTGGGACTTGGACCACAAGGCAGAGAGAGTGTGCTGTGTGTGGGTTTTATATACAGTGCTAATCTGTGCTTCTCGCCAATAATGACCCTAGGTGATTTAAATGAGCCAACAGCAAGGTGTGTACTAATGGGTGACCGGAGTCCAACCTTGATTGACAGGTAACATGACTTCCAAATAAGGTTCAGACAGAGAGGATGCATGACCACACCCAATAGAAACATTCCAGACAGGCAGGGAGGCCATGTTTCCTCCACACACAACACTTACAAAATAAATCAAAATAGTACAAGAAAAAGTCAAAATAAGGCAGTGTCTTTGGTTCATTGATCATTCAGGAATCTGATGGCAGTGGGGAAGAAGCTATCCTTGTGCCACTGAGTGCTTGTCTTCAGGCTCCTGTACCTTTTTCCTGATGGTAGAGTGAAGAGGGCAAAAACTGGGGAAAAAAATGTCAATTTGTAGATTAAGAAATTTAACTAGATGCAGCAATTAAACATTAAAAAAGGATATTTTGCAAATATCTCGATGCTTCTGACAGATTCTTTTGACAAATGCAAAGAAACTGATTTGTTCCTTTTTTTTGATCTTTCTGGATTAGTGTGGCAATATGGCTAGAGAAGGACTGAGAGTTCTGGTCGTTGCCAAAAAGTCCCTCACAGAGGAACAGTACCAGGATTTTGAGGTAACCAGCTCTGGATTGGAATTCTCGTATGAAAAAAACATCCTCCAGTGGCTTTGCATGTGCTTTCAAAGGAAAATTTCAAATTATGCATTAAAGGAATTCACAGTTCATGCAAGATCAATATTTAAATCCATAGTGCACGCTTTCGAATGCTACAAATACTGTTTCATTTCCAAATATGTTTGATGCTGTGCAGCTGAGGGTACAACTGCAGATACAGAAAGTACCCACCATTAACAACACTGATTAGATGACAGCACTGTTGCGACATTCAATGTTTCAGTTACTTTCCCTTCTTACATATACTGTGCCCAACTGATCCCATGTTCATCGGCTACGTTTGATGGAGTCATCAGTGACTTTCTGGTTTTATTTTGGAAAAAATGCCATCAGCCTGCTTTCAGCCCCTGAATGACATTTCGCTATCACTGCAGGAAATGTGCATGTTGGTTGAGGAGAGACTGACAGACTGAGGCTTGGCAATGATGTTTCTCTAGGCTGCTGTTCACCATCCGGATGCCCGATGAATAACCATTCAATAAGAACCAGTGCTCATTCTTAGAACTGTCCTCTGGAACGGGGCAAACAAATGTTTTTTTTTGTCATAGTCACCATTTTTACACAGTCGTGTCAAACTTTCCATGTAGATTTATGATGAATCTGAATTAATTAATGTAAAAGATGTCTCTTCTGCAGAATCGTTATAATCAAGCAAAGATGAGTGTTCATGATCGGTCATTGAAAGTTGCAACTGTTATTGAGAGTTTGGAGATGGAAATGGAGCTGCTTTGCCTGACTGGGGTCGAGGATCAGCTGCAGGCTGATGTTAGGCCTACCCTGGAAATGCTGAGAAATGCTGGGATAAAGGTAAAAAACTCTAGGGGCAGGAACAGTAAAGCTGAAGTTCTGCCTTGCTGAGCTTCAGTTTTATTTAAATTTAGACATACAACACAGTAACAGGCCCTATTGGCCCATCAGCCCGTGCCGCCCAATTGACTTACAACCCCTGGTATTGCATGCATTGGCGAGCATGTCATTTTATTTTGTTGGAGATCTGAAATCTAGGGATTGAGAGCTGAAATTCTTCTGCACTCTGAACTCCATCTGGTGCAGGCTATCCCTGGATTAAGTGACGTCAGTACACATGGTCATCTCCCTTGTCTACTGAGCACATTGCACCAGGTGGCATCAAATCTGATGTACCATATATGTCCACATATAACATGATATTTGAACCTTAAAAATGACACCCCAAACCAAGGGTCATCTTTTTTGCCAAGTATAAAATCCGAACCTTAATATCCCATGGTTTATAGTATCCCCATGCTGATGGAGAACAGCAAAAAACACTCGCATAATTCCTCCAGTTCCACCACTACATGTTTTTCTACTGAAACTTGTGTTTTGGAAACTGGATGAATGGTAATGTTCTGTTAAAACAATAAAAATGTATTATAAAACTGACCAACATAACTTTGTTTGCTGTGCTGTTATTTTAAGGTAACTGCATACACCAGTCACCATTTGTAACAGGTGATGAACAGTAAACAATTGGCCAGGGACCCAGGGATGTTCTGTTTACACTGCCTCGACTGGCCAATCGCAGTAAATCTCATAGTGACCAGTTACCGGGTTTAAGGACGGGGTTTCTTGGAAAGTTTTCACTCCTTCTTTAATGGTGTAGTTGATTTATGAAAAGAAATCATTGAGGCAGAAAACTAAAATAGCACAGAAATGATCAGGAATATTGGGACAGGAAGCTGTCGATGGTAGTGCCAGACTTGGGTAGTTTTGTACAGCAAGTGTCTCTCAAAACCTGTATCTTAAGTGGAAATCCTGGCGGTTGACTTGTAAGCTGACATGTACCGTAATTCACTTCTGTGTCTCTTTACACATTTTTAGGTTTGGATGCTCACTGGAGACAAACTTGAAACAGCAACTTGTACAGCAAAAAATGCTCATCTGGTAACCAGGAATCAAGATATCCACATCTTCCGAACAGTATGCATTTGCAAGCTGATTTTTCAGTATTCATTGTTAGTGCCAGATCTCTAATTGATTAAATGACATTAAACTTCAAAATCTATAAAACCTTCAGAAAGGCTGGCTAACATCAATATTTCTTTCAATAAATGTTAATGTAATTTTTGAAAGAGAGAAATCTTGATTGGGGGTTGGGGGGGGGGGATAATAAGTAGCTCTGATATTTGCAGAGTTGTAATTTCTTCAAGTGCAGCCTGGGACAGTGTCTGTCTATTAAATGTTTTGCACCCAGAAGGAGCCACTAAAGGTTCATGAAACTCATTATTTTCTAGGAATGATATTGCATCTTCATTTTAAGTTGCCTTGTTACAGTGGTACTTTGAAGGGTGTTCTCTCATTGGGCTTCACCAAGAATCTAACAAAAAGTGGTACTTCATAAGCACATAAAATGCACTAGGTTTCAAGAGTTGTTTCTCATCAGGTGAGAAAGCACACATAAAATCGTTATTTTATTTCCACATTGTTATATTAAAAGACACAAATGAAAAAAGTTAATTATAGTCTTTGTTTAAGCAATGCTTCAACAATTCTTGTTTAAACTGTGATGCATCCTGACCATCCATATCGTGGTTTGGTACAGGAACTATGCTGCCCCAAACTGCAAGTAACCATATAACCATAGAACAATTACAGTACGGAAACAGGCCATATCGGTCCTTCTAGTCCGCACCAATTTAAGTGAACTCCACAAATCCCACAGAATGTGGGAATAAGCTATTTCCCAGCCTGGCTCTCATGATTTTGATGCTCCTAAAGAATTCTCCTAATTGCAGAGAATTGTAATTCTAGCTCAAGCCATCACTCAAACCAACCTTCCTGACATCAATTCTATCTTCACCTTCCACTGACTCAGGAAAATAGCCAACCCATTCAAGGATGCGTGCCACCCTTGTCACACTCTTCTTCCCCCTACCATTAGATAGAAGATACATGAGTTTGAAAACACGCCTCCAAATTCAAGGGAACTTTGGTTTCTTCTAGGCTCTTGAACAAACATCTCAATAGTCAAAGATGCTTGGACTGTTTAACTATATTTTGATCTTTAACACAATATCCTGCACTTTGTTTTCTTTGACACTATCTCCTGTACTACTTGCTCCACCTGTTGTTCTACGTATAGATTGGTATTCATGGATCGAACACAAAGCAAACTATACTTTCAGTACACAGGTGAATAAATAATTCATTTCAACTTTCCAACTTTTTAAATGTTAACATTGAAACCTCCTAACTTTCAAGAAATTTTAATGGCAAATGTCACCAAAGCCACGTCAAAAATTACACTTTTTTGTCTTTGTTTTCTCCCAATTTCTTCATAACGGTAATTCACTGGGAGCTTCTTTGAAGCTTGACTGTTACACAAACTGAAATATTACTTGCTATTAGCAAGCAAATGAAATTCTGTTTAGAAGCTCAGTCTTTAAAGAAAAAGAATGCTGCCGTTATTTTGAATGTATTTAATCATCGCTGAAAACTTGCTCCTTCCTTGTCAACACAGAGCTCTTATAAAGTAACTGAGGCACAAGTAATGAATATTTTTAAAAAAATCACTGCACATTTTTTATTGTTGATAGATGCTCTCTGTGAGCCTTCTCATGGGTGTTATTTGCAACCAGGGTACTATTTTGTGGACAGTACTATCTTCCAGTTTCTATTCTTCATGTATTTCTGCATTGCCAGTGAATATCCGACATTTATCTGAAACATTAGGTGAATCTGTACTGTAGTGCATTTTGTTTCCAGATAACCAATCGAGGAGAAGCACACTTGGAGCTAAATGCTTTCAGAAGGAAACATGATTGTGCTCTGATCATATCTGGGGACTCACTTGAGGTGAGTATTTAGTGCATTTTAATTGGTTCAAGGTTTCATCATTAATCTAGACCATGTTGATTAGTTCAGTTTCTCCACCTCCCCACCCACCATTTTTTCCAGTCTTTCATGGACCACAGTACTGTGCTGTAGATTCCAAGATGCAAACAGTTCTCCAGTGCCTTTTATAAAGGGATTTCTTTTGTATTGGTTCAAGAGTTATGGATGATTAATTCCCACCATTGTACACCAGTATACTTTGGCTTTCTAACACAAAAGTGGGATGAAAATTCACCATTTCAGGGCTCTGCCCATTTGAAAGGGGATGTGAAACGCAGGAGTGATTCATTTATATTGTTTTAATAACGAGCTCATGATATTAATGAACACCTCATCTACCCACTGATGTGGAATATTAAATTTCTTTTTAAGAGTTCAATACAAAGTTGTTTGAAGTTTTCCAGCTGGTTCAGTATGACTAGGCTTCTACCCAGATAGTGGTGATGGGTAAATGCAAATATCTACAGGCCAGATTCTGAATACACTACAGGAATAAAGCAGCACTCTGCAGACTGGATGTCAACAACATCATGGTGTTAAAGTTGAGCTGGAAAGACTGCAGACACTGTAATAGCAGTGAAATACAGAAGTGCTGGAGAATCTCAACAGGTCACACAGCATCCATAGGAAAAGTGCCTCAGGCCTGAAACCTTTGCTTTCTATAGATGCTACATGATTTGGTGAGTTTCTCCAGCACTTTTATGAACAGTATCATGGCCATACTTTTAAATGCATGGGTGCCATTTTAACTTCAAATCATGTTCAGTTACATTATATACAATCATTTTAAAATCCTGGATTTCTGTCAAAACCATTGGGGCCCTCTATGTTAACAGTTGGGTATTTTCATTCAAGTGTGTAACCCGGTAAAATGCCCTTTGATCAAACCAATGGGATTGAGGGACCCATAGGAACATACATATGGTTGGATATCAGTGGGTTTTCAATTAGAATCATGTGCACACGTATAAGTTTCTTAAGAATTATACTAGAGAAGAGCTGTGAGTTAAATAAAGATCGATCAACTTTGACTTGTGTTTACAATCTAATTTGTGTCAAATGTTTAAATTGTTTCCTTTCTTTTTTAGGTTTGTCTAAAGTTCTATGAGTATGAATTCATGGAACTGGCCTGTCAGAGCCCTGCTGTAGTCTGCTGTCGATGTGCTCCCACACAGAAAGCACAGATTATACGCCTGTTACAGCAGCGAACTCGCAAATTGACATGTGCAGTAGGTGAGAAGTCACCAAATTTATATGGTCACTATTTTCCACTGAGGCTTGTGTGTCTAATTATCACTGGATATGGGGAGAAAAATGACCTTGCCTAATGTCTGTTCCTTTTTTTATCCAATTTCCTTTTTTCCAACAATCAACCTCCTTCCTGCCCCATTGTATGTTTTATTGTGGTTAAGCTATTGTTGATGTTCAGTTACATGAGCCAAACTCATTTAATTGAATTCATTTAATTTTAAATGTTGAGTTACAGTGCAGTAAAAGGCTCTGCCAACTGAGCCCAAGCACACCAAATAACTGATAAATCCCACATGTTTTTGAGGGTGGGAGGTAACTGGAGCACCCGGAGGAAACCCAGGGGGTCACGAAGTGAATGTACAAACTCCTTACGGCAGCACTGGATTCAAATCCAGGTTACCTGAGCTTTCACAGCGTTTGCAACTGTGCCGCCACTAACCCTAACTCCATCAAAACTTTCCTTCTATCACCTCAAGAGTCGACTTGTTTTAAGACTTCCTTTTACAAAATAGTTTTGTTAACAATATGAGGTCACATGAGTTCTTTCAATGCAAATCTTACCAAGAGCTACCTAATGGGAGCCATGTGATGTCGAGAGGTGAGTAGGAGCAGAAAACAGGAGCTCAAAGGAAAACCAAGCAAATTCATTTTAAAAAAAAAAGGCCAAAAACACCTCTAAAAATTAAAGTGCAGAAAGAAACAAATAATCACTGAAGTGATGGGGAAGAAGGACAAGAAGATGAATGGTAAATAAATTATAGCCTCAATACCCCACGACGATCCTGAGCGACAGCCTCATGGTGGTGAAAATGGTGGAGCCTGTCTGAAGCACATGGGGCGTAGAAGATGATGGAGTCCCAACCCATTCCACAGGCAGACGGGCCGCTGAAATCATCCCCTGAGGTCCCAAGGAGGTAGAGCTAAGTGGGCGAACGCGGGCACCGCGGCAGAAGCCTGCATAACTAGGTGAGCCCCACACGCGGAGGGGGGTAAAAGGGCTGAGGATGGCACTGGCACGGGGATTGACAGAGTTCAAGGCCCAGTGCCAAAAGATCACAGAGCAAGAAAAGGTGCAAACAGCACCAAAGACTCACCCGTACCTAGAGAGAGGGGTGAATCCCAGGCGCAGCAGGGATGACTCTGACCCAGCGGTGATGGTGTCGGGCAGTAGCAGTGTGGACGAAATGTACAACCAACTTTGCAAGCAGAAAGGAGGAAAAAGCGGAATAGAGAGGAAAAGAAGGACTGGAACCTTTTATGAAAAACATTTAAAGTGGTGATGGAAACCGTAATAGAGGCTTCAGAAAACAAAATAAAAGAGGTTTTAAGAGACCTGTCATTGGAACTGGGAGAATTTAGGAAAGCTGTGGGATAATTATCAGGAAGGGTGACTACTGTATAGGGAAGGGTGGAAAGGATGGAAGATAATATGGAGAGATTGGAAAATGACAGGGCAAGGGAGAAAGAAAAAATATGGGTCAGACTAGATGACTAGAGAATCTTAACAAAAGAAATAACAAAATTTTGTGGGGGTGAAAGAGGAGATAGAAGGGAGGGATCCAATATCATTCTTTAGGGAATAGATCCTCCAAATATTGGGGAGGTCAAGAATGGGTGGGGGGGGGGGGAAACCTTCATGTAGAAAGGGCTCATCGCTCTCCTCTTTCAAAGCCCAGTTTGGGACAGAAGCCTTGGTCTGTCCTGATCAGACTGGCCACATTCCAGGATGGAAAAATTTCGGCGTGGCTCTAGGAGCAAGGGAGCAGGGCAGCCCTGCAGAATATGAGGAGGGCAAAATCCTCTTCTACCCAGACGTCACTCTTTAAAAAGCGTAAAGAATTTGATCCAGTCAAGAAAATGTGAAGAATTGGGTCAACTTTACTATACCCAGCAACCCCTGAAAATATTCCTGTTGGCGGGAGGGAGGATATTTTTTACTGAAGCCAAAAAATATGTAAATAATTGTCTCCTGTCCCAAAAAATTCCCCAAGGGAGAAGGTGAGAGAAGAGTTTTGTAGGGTAAAGGCTCTGTATACAGTTGGCTGTATTTAATGTAAATACATTGGTTTAATAAATGTAAATGTTATATAAAAATAGGTAAAAAAGATCATTCCCCTTAAGCTCCGGAGTGACTAAGAAGGTGGTGACCTGTGAAGATGGGTGCAATGGCCACACCCTGGGATGAGAAGGGTAGTAGTGCCAAGAGGTTCAGAGTTTGTGTTAAGGGGAAAGGGGGGGGTTGGGTTTGGGGGGGGGGGAAAGGTGTAAGGGGTTATATACTACCTATTTGGGAGGTTTTTTACTCTTAGTTTCCCAAGATTTACTTTATACATGGCTGGCAGGACCAAAAAGATGAATACTATGGACTGGGTGAAAGGAAAATATTTTAAGAGCAGGTTAAAGGGAAGGAATCAAGCGAAAAAGAGCTGGGGCAATGGACAAGACCATGAAATTTTTGAACTTTAATGTTAATGGCTTAAATGGAATGGTAAAGAGGAAGAAAGTCTTGGCACACATTAAAAAATACAGGTGGATGTGGCCTTTTTGCAGGAAACCCACGTTACAAATAGTGAACATCAAAAACTTGAAATAACCTGGATGGGCCAAATGATAGCATCCTCCTTTAGCTCCAAGGCCAGGGGAGTAGTTATTTTAATGGGTAAAAATGTCCCAGTAAAGGTCAAAGGCACGGTAATAAATCCAGCAGGAAGATTTGTAATGGTACACTGTCAAAT
Source organism: Narcine bancroftii (assembly GCF_036971445.1). Classification (NCBI taxonomy): domain Eukaryota; kingdom Metazoa; phylum Chordata; class Chondrichthyes; order Torpediniformes; family Narcinidae; genus Narcine; species Narcine bancroftii. Next base: position 796,899 of record NC_091474.1, read on the forward strand.
ATATTCTGAAATCTAGACACTCATGAATATATATGCCCCTAATTTTGATGATGAGAAATTTATACAAAATGTCTTTTTGCAATTGGAGGAAGGGCAAGAAAATGTCTTAATTGGAGGGAACTTTAATTTTTGCTTGGAGTCAGAAATGAACAAATCAGCCAAGAAAGTGACAAGACCCAAGGTGGAAAAAGCAACCCAAGCCTTCATAAGAGTTAAATCTGGTGGTTGCTTAGAGACGATGGCATCCAAGGGAGAGAGATTATTCCTTCTACTCAACACAGCATGACTCTTGTACCAGAATTGACTGGTTTCTTGCTTTGGCACCATTGGAAGGGAGAATTATAGAAAAGGAATATATGGCAAGGCTATTAACAGATCATTTGCCTTTGACTTTAACTATTGTCATGCCAGGTAAACAAGCCACAGCATACAGATGGCACCTTAATCTGTTGCTATTGGGGATATAAGTGGAGTTTTGCAGATATATTAAAGGTCAAATAGAAATGTTTTGTGAAATGAACTGAGCCTCCACTGCCAACAAATTTCTGCTATGGGATACATTAAAAAGCTTATCTGAGAGAGCAAATAATTGGATAGTCTATAAGTATTATAAAACATGAGGAAGGTCAATGAATTGGAACAAGAGATAACTCAATTGGAAAAAGACTACCAAAAATCAGGCTCTGAGGGAACGTACAGAACACTAATAAATAAAAAGCTCAAGTACAACACTTTGCAAACATATAAAATGGAAAAAGCAATATTAAGATCTAAGCAAAGGTACTAGGAGCTGGGGGAGAGAGCCCATGAAGTATTGTCCTAGCCGCTGAGGACAGAGGAAACCGCAAGGAAATCAATGCAATCCAAACAGGGCCAAACCAGATATCTTCTCAACCAAAAGAAATAAATGAACCATTTAGACAGTTCGACGTGCAATTATACATATCTGAGTCGAAGGGGGATTTGGAAAATGGAGGAATTCTTGTCCAACTTCGAATTGTCAAATTTAGAATCTGAGAAGTGGGAAGGATTAGATGCTCCCTTTTCAGAGCAAGAAATAGTGAAAGCATTGAGTTCACTGCAGACTAACAGGTCTCTGGGGAAGGATGGGTTCCCTCCTGAGTTTTATTTAGAATTCAAGGACCTGTTGATGCCATTGTTTATGGACGTGGTGGAACAGGCAGCTGAGCCTCACACCCTTCCAGAGTCTTTTTCAATGGCAATAATTCCTGTAATTCTTAAAAAGGATAAGGGCCCACTAAAGCCAAGCTCCTATAGACCAATCTCACTTCTGAACATGGATTATAAAATAATAGCCAAAGCTTTGGCAAATAGATTGGCTCAGTTTCTACCAAAATTTGTAAATCTAGATCAGATGGGGTTTGTGCAGAAAATACAATCGACAGACAATGTAAGTAGGCTACTAAATATAATCCACCTGGCCCAGTCAAGGGTGGATCCAAGTATAGCCTTGTCACTAGATGCTGAGAAAGCCATTGATAGATTGGAGTGGAATTTTTTGGTGAGAGTGCTGGAAAAATTCGGGTTGGGACATTTATAAATTGGGTTAAAGCATTGTACTACAAACCCAAGGCCAAAGTTGTCACTAATGGTCAAACTTCTCTGGCTTTCTCACCAGATCTAGTAGACAGGGTTGTCTGCTATCCCCTCTCTTTATTATTGGCGATTGAACTGTTAGTGGAATCTATTCGCTGGGTTCCAGGCATTAAAGTGTTTAGAGTGGGCCAGGAAGAACACAAAATTAATTTGTTTGCGGATGATGTGTTGATGGAAAGGGAGATGAAAAGGAAGTCAGGAACATTAGAGCTATAGCTAAATAAGAGTGACTATACAGCTATGAGGGAGGAACTAGCCAAAATAAAATGGAAGGACATTCTAGCTGGGAGGACAATTGGGCAAAAATGGCAGGTATTTCTAGACATTTTTCACAGGATTCAGAATAGATTCATTCCAAAGAGGAGGGAAGGCTCTAAGAAGAGCAAATGGCAGCTGTGGTTGACAAAGGAAATCAAGTGCAGTATCAGGTCCAAAATAAATAAGTATAAGATGGCAAAGCAGAGAGGGAGGTTAGAAGATTGGGAAGCCTTGAAAAAACAACACAGAGAAAGTAAGAAAGTCATTCAGGAGGGGAAATGAAGTACGAGAGTAAATTGGCAAGTAATATAAAATGGGAAAGCAAAAGCTTCTTTAGTTATGTAAAAAGGAAGAAATTGGTTAGGGCCAAAATTGGGCCCTTAAAATCGGAGAAAGGTGAAATTATCAATGGGAACATGGAGATGGTTGAGGAATTTAACAAATACTTTGCATCTGTTTTTACTAAGGAGGATATAGGTTATGATCAGAAAAGGGGTAAGGGTCAAGCAGTATCTAGGGACTTGGTGAAATTACCTAAGGAAACAGAATCTGATGGATATTCAGATCCAGAAGCAGGTGGTTGTGAGCAAATTGTTAGAACTGAGGCCTGATAAGTCCCCTGGACCTGATGGGCTTCATCCCAGGGTGCTTAGAGAGGTTGTTCTGGAAATTGTGGAAGCACTGGTTGACATTTTTCAAAGTTCTTTGGATTTGGGGGAAGTGTCTGCAGACTGGAGAGTGGCTGATGTAGTACCACATTTTAAGAAGGGAGGGAGGGAGAATATGGGAAATTATAGACCGGTCAGCCTGACATTGGTGGTGGGGAAGATATTGGAATCCATCATTAAAGGAGAAATAGCAGAACACTTAGGAAGGGATAATAGTATTGGTGCTGGTCAGCATGGGTTCCTTAAAGGAACATCTTGCTTGACTAATCTGGAATTTTTCGAGGACGTAACAAGGAGGGTGGACTCGGGAGAACCAGTGGATGTGGTGTACTTGGACTTCTGGAAAGCTTTTGATGAGGTCCCACACAGGAGGCTAGTTAGCAAAATCAAGGAGCATGGTATCGGAGGTAGGGTGCTGTCATGGATAGATAGTTGGTTGAGAAATAGGAAACGAAGGGTTGGGATAAACAGGTCATTTTCTGGATGGCAGAATGTGACGAATGGGGTCCCAGAGGAACAGGTGTTGGGTCCTCGGTTGTTTATCATTTATGTAAATGATTTTAATGAGGGGTTTAATAACTACATGTGCAAATTCACAGATGACACTAAACTGGGTTAGTGTGAAGTGCAAGGAGGATGTCAGGAAATTGCAGAGGGGCTTGGACAGTTTAGGGGAGTGGGTGGAGAAATGGAAGATGAAGTTTAATGTGACTAAATGCAAGGTTGTCCATTTTGGAGGCAGAAACAAAAGAGCAGAGTATTATTTAAATGGTGTTAAGCTGGGGAGTGGAGTAATGTAAGGGATCTGGGCGTACTTGTTCACAAGTCATTGAAAAGTAGCACGTTGGTTCAGCAAGCAGTGAAGGTGAACGGTATGTTGGCTTTCATAAAGAGGGGATTGGAGTATAGGAGAAGCCCACCTGCAGTTGTACAGGGCCCTGGTGAAACCTCACCTGGAGTATTGCGTCCAGTTCTGGTCCCCATATTTAAGAAAGGACATGCTTGCTATAGAGGGAGTGCAGCACAGGTTTACAAGGTTAGTTCCCGGGATGGCAGGATTATCATATGCGGATAGGTTAGAAAAACTGGGATTATATACGATAGAGTTTCTAAGGATGAGGGGAGATATGATTGAGTTATTTAGGATTATCAAAGGGCTTGGCAGGGTGAAAATAGAGTACATGATGGGAGAGAATAGGACTAGAGGGTATATTTTAACAATACAGGGAAGGCCATTTAAGATAGAAATGAGAATTTTTTTTTTATCCAGAGAGTTGTGGATCTGTGGAATGCATTGCCACAGAGGGTAGTGGTGGTGAATTTGCTGGAGAGATTTAAAAGAGAGTTGGATAAGGCTCTTGTGGGCAGGGGAGTTAAGGGTTATGAGGATAAGGCTGGGATTGGTTATTAAAAGAGAAAGATCAGCCATGATCCGATAAATAGACAATAGGAGCTGGAGTAGGCCATTTGGCCCGTCGGGCCAGCACCGCCATTTTAGATCATGGCTGATCATTACCACCAGTACCCCTTTCCAGCCTTATCCCCATAACCCTTAACTCCGTTACCCACAAGAGTCTTATCTAACTCTCTTTTGAACATAGTCATAAATCCACCTCTACCACCCTCTGTGGCAGAGCATTCCACAGATTCACACTTCTCTGGGTAAAAAAATGCTTTCTCATCTCCGTCCTAAAGGGCCTACCCTGTATTCTTAAACTATGCCCTCTAGTCCTCGTCTCCCCCATCATTGAGAACAAGTAATCAGACTTCACCTTGTCTATCCCCCTGATGATTTTGTATACCTCAATCATGTCCCCCCCTCATCCTTCTAAACTCCAATGGATACAAGTCCAGTTTTTCTAGCCTTGCTGCATATGACAACCCTGCCATCCCTGGAACTAACCTTGTAAATCTGCGCTGAACACCCTCTATAGCTAGTATGTCCTTCCTCAAGTTTGGAGACCAGAACTGGACGCAATACTCCAGGTGGGGTCTCACCAGGGCCCTGTATAACTGCAGAAGGGCGTCTCTGTTCCTATAGTCCAATCCCCTCTTTATGAAAGCCAACATTCCATTTGCCTTCTTCACAGCTTTGATAAATGGTGGTGCTGGCTCGACAGGCCAATTGGCCTACTCCAGCACCTATTGTCTATTGATATATTTGACAGAACCAACAAGGTCATTGGCCAGGTGTGGGGTACACTGGAGGACGATGGCAAAATCTCAGAATATAAAATTAATTATGATAAGAGTGAAATAATGCTGCTAACGAAAGGGGAGTATGAGAAATACTAACAGGAGAGTAAGTTTAAATGGCTACAAAAGGGTATGAAAGTTAAGAATTTACAAAATTTATATAAATTGAATTATCTCCCGCTACTTGAAAACATTGAGGAGGACTTATGCTGGTGGATGCACTTGCCTATAACATTGATGGGCAGGGTTAACTGCATTAAAATGAAAGTGATGCCAAGGCTACAATACCTCTTCCAATCTTTGCCCATACTGCTGCCCCAGAGTTTTTTCAGAACACTTGGTAGATGTGTCAGACAATTCCTGTGGAAGAATAAAGTAGCTAGAGCCTCCGTGGGCAAATTGACCTGGGACTATAGCCTGGGAGGAATGAGGCTCCCGGATTTAAAAAAAAATGTTATTGGGTGGCCCAGGGAAGGTTTATCACCTCATTCTTTGAAGGGGGATGATTTACCCTCCTGGGCACAAATTGGCCTGCACATGGCAGGAGACATTATTTACAAATGGGATACTAAATTAATTAAACAAAAAACAGACAACCCGATGCTACAGCATCTAATCCGAACATGCCAAAAAAATAAATCAGATTATTGGGTTTAAAAAAACGTTGTCTCCTAAAATGCCCCTAACCCAGAACAAATTAATCCCTGTGACTATGGGTAACAAAATCCTGGACACCTGGTGCCAGAAAGGGATCAGGTATGTCCAGAGCTATTATGAGAAGGGGCAGCTCATGTCATTCAAGCAACTGAAAAACAAATTTGACTTGTCAAACAAGACCACCTTCTGTTACTTTCAATTAAGATCTTTTTTGAAGAGTAAGTTAGGCCTCATGATGGCCCAGCCATTGTTTATTGACATCTTTGCTAGGTGTCTCCTGTTCCAAAGTGAGAGCCCGAAACTGGGCCTTCATAAAGTGAGGCAAAGATGGGAGTCTAATTTGGGAATGACAATTCCTGAGCAATGCTGGTCCGACCTTTGCCAGGACAGTATGAAGGCAGTTATTAATGCCAGATATAGGCTGGTGCAATACAACCTTTTGCACCAGCTATACCTCACGCCGGGTTAAAGTGGGAGGGAGGGTGAAAGAGGGAAGGAAGGAAGAGGGGGAAAGGAAAAAGAGAGGACTCTGCAAACAATGACCTGTAAAAGGGGAGGCTTGTTCCCCTATAATATCTCACTAATATGGATGTAAAACTATATTTTTTTAAAAATTCAAAAAAGAACTAGGATCTAGCCAGGAATCTTTCTCATCTGAGTGATACAACCACATTGTCTTGGGCGCTCCTAAGGATACCTGCTTAGCCCGCTCCTCTACTCATTATACACCCATGACTGTGTGGCCAGGCACGATTCCAGTGCTATCTACAAATTTGCTGATGACATCACAGTTGTCGGAAGAATCACAAACAGCAATGAGGAAGTGGACAGGAGGGAGAGAGATCAACTCATTGAATGGTGTAATGACAACAACCTTGTGCTCAACGTCAGCAAAACCAAGGAGATGGTTGTGGACTTAAGAAGGAAGTCAGGAGAACACAACCCTGTCCTCATCCAGGAATCAGTGGTGGACAGGGTCAAGAACTTCAAATTCCTGGGTGTCAACATCTCTGAGGATCTGCCCTGGAGCCTCCATGTTGATAGAATCACAAAGAAGGCTCGCCAGCTGCTAGACTTGGTGAGGTGTCTGAGGAGATTTGGTATGTCTATAAGTGTGCCATGAAGAGCATTCTGGCGGGTTGCATCACTGCCTGGTATGGAGGTGCCAACTGTCAGGACAAGAATGAACTCGAGGGTTGTTAACTCGGCCTGCGACATCACGGGCACCAGACTTCCCTCCATCCAGGACATCTTCATGAGGCAGTGTCTTAAGAAAGCAGCCTCTATCCTCAAAGACCCCCACCCCCCCAGGTGATGCCCTCTTCACTCTGCTACTATTGGGAAGGAGTTACAGGAGCCTAAAGATGAGCACTCAACGGCACAAGGACAGCTTCTTCGCCGCTGCCATCAGATCCCTGAATAATCACTGAACCAAAGACACGGCCTGACTTTTCATGGTTACTTTTACTATGTTTTAAGTTTATTTTTTATAGTGATACCATAAGATGGTTATAATATGTACCTTTGCACTACGACAATAAATCCTAGTTCTGATGTGCTCAGAACAAGACATAATTGGTCACAGAGATGAGCATTTCCTTCACTGGACACTAGGTGACACTGTTGTCCTATATAGACAGATTTGAGATTGTTGGCTTCTCTGATTTCTATATTTCGGAAAGTGCCCGTTGCTCGGAATGCACTCATTGGGGAGTGTCATTGCCAGACCCAGTGGACAATGGCTTACACTGGTGGTCCTATTCTTTCCTGAACATGTATGCACAGGGGTTGAGAACAACTGTTTGGTTCATTGGACTAAGAGAAGTACAGAGAAGAAACCCTCCTTAGCAGTGTTGACAGGAACAATGCTGGACTTCAACAGAATGGTCAGAGTGAGTTGATACTGTGCATGGCAATGTGTAACTAAGGGCCTTGTAAGAAGGACCTTCCTATTTTAATTGCACTCAGACTCCTCCCAAGGCAAATGCAGTTGTGTTGGTCTAGCAGTGTTATAACTCTAAATGTCTGCCACACTATGGTGCCCTGCACCACCAGTCCATGAAAGATTGTGTGAACTCTTTATGGAATGACAACATTCCATCTGAAATAGTGATACCAAGTTTCTGGTCCTTGTCATTTAAAATCTCCATCACACTTCAACCTGATCTCTATCCTCTGACTCCAATACCATTAAAACGAAGCCACGAATTGCTGCACCATGATCTCATCAACATTCTAGTCTCTTCCTACTGCCCCTCACCCTCAATACCCGTTCACTGCTGCCCTTGCTGACCCCATGAAGCTTTACTTATAGCTAGTCCACTGTCTTGCTTTTGCTGCTCTTTCACTCTCACTCACCACACAGTGATGCCCCATTTCACCTTGCCAATGAAACCAATATTTCCTATTAAAAATAAATTGTTGTAAATACGCTGAGGGTCAGACAGCATCTGACAAGAACAAAGTTGACATTTCAGGATGGCAAACCCAGAACAGTCATGAGGACCCAAAAAGTCCCTGATGTAAACATGAAACTCAGCCTACAGAATTATAATCGAGAAGCAACACTCCAATAGCATGTTCAAGCAAAGTGTTATTTCTAAATCTGGCAGTTCACACCTCGGAGAGCAAATATTTCCCACCTCCTCAAGTCAGGAGGCCACATGCATTTCCTCCCTTTTGTCCTTGGTATCCAACATTAGCTTTATCTGAGAGTCCACCAAGTTCATGTACATCTGCCTGACTCGAGCAATAAGATCTTGGGAGGGACAATAGTTCAAAGAATCTTGAAGCCAACTGTACCAGGTTTTTAAAGGACCTTAATGAAATTATAATTAGAAACCCATGCCCATCAGTACTGTATCCCAGTGTTACACAGAGACACATTTGTGCCCACCAATACCAAATACTTTTTCTTTTTTTCTTTCCTTTGGCTTGGCTTCACGGATGAAGATTTATAGAGGGGTATGTCCACGTCTGCTGCAGGCTCATTGGTGACTGACAAGTCCGATGCGGGACAGGCAGGCACGGTTGCAGCGGTTGCAAGGGAAAATTGGTTGGTTGGGGTTGGGTGTTGGGTTTTTCCTCCTTTGTCTTTTCTCAGTGAGGTGGGCTCTGCGGTCTTCTTCAAAGGAGGTTGCTGCCCGCCGAACTGTGAGGCGCCAAGATGCACGGTTGGAGGCGAGATCAGCCCACTGGCGGTGGTCAATGGGGCAGGCACCAAGAGATTTCTTTAAGCAGTCCTTGTACTTCTTCTTTGGTGCACCTCTGTCTCGGTGGCCAGTGGAGAGCTCGCCATATAACACGATCTTGGGAAGGCGATGGTCCTCCATTCTGGAGACGTGACCCACCCAGCGCAGTTGGATCTTCAGCAGCGTGGATTCGATGCTTGCGGACTCTGCCAGCTCGAGTACTTCGATGTTGGTGATGAAGTCACTCCAATGAATGTTGAGGATGGAGCGGAGACAGCGCTGATGGAAGCGTTCTAAGAGCCGTAGGTGATGCCGGTAGAGGACCCATGATTCGGAGCCGAACAGGAGCGTGGGTATGACAATGGCTCTGTACACGCTGATCTTTGTGTGTTTCTTCAGGTGGTTGTTTTTCCAGATTCTTTTATGTAGACTTCCAAAGGCACTATTTGCCTTGATGAGTCTGTTGTCTATCTCTTTGTCGATCCTTGCATCAGATGAAATGGTGCAGCCGAGGTAGGTAAACTGGTTGACTGTTTTGAGTTCTGTATGCCCGATGGAGATGTGGGGGGGCTGGTAGTCATGGTGGGGAGCTGGCTGATGGAGGACCTCAGGCTGACTTCCAGGCCAAACATTTTGGCAGTTTCCGCAAAACAGGACGTCATCCGCTGGAGAGCTGGCTCTGAATGGGCAACTAAAGCAGCATCGTCTGCGAAGAGTAGTTCACGGACGAGTTGCTCTTGTGTCTTGGTGTGAGCTTGTAGGTGCCTCAGATTGAAGACACTGCCATCCAAGCGGTACCGGATGTAAACAGCGTCTTCATTGTTGAGGTCTTTCATGGCTTGTTTCAGCATCATGCTGAAGAAAATTGAAAAGAGGGTTGGTGCGAGAACGCAGCCTTGCTTCACGCCATTGTTAATGGAGAAGGGTTCAGAGAGCTCATTGCTGTATCTGACCCAACCTTGTTGGTTTTCGTGCAGTTGGATAACCATGTTGAGGAACTTAGGGAGGGCATCCGAGGCGCTCTAGTATTTGCCAAAGCCCTTTCCTGCTCACGGTGTCGAAGGCTTTGGTGAGGTCAACAAAGGTGATGTAGAGTCCTTTGTTTTGTTCTCTGCACTTTTCTTGGAGCTGTCTGAGGGCAAAGACCATGTCAGTAGTTCCTCTGTTTGCGCGAAAGCCGCACTGTGATTCTGGGAGAACATTCTCGGCAACACTAGGTATTATTCTATTTAGGAGAATCCTAGCGAAGATTTTGCCTGCAATGGAGAGCAGCGTGATTCCCCTGTAGTTTGAGCAGTCTGATTTCTCGCCTTTGTTTTTGTACAGGGTGATGATGATGGCATCACAAAGGTCCTGAGGCAGTTTTCCTTGGTCCCAACAAAGCTTGAAAAACTCATGCAGTTTGGTATGCAGTGTTTTGCCGCCAGCCTTCCAGACCTCTGGGGGGGATTCCATCCATACCTGCTGCTTTGCCACTTTTCAGTTGTTCAATTGCCTTATATGTCTCTTCTCGGGTAAGGACCTCATCCAGCTCTAACTCAAGGGCTGTTGAGGGGGCTGGAGCAGGGCGGATTCTTGGACTGAGCGGTTGGCACTGAAAAGAGATTGGAAGTGTTCTGAACATCGATTGAGGATGGAGATCTTGTCGCTGAGGAGGACTTCACCGTCTGAGCTGCGCAGAGGGCTTTGGACGGGGTGAGGGGCCGTACACAGCCTTTAATGTCTCATAGAAACCCCTGAAGTCGCCAATGTCGGCACTAAGCTGTGTTCATTTGGCGAGGCTAGTCCACCACTCATTTTGGATCTCCCAGAGTTTGCGCTGAAGATGGTTGCATGCGAGACGGAAGGCTCATTTTTTTCTCTGGCCAGGATGGCTTTACAAGGTGAGCCTGGTGGGCAGATTGCTTCTTTGCCAGCAGCTCCTGGATTTTCTGGTTGTTTTCATCAAACCAGTCCTTATTTTTCCTGGAGGAGAAGCCCAATATCTCTTCAGTGGATTGCAGTATGGCCATTTTCAGCTGATCCCAGAGGGTTTCAGGAGACGTTTCCATGAGGCAGTTTGTATCCTCGAGCTTTGCTTGGAGGTTTGCCTGGAATTTTCCTCTCACTTCGTCTGAGTGCAAGTTTCCAACATTGAACCTCTTTCTGGGGGCTCCACTGTTCTTGAACTTTGGCTTGAAGTGAAGGTTGAGCTTGCAGAGAACAAGCCGGTGGTCAGTATGGCATTCCACGCTGGGCATGACCCTGGTGTGGAGCACATCTCATTTGTCTCTTCCTCGCACCAGAACATAGTCCAGGAAATGCCAGTGTTTGGATCGGGGATGCATCCAGGTAGTCTTCAGGCTGTCTCTCTGCTGGAAAAGGGTGTTAGTAATGACAAGCCGCTGTTCTGCGCAGACCTCTAACAGGAGGCGCCCGTTGTCATTGCACTTGCCGACACCATGCTTGCCAAGGATTCTTGGCCAGGTTTCTGAGTCTTTGCCGACGCGAGCGTTGAAGTCGCCAAGGATGACAACCTTGTCAGCTGTAGGGGTGCGTTGGATGAGGTGGCGCAGGTCAGTGTAGAACTTGTCCTTTTCTGCTGGTTCCGCCTGAAGGGTTGGAGCATAGACACTGACGAGAGTGATGCGTCGCTTGTTTTGAAGGGGGAGTCGCATGGACATGATCCAGTCAGAGTGGCCTGTCGGGAGGTTTTTGAGTTTGGAGGCAATGGAGTTCTTGACCATGAAGCCAACACCAGATAGGCGTCGTTCAGCCTGAGGCTTGCCAGACCAGTATAGTGTGTAGCCCGCGCCATGTTTTTGGAGGCTGCCTACATCTGCAAGGCGGACTTTGCTGAGAGCGGCTATGTCGATGTCGAGTCTGAGGTGTTCATGTGCGCGTTCAGGTCGGTGGCTGTCAGCCTTGTCCAGCATGGTTCTGATGTTCCAGCATGCTAGCTTGAGTTTGTGTGCATCTTTTGAGGGGGAGGACATGGACATGTCCTCGGGCCTGCGCAAAGGAGCTTTTGGGTGGGGTGCAGTGTACGCAGTACTGGCCCCACCCTTTATACCCATGGTTCGTGTGCCATGGCCAAGCAAGCTGGGACGTGGCAGCGAGGTCCTTGGGTCGTAGGTTTTATATAGGAGTGTCCTTCTCCTATGCAGGTTGCTTAACTGGGCTGGAGAGGCCCGCCTCCTATGAAACTCAGCAAGTCAAACAGTGGACTTTATGTTTATCTTTATAAAGATATGGATCCAGCATCTTGGACTTGAGCAAAGATTCGAGCTTGCTCAAGCCCAAAACATTGGTTATGTAACTTTATCTTTGTTACATAATGTATACTGCTGGACCTACTGAGTTTCTCCTGTATAAGTTTTTACTTCATTCATGGTATCTACAGACTTTCATGTTTTACACCAGTGTTATCTAGCAGTATGAGAGAAACACAAAAGCTGTGGATGCTGGAATCTTGAGTAGACAAAGAATTGCTGGAGGTCAGATAGCTCCCATGGGTAGAAATGGTCAATGTTTCTGGTCTGGAGCCTTTATCAAGACTAAAAGGAAGGGAGTGAGATATTAATTATATAAATGAGAAAGAAGCAAGGGAAGTAACCCAGAGGTGATGGGACAGAAGGAATGAGAGGTGGAGAAGGAGAGACCACTGGGAGCAGGTTGGTGAGTGGGAGAAAAGTTCAAGATAAGGAAGAAAGAAAAAAAAAACCCAGCAATGAGTGAAGAAGAGATGGGAAAAAGTGGAACCAGATGGGGCTGGGTTGATCTAAAGTTATAAAAATCAATGTTCATGTTGTTCATTTTGAAGGTGTCCAGAAGGAATGTGATGTATTGTTAAAGTTAACTGGAAGGTCTGCAGATGCTGTGATTGTATCTGTGGATACTACATGACTTGCTGAGTTTCTCCTCCACTTTTGTGTATTGCATGATGTGCTGCTTTTCATGTTTATATTTGGGCTTACCCTGTCAGTGGATGAGTCGGAGGACAGATGTTACTGTGGAACGGTCGGGAGAATTTGAATAGTTTGCTGCAGGAAGCTCAATTTTAGACCCACAATCCAGATGTTCAGGTCAACCTGTCTATACTTGGACTTACAGATGTAGAGAGACCACACTGAGTACAAGAGCATAACGTGACATGTCTCACTGAGAAATCGTACTATGCCAGTGGAAACTAAGAACTTTGTCGCACTTTGTGTCAGAACACGAAGTGACTGTTGGATTTAAATCTGCTCTTGCTTTGACTTCTGCATGTGTTTTTTACAGGGGATGGAGGAAATGATGTGAGTATGATCCAGGCTGCTGACTGTGGAGTGGGGATTGAAGGCAAGGTGAGGATTCGGAAGCATGCTCTGTTTATTTTGAGTTGTTCTGTTTGACGGGTTGAACTTGTTAATCCAGATCAGACAAACTCTAAACCATCACTTACAGATGGTTTGTTATGAAGTACAGATGTGACTGTGAGCCAATTCTTGGGCTGGCCTCATGCCTTTATTTAATATTTAATTTAATTTAGAGATACAACACAGGGACAGACCTTTCAGCTCATGAGCCCACACCATCCAAATCAACCTCATAACCCTGTACATGCGTCATTGGGAGGAATCTGGAGCACACGGATTTGAACCCGGGTCACTGTAATAGAGTTCTGCTAACTGCGACACTAATGGTGCCACCCTATGTATTTAGACGTGTAGGAATTGGCTTTACCAAGACCTTACCCCAACTGCGTAATTGGATCATGGATTTCCTCACCTCCAGACCACAATCAGTGAAGATTGGCAAGAACGTCTCCTCCACAATCTCCATCAGTACCAGAACACCAAAGGGGTGTGTGCTTAGCACCTGCTCTACTCACTTTACACCTACGACTATGTAGCTCGGTACAACAATAACTTCTTTTTCTTTGGCTTGGCTTCGCGGACGAAGATTTATGGAGGGGTAATGTCCACGTCAGCTGCAGGCTCGTTTGTGGCTGACAAGTCCAATGCGGGGCAGGCAGACACGGTTGCAGCGGTTGCAAGGGAAAATTGGTGGGTTGGGGTTGGGTGTTGGGTTTTTCCTCTTTTGTCTTTTGACTGTGAGGTGGGCTCTGCGGTCTTCTTCAAAGGAGGTTGCTGCCTGCCGAAATGTGAGGCGCCAAGATGCACGGTTTGAGGCGATATCAGCCCACTGGCGGTGGTCAATGTGGCAGGCACCAAGAGATTTCTTTAGGCACTCCTTGTACCTTTTCTTTGGTGCACCTTCTGTCACGGTGGCCAGTGGAGAGCTCGCCATATAACACGATCTTGGGGAGGCGATGGTCCTCCATTCTGGAGACGTGACCCACCCAGCACAGCTGGATCTTCAGCAGCGTGGACTCGATGCCGTCGGCCTCTGCCATCTCGAGTACTTCGATGTTGGTGATCATCTCCTCTGATGATCCTCTACAGTCAGTATCTGAAGATGACGTGGGCTGCCTTCAGGAGAGTGAATCCAAGGAAAGCATCTGGTCTGCATGGAATACCCAAATGAGTACAGGAAACCCATGTTGACCAAATAGCCAATATATTCACACAGAACTTCAACATCTCATTTCAGCAAGGTGAGTTACCCACCTGTTTCAAACAGGCCTCAATTGTACCTGTGCCTTAGAAGAGTATGTAACCTGCCTAAATTACGACCAACCAGTGGCATTCACATCCACAGTGAGGAAGTGTTTTGAACAGCTGATTTTGAAGCATATCAGCTCTAGTCTGAGCAGTGATATGGATTTGTTCCAATTTGCCTACCACAGCAACAGGTCTATGGCAGATGCCATCTCATTGGTTCTATACAAAGCCCTGGAGCACCTCAACTACAATTTGGCATTCAACACCTCCAAGTCTTGGGCCTCAACACCCCACTGTATAATTGGATCCTGGATTTCCTCTCTTCCAGACCACAATCAGTTAGTGATAAGAACTTCTCCTCCATAATCTCCATCAGAGCTGCGTTCTTGGCCCCCAGCTCTACTCCCTTTACACCTTGGTAAGACAATAACACCATCTACAAATTTGTTGATGATACCAGTAGAGGGTTGTATAAAAGAGGGTTAAATTGTGTACTAACAATATCTTACACTCAGTTTCATCAACGCCAAAGAACTGACTGGACTTTCTTGAGGTGAACAATCCAGTGATCATTGGGGAATCAGAAGTGCAGAGGATGAGCAAGTTTAAATTCCTGGGAGTCACTAACATGGAGAACCTTTTCTGGACTAATATCATCGTGAAGAAAGTGCGTCAGCGCCTCTACTTCCTCGGGAGCTTCCAGACATTTGGTATGACATTGAAAACCATGGCAAACCTCTACAGATGTGTCGTGGAAAATCTGCTGATCAGCTAGATCGTGATGTGGAGGCATCAACACCGATGAAAAAGACAGATCCAGAGAATTCTAGTTGAACATTATATACCAGTGGGGAAGTTTGAAGAGAATGAGTTAGATCAAATTTCTGAGAGCAAGTTCATTGAGAAATGAATAAATTTGGAACGGATAGAGATACAAAAAAATGCAGATTTTAGGCAGGGGAAACGGAGAATAGAAGGCAATTTGAGTTAGGAAAATAAAGATTTGAGGAAGCAGAGAAAGGCAGTTTTTGTTGGGAAAAATGCAGATTTGAAATGGAGGAAACAGAAACAGAGACAGTTTGAAAGAGAGAAGATGAGAGAAGGAGTTCCACCTTCTGGTCCTAGTGAGAGGTTTATGACCAGTAGGGAGGGTAGGTTAGTTCCTCCATTTGATGAGACTGAGAATGACAAATACTTCCAGTATTTCAAGAAAGTTGCCGAGAACTTAAAGTGACCACAGATCGTTGGTCCCTCATGTTACAAAGTGTGATTAAAGTGAAAGCCCAATAGGCTTACTGCCCTTACAACAGAACAAGCTGTTGATTATGAAATTGTGAAGCAAGCCGTGCTGAAAGCTTATGAATTGGTTCCAGGTTTATAGGCAAAATTTCTGGAATTTGAGAAAATCGATGACCCTGTCTTGTATGGATTTTGCATATGACAAAACTGTGTGCAATAGTGCACATCAGAAAATACAAATGATGATTATAACAGATTGAAAGAGCTGGTGTTAGTTGAGGAAATTAAAAGGTGCATTCCTCATGACCTAGAAACAAATTTAGATGAAAAGAGAGTGGAAACGTTGCAAGAATCTGCTGTATGAGCAGACGAGTCGGCTTTAACCCACATGGTTAAATATGTTCCAATAGAACCTCCCAAAAGGGTAATATGGACCATCCAAGTAAGTTTGAAAATAAATGGGGAAGTAGTGCTAGGAGTAAGGAAGGGAAGCAAGAAAAGGAAACACCTCCAGGTGCTCTTTGCCACTAATTATAAGAAACCTGGTCACATGATATAGCAAATTGTTCTGAACTGAGGAAAAAGAGAGACACCATCAGGTGCCTGTATTCAAAGATATGAAACACACAGAAACCAAAATGGTTTTAGACCTGCTGATAACATTAGGGATGAACTCAAATATTTTGTATCAGAAGGTTTGGTTTCAGTAAAGAAAGGGTCACAACAAGTGACAGTGAAAATCCTTTGAGAAAATGGTGCCGCACAGTTACTCCTGTTGAACAGTGCTTTGGAGTTTGGCGACGAGACTGCCATGGGTGAAATAAATTTGATTCAAGGTCTATGGGGTGATCCAGAGTAGATACCTCTGCATAGGATCATGTTGACATCAGAATTAGTTGATGGACCTGTTATGATAGGGATCTGATTAAGTTTACCAGTAGAGGAAGTTTTCATTGTTATAAGGAAATGACCTTGCCGAGGGTAAAGTTGTCCCTGTGGTGCGGTTGACAGCTAAGCCCATCGTTGATGAGACAAAAGACAAATTCTGACATGTATCCAACCTGCTACAGAGTGATTTAAAAGGAACCAGACTTCGTGATGGTACAAAACAGCCCTCAGGTTGTAATGACCTGCCAAAGACTTGATCTCATTTATTGCATCAGGTTTCTGGTGTTAAACCAAAGGGTCTATAGCGGACATCCCGATTTTACTGAAGTAGAGACAAGGCTTTCTCTGATGATGAAATTAAGAAAGTGCCAGTTGGATATTATTTCAAGGATGGCATGTTGATGAGTAAATGGGGACCACCTGATATCCCTGCCAGTGAAGAGTGGGCAGCTGTTCACTTGGCCCATGGCCCATTGCCCAAGACAAAAGCTGGGAATCACCAACTGTCATGTGTACAGCCTCCATGTTAAAACTGAGTCAAAAGCTCTCATAAAATTTTTCACTTTAATCAGTTTGACTAAAGAGATTCAATCAGACCAGGGCAGTAATTTCATGTCAGGGCTGTTTTAGCAGATGAGTTGGTTAACTCCCAATTTATAAATTACGTCATCTGCATATCATCCAGAATCTCAAGGGGCGTTGGAGAGGTTCTGTTCGACCCTCAAAACCATAATGAGGACCTATTGTTTTGAGAATGAGAGGACTGGGATGAGAGTTTCTATTTGCTTTTGTTTGCAGTGAGAGTAGGTATAAGAATCATTAAGCTTTAGCCCTTTTGAGCTGGTGTATGAACATCAAGTTAGAGGACCTTTAGTGTTGTTGAAGGAACAATGAGTTAATGAGGATGTACACAGTTAAATTTGTTAGATTATGTTTCAAAGTTTTCAGAAAGTCTGTAAATTAGCTCAAGAGAATTTGAAAACTGCTCAAAGCAAAATGAAGGTATGGTATGATGTTTAAAAACAAAAGACTAGGGTATGAACTTTTCAACCAAGGATAAAGTGTTCATCCTTTTTCCAACAAATTCTAATCCCCTTTGAGCAAACTTTTCAGGCCCGTATGAGATGGAGTCAAAGGTAAATGAAATCAGCTACGACATTAGGAACACCCGGTTGAAGACGTAAAATGAAGAGTGGCCCTGTCAACAAGTTAAAACCTTATTTTGAGAACTTGGCTTTTAGCAAGGAAAAACCTTCACCAGTGGTATTGGCTGTTGATAGAATGAAGGGGGGTCTAGGAACTATGAGATGGTACAAGCTAACTCTTGTGAGGGTCACGTCCAATAAAACATTATCCCAGTTCATCTGTTTAATTGGATTGTTTAGCAGAATTTGGATGCTAAGTTGGCTCATCTTCAGCCCCAGGAAAAGAAGCAAATGAAACAGCTACGTTTAAAATTTAGGAACCTGTTTCCAGACGTGCCGAAGAGAGCCCTGATAACTTGCCATGTTGATGTTGGAGATGCCAAACTCATCAAACAACATCCATATTAAATGTATGTTGAAAAGTGAAGCTTGGTCGATCAAGAGATTGAATATATGTTACAAAATGATATTATTATATGTTCTATCTCAGATTTAAGTTCACCTTGTGTCCTGGTGCCTAACTCAGATGGGATGCTTAAATTTTGCACTGATTATAGAAAAGTCAATGTGGTAACAAAAACAGATCCTTATCCCATCCCTAGGGTGGATGATTGTGTGGACAAGGTTGGAAAAGCTAAGTTTCTTATGAAGATGGACTTATTAAAAGGTTACTGGTGTGTTCCCTTAACAGACAGGGTTGGGAAATTTCTGCATTTGTGTCCTCATCAGGTTTATATGAATACAATGTTTTACCATTTGGAATGAAAAATGCTCCATGGACATATGGACATTCCAAAGAATGATTAATTCTGTGATTAAAGGTTTAGAGCATATGAATGCTTATATTGATGATTTGGTTATGAGAACGACACCTGCGAAGAACACATCTCTGAGTTAGAGAAACTGTTTGACAAACTTTCAAAAGCCAACCTTACTGTTAATTTAGCTAAAAGTGAATTTGGCCAACGGTCAACCAGTTTACCTATCTCGGCTGCACCATTTCATCAGATGCAAGGATTGACAATGAGATAGACAACAGACTCGCCAAGGCAAATAGCGCCTTTGGAAGACTACACAAAAGAGTCTGGAAAAACAACCAACTGAAAAACCTCACAAAGATAAGCATATACAGAGCCGTTGTCATACCCACACTCCTGTTCGGCTCCGAATCATGGGTCCTCTACCGGCACCACCTACGGCTCCTAGAACGCTTCCACCAGCGTTGTCTCCGCTCCATCCTCAACATCCATTGGAGCGCTTACATCCCTAACGTCGAAGTACTCGAGATGGCAGAGGTCGACAGCATCGAGTCCACGCTGCTGAAGATCCAGCTGCGCTGGATGGGTCACGTCTCCAGAATGGAGGACCATCGCCTTCCCAAGATCGTGTTATATGGCGAGCTCTCCACTGGCCACCGTGACAGAGGTGCACCAAAGAAAAGGTACAAGGACTGCCTAAAGAAATCTCTTGGTGCCTGCCACATTGACCACCGCCAGTGGGCTGATAACGCCTCAAACCGTGCATCTTGGCGCCTCACAGTTTGGCGGGCAGCAACCTCCTTTGAAGAAGACCGCAGAGCCCACCTCACTGACAAAAGGCAAAGGAGGAAAAACCCAACACCCAACCCCAACCAACAAATTTTCCCCTGCAACCGCTGCAATCGTGTCTGCCTGTCCCGCATCGGACTGGTCAGCCACAAACGAGCCTGCAGCTGACATGGACTTTTTACCCCCTCCATAAATCTTCGTCCGCGAAGCCAAGCCAAAGAATTTGGCCATGATACTGTGACTTGGTTATGTTGTTGGTCAAGGCAAATTGGCATCTGTTTAGGTGAAAGTTCAGATGATTTCTGAATTTCCCATTCCCACATGTAAAAAAGCTGTTAGGGTTTTTTTTTGGAATGGTTGGGTATTATAGAAAGTTCTGTAAAAAATTTTTTAAAGAAAATTTTGACTAGGGTAAAAAATTTGTTTGGACAGAACTTTGAAGCCATTTTAGGTCACCAGCCTGTGCTTAAGTCATGTGGCTTTGAAAATCCATTTTCTTTAGCAATAGATGTTAGTGATGAAGCTGTGGGAACAGTGTTATTACAAAAGAATGGTTGCGATGATATTTACCATCCAGTGGCTCACTTATCCAAGAAAATCAATGAATATCAAAAGAATAATTCTACCATAGAGAAAGAAGGATTGTCCCTTGTACTGGCTTTGCAGTATTTCAGTGATTACATCAGCACAGCTCAAGGACCACTTGTGTATACCGACATTATTTCCTTAGTGTTCTTGAGTAAGATGATAAACAAAAATAGACGATTGTTAAACTGAAGCCTAATTCTGCAGGAATATGATTTAATGATAACTCGTATTAAAGGCAAGGATCGTGTAAGTTTGTTAAGGAAAGATGTTAAGTTTGCAATGTTGCTAAAAATGTTATATTTGTCTATTATGTCATGTGACAATAGTGAATGTGGTATTTCAAACATTGTATATAGCTCAATTTTTTTGTTGGGGAGGTATTACCAGCTCACATTTCATTTCGTGTGACTGTCATTTTAAGGATTTGTGCAAGATTCAATCATTCACAGCTTGTGGTGAGACGGTGTGGTACCGTGAAGTATTGACTATAAATAAAGTGATGCTCTGTAAGAAGAACCAAGAACAATAGTTGTATGTTCAGGAAAACAGAAGGTGAGAGAAAATCATGTGATTATGAATCATGTGATTGGGACACTTAAAGAAACAGGATTCATTATTGATCAGCCAGCCATCTGATAAACACAGAGGTGGAATGACTCTGTGTGAAATGGACAATTCTTCTGATTCTCCCTGTCAGGGGAATTATTGAACCACTGTGACCAAAGGAACAGTCACTTTGATTGATCTGGAAAGGGAAGCAGATGAATTCCTGCATTGGATTTGACCATTGTGATTGTCATTTTGCCTGGGTTTTTGAATCCTCGTGGAAGTCACACATTTTGTTTTGTTTCCCCTATGCAAGGAAAAAAGTTTTGACAATCATTTGTATGAAAGGACATTTCTCTTGGAGCAACTTGATAAGGATTCATGAGTTTTCAGCCATCTGATCACTCAGTCTAACCTCCTTCATAATTACTTCTGGGCATGAGTTTCAAAACCGGATTTCTAAGACTGAACTTTGGGAATGGCTGCAGAATTACACACATACGTATGTACATTCACACATAGTTGGGGTAGATTTAAGTAAGATGTTATATTATTAGTAGATATAAATATATTGTTTTGGAAGAAAAACAATAACGTTCTTGGTGTATTTCTATTGTTGCTGGTCTATGACATAACACTGAGCTGAAATTGATACATCATCACTGTACCCATGTGGAATGTCAGTTGCTGAAGGGAAGCAATGGGTCAAGCAGCATCAATGGGGGGAAAGAATGGGTGACATTTCAAGTTTAAAGCTTTTGCTCGAGTCTCATGTATTATGCTGCTGTGCAGTAAGAGAGATAACAAGCTAATGGCAATCTAACAAGTGTGCTGTTTTCAGTTTCCTGGAGGAGAAACCCATTCAGCAGATATGTCAACTAAAATGTTGTCCATGTATTTGCACGTTGCATGATTTGGACTCCACCTGTTGTTTTTGGCATAGTCCTGGATGGGCCAGTGTCTGTGCAGCACATTCTCTGACAACGGGCTGATCTATTTCCGCAGCATTTTACCTTCTAATTTATTTTAGGCATTGCAGAGCACTACATGATCAACACGCAGCACATATCAAAAAGTAATTTATCATGTCAAGTGCTTCAAGCCAATTAAATTTGCTAAGGTGATATGTAATTTTAAGTGAGCTCTAAGACAATAAACGATAAAGACTAATTTGCAATATTCAAAGAAAATCAAAACTACTGCAGAAGCTGGAAATCTGGGAAAAAAAAGCATAAAATGTGGGAAATTTGCTGCATCTGAGGAAAAAGACTCAGAAGTTGACTGACTTCTTGAGTAATTCCTGCATTTTCTGTTTTCATTGCTCAAATGGTTGCATTGTACCACAGCATCTTCTGGTGCGGCTGCTATCATACAGTACTTGGTTCTCAGTTTAAGTGGAATCTCAGCAACTTTTAGGCATCCTCTATTGATATCAGGAAACAATAAAGCCGAAGCAGGACAGTGTATAATCTTATAAGTTGCCTAAGAGTACCCAGCAATGCACTGGAAGTGAATGAATTTGAAGGAATTAAATGAGTACTCTCTGAATGAGAGAACTTGAGGGGCTGAGGGCATAGAACACCATCGCTGACAGCAAAGAAAACATTTTTTCAAGGCTTCAATTTGCAGATGTATCATAATTTATTTTTTTAAAAATCTGAATTCTGAGCCAAACAAAAGAGTTAATTATTTTCAAAGCAGAAGGTCACAGTCCAGAGAGACTGAGAGGTCACTAGAAACAGGAATTAAGTGACAAAGACTGATCATCAGAGCCACTTTCAAGGAGAAAAGGAGATCAGTAATTTTCATTTGGCAGAAGGATGTAAGCAAAGACATTCCTTCGGAAATCTGAAATACTATTTGGAAACCAGTTTAGGGAATATTTATTTACTAATGTCAGCTGTCTGTGGAAACGAATCAAAGAATTGGTTTCAAATAAAAGCACTCAAAGAAAAAGATTATTGCATTCTTTCTTTCTCCCTGTAATATTACTAGCAGATGTTAAGGTGACATTTTGAACTCACTGTCCTTCATGTGTTAATGAAAATAATTATCACTAATATTTACTTGCGAATGGAAATAGATTTGTTGTACATTAATTTACTTGCATAATCTGAGGTGAATAGAATTTGAGTGAATATGTAAATTATACAGTCTTCCAGCATTTCAGGATCAAAGGTGAAGCTTTTCAGCAGACACCAAAGTCATGGAATTGTTTCGAGGCTGATAACCCAATCCTTTCATCTTGGATGTGAATGGAATTGGCTTTTTTCATTAACTTCATTACCTGAAATTTTGTTGATTTTGAGCATCATTACTTAAAGGAAAGAAATTTTTAAAAGTAAAAAAAATTAGATGTTCTTCGGGAAATACACAACCAGAATATAGAGAATGTGCAGGCATCACTTGCACAGTCCCCAGGAAAGAACCTACGAGAGGACTTAGAAGGGGGCACAAAGAAAGCCTTGGCAAGGAAACCCAAAGCATTCTACATGTACGTGAAGAACAGAAGGATAACATAGGTGCCAGGAATGCCCTGCCGGGGTGGTGATGGAGGCCGAAACACTGGGGGAATTTCACGTGGATGAAAGGAAAATGAAGGGTTATGAGGTAGGGAAGGAATATTTGAGCCAGCACAATGCTGAAGGGCCTGTACTGTTCTACGTCTAAGGTGAGGGTAGGAATAATTGGTGGTAAAGTGGGGAAATGTCTGGAGGCAGAGTTAGGGGAGGTCCTAAACCAGTGGTTTTTAACCTTTTTCTTTCCACTCACATACTTCCTTAAATAATCCCTATGCCGTCGGTACTCTGTGATTAGTGGATTACTTAAGGTGGTATGTGAATGGAAAGAAAAACTGAAAACCACTTTTTTAATTGTACCTAATTGACTTGTTATGTGCTGGGTTTCAGAACTCCAAAAGAAATGGGCAAGTGACCATTTTTCTCAAGCAAAATATTTCCTTAACAACTGGGACTGGAGCAGTGGTTCTCAATATTTTTTTCATCCCCTCTCACATACCATTTTAAGTAATCCCTTACTAATCACAGAGCACTTATGGCATAGGGATTACTTAAAGTGGTATGTGAATGAAAAGAAAAAGTTTGAAAACCACTGTCCTAAATGAATGCTGCAATGTTCACCAGGGACAGGGACATTGGTCAATGCGAGATCATTGTAGAGGAGCTAATGTGCTGGAGCATATTAAGGTTAAGATAAAGGAAAGCCTACATCTTCTCAACAATGTTCAGATAGATTCATCCTCAGAACCAGAAGCCTTATACCCCAGGCTACTACAGAAACAAAGGAAGAGATTGCTGGGGTGTTGGCAAAGATCTTTGAATCCTCCCTGACTATAGGAGAGGTACCTGATGTTTGGAGAATGGCAAATGTTGTCCCCTTGTTTAAAAAAAGGTAATAGGGAGAATTATGGGAATGATAGACCAGTGAGTTTTACACCAGTGGTGGGCAAACTACTGGAGAGAGTCTGAGGGACAGGATTACAAGCATTTAGAGAAGTATAGTCTTGGAGATAGTCAGCATGGCTTTGTGAGGGGCAGGCTATGCTTCATGAGCTAAATGGAGTTTTTTTGAGGAAGTGACAAAAGAAATTGATGAAGGTAGGGCAATCAGTGTGGTGCATCTGGATTTTAATAAGGTGTTTAACAAGGTCCCCCGTGGTATGTTAATTCAGAAAGTCAAGGTATTGGTTCCATGGAACACTGGCTGATTGGATTTGGAATTGGGTAACTTTCAATAGTAGATAGAATGTATTCTGCCTGGAGGTTGATGACTGGTGGAGTTCCACAGGGATCTGTTCTTTATAATTTTATGCATGACTTGGATGAAGAATTAGAGGGGTGGGTCAGTAAGTTTGCAAAGGACTTATCGATAGAGTCAAAGGTTGTTGCAGGTTAGCACAGGATATAGATAGAATGCAGAGTTGAGCAGAAAAGTGACAGATACAGTCCAACCCTGATCAGTGTGAAATAAAAATGTTGAACTTGACAGGGGATTACAGGTAATGGCAGGATTGTTAATAGTGTGGAGGAATAGAGGGATCTTGGGGTCCAAGTCCATAGATATCTCTAGAGTCAGGAAGGCATATGGTGTTCTGGCCTTCATTAGACAAAGGATTGAGTTTGAGAGCTGTGAGGTATTGTTGCAACTCTATAAAACTGGTCAGACCACATTTGGAGTATTGGGCTCTGTTTGGTCATGTCATTATTGGAAAGGTGTCAAAGATTTAGAGAGAGTGCAGGGGAGATTTACAAAGATGTTGCCTGTATTGGAGAACATGCTTCATGGAGCAAGGTTGACAGAACTAAGGCTTTTCTCTTTGGAGTGATGAAAGATACGAGGTATTTAATAGTCATACAAGAGAGGCATAGAAAGGGTGGACAGCCAATACCTTTATCCTGGGCATCAATAGCAAATACCAGACGACATCTGTTTAAGGTATGTGGAGGAAAGTTTAGGGGAGATATCAGGTGGAAGGGTTTTCACACAGAGAGTGGTGGTGCCTGGAATGGTGGTGAGAGTCAGTTGCAATATGAACATTTATAAGACTCTTAGATAGGCACGTGGTGGCGGAAAAATAGATGGTTATGAAGGTGAGACAGGGAAGGATTAGATTGCTATCGAGTAAGTTTATGTAGGTTAGCATAACGTTGTGGGCTGAAGGGGCCATATTGTCCTGTAATGTTCTAACAGCATTTCTGAATTTTGCACTTTGATTGAACTTGTACTACTGAACAGCATCATATCATTTTGTTTATAATTTCTTTAGGAAGGAAAGCAAGCATCTTTGGCATCAGATTTCTCCATAACTCAGTTCAAACACCTTGGTCAGTTGCTGATGGTTCATGGACGCAACAGCTACAAGCGGGCAGCAGCTCTCAGCCAGTTTGTGATTCACAGAAGCCTGTGCATAAGTACCATGCAGGTAATCTAGCATCTATGCTCTTATCAAGAAATGTGCAATTTATGATAGCGTGTGGGGATTATTAAGAGCGGACAGAATTGCGGAGACAGCCAGTTGACGAAGGACGAACCCAGCAGGTTGGTCAACTTCTGGAATGTGTGATGTAGGTGACTATATTTTGAATATTGCCTGATGATTTCAAATAATTGTTTTTGCTTCCAAAATGAAGGCAGTATTTTAAAAATGATAGTAAGTTCTTGTCCAGTTTTCAGTCCTTCTCCTTCCTCCCATCTGTCCACTCTGCAGATCTTCTGAAGATGGAATTAAAGAA
Source organism: Narcine bancroftii (assembly GCF_036971445.1). NCBI lineage: Eukaryota > Metazoa > Chordata > Chondrichthyes > Torpediniformes > Narcinidae > Narcine > Narcine bancroftii. The sequence continues at coordinate 822,276 of NC_091474.1, forward strand.
GCTATCAGTTTTGCTGTCACTTCCAGTCCTGGTTCTGGAAGGAAAGTTTATTCAGATGAATAAATTGGGCCAGATGTCTCTCAGTTATATTTGGAATAATTCTGATTGTAATAATTCTTTAAAATATTTTGATTGCCTGATAGGCTATAACGAGATAAGGATAAGTATTAAATATTTGCACGTTGGAGATCCACAGTTTAAAACCTCAATGGTACATTAAATGTACAGAAATAGCAATTGTTTGGATTTGCTGTCCTATTACTCAGCTTGTAGCAATCCTACCTCTTCAGTCAGCTTCCATCCCATGTGGTGTGAAGCGGTCCCACGCTTCATAACCATAGATGTCATTTCAATTGAGACGGAAACCTATATCCCCAATTAAAGATTCAAAAATCTCAACTTCTAAGAAGAGCATTGAGAGTTGTTTCAGGTGTGAGGCCGATGTTGATCATTCCATCCACATCAGGGAAAAAAAAAGTCTGCCCCTTATTAATTTGATGCTTCTGGGAGTTTAGTCTGTGTCAGTTGGCAGCAACGATTCTGAAATTTGTAAATTATTCTCCCTATAATATAATAATAGAATTGACGACATTGGTTTTAAAATGTTTTGGGCGTTCTTCAACTGTGAAAGATGCTGTATAATTTTTAAATATTCTCTTTAGATAGAATTTGAATCTATTGTCAGTTTAATGCGACTAGAGCAGTGATATCGGAGTTTGATGGACGAGATTCATCAGTGGTGCATGCTGTGCTATATCTCGCTCACAATCAAAGTTCTGTGTCGGTTAATTTTGAAGAGTTCTTTGAAAGAAAATTTATAAAGAGGTTTACTTTTTTGGATAACTACTTGCATGGAGGGTTGCGCTAGTTATTGGCTAGTAAAGTTAATAGATCATCAATTCCAGTGTAATTTAGTAGGCATTTTATACAGTGTGACTACAGCATTTGGTGATGGACTTGTAATTGCTTGATGACAGATAAGCATTGTATAATTCCAGTGAAACGTCATCTGAATCCAAAGTCTGTAATACATCTTAATGTGTGGCCTTCAATAGTTGGAATAAGCAGGACAACAGGTTGATAAGGATTATTTTTCATATGCTAATATTGCTGTCAATCCCAATTTTATTCATGACGAGAACAAAAATAAGAGAACACAGGAAGTGTTCAACATAACAGGCAGCATGTGTGGAGAGGAAGAACTTGGTTAATACTACAAGTGAATAACCTGGCTACAAATCAAAAAAAGCTGGTAACATTGGGGATGGAGGTGGAAGTGAAAGTAGCATGCAACTTCCCCTGTCCTTTTCATTTATCTGCCTCTTTCCAATATAAATCTTGCTTGATCTCAAATTTCTCCAGTGCTGAAGAGTCATTTACCAAATGTTTAATATTTCTCTCTCCATAGTTCTGCCTGACCTGCTGAGTATTTCCTAGATTCTATTTATTTCAGACTCCCCGCATCAGGCAGTTTACTGTTTCCCATTAACAGGCTGTGAAAAAATATTTAGAAATGTATAACTTAAAAATGGAAAGGAGAGCGATTTTTCTTTGTCATCATCCACATGCATGAAAATAAGAGAATAATATTATTAGATAGTCAAGGGAGCAATAGATTTTGGCCATTGATGAAAGAAACTTTAAGTGGTTTTTCAAATACTGCCAGGAGTGACTTTCTTTTCCCAATAGTCGATGGGAAGGTCAGGGAAACTTCAGCTTCTTCCATTGTCAGTCTGACTTCAGATGTTCAGTGTTAGCTGACTTTGCATTGTTCCACTTTATTCCCACGGTCCTTAGGGCACAGTCCTCAACTGTTTGGAAGTTCGCACCAGCTGTGCAAGATTACATTTCTGAATTAATTGCATCAATGCCTCACTCATTTTTTTCTGCAATAGTTTGTTTAAAATGCAGCAACAAAATCTCGATGTCTGTCAAAAATGACTGTTTGCTGTCTCTCCACAGGCTGTTTTCTCTTCAGTGTTTTATTTTGCTAGCATTCCTCTGTACCAAGGTTTTCTTGTCATAGGGTAAGTAAAAATTTATCATTTTGGTGATGTAACATTTACTGTTTCTGCTATTATAATATTTTTGGTTTTACGGATCTCAAAAAAATTACAGTTTTGTTTTTGTAAGCATATTTGTCAGTAATAATTTAATTTTGACATTGGACACTGTGATCTCTGTTAACATTCTTTTTATGTTGGTAAGGTAATACTTATTGACATTTCAAATGATTTGTACTTCAAATCCAAGCATTATTTCCTTTTTTATATTGATGGAATAAATGCATGTATGATCTTAACTTCTCTGCAAGGTAAGAATAGGAGGGAGAAAAATATAGATCAATGCCATACAAAACAGAATTTTAAAACCCATGGCACACAAGAGACTGCAGCTGCCAGAATCAGTTGCTGGAGGAACCCGGGAGTTGAGAAGCATCAGTGAGAGAAAAAGAATGATCAATGTTTTGGGCTGGATACCTTCATCAAGACTGTGTGTAAAGAGAGCAAGTGGCGAGTGCACTGGTATAATATGGACAGGGAACAGTGGGGAAACCATTTGTTGGAATATTATCAACAAAATTGTTGCTGAAGAAACATTAAAAGCAATTCAAGACTCTCATTGAGATCCTCATGTGGGAGATGGGCAAAGCATCTCTATCTCTGACTGGCAATTTCTGCTGATGGTGGTGGCAGAACTGAAGCAAATTTCATGTAATATTGTACCTGTTTTATTACATGACAAGAAAAGAAACTTGAATATAGAATCTGAGATATCAAATCCTGATTCTCTTTGGAGCAAAGTAACTCACCAAATCTGTAATAAGCAGGGATTGTTATTGGAAATCTGGATGAGATGAAAATAGGAAGGGGTACCAGAAACAATAACAATGTTTAAAATCGATGAATTATCAGATGATGTGCAAGTTATGATAGAATGGGTCAGAAGATGAGGTGCCAGAGAATTGGAGGGTAGCTCATGTTGTTCCATTGTTTATAAAAAGGCTCAGAAATTACAGGCTGGTGATCCTGATGTCAATAGTGGGTAAATTATTGGAGGGTCTTCTGAAAGATCGGGTATACAAATATTTGGGCTGATTAAGGATTAGTCAGCATGACTTTATTGTGGTAGGTCGTGTTTAACAAATCTTACAGTTTTTTAAAGGAGGTTACCAAGAAAGTAGATGAGGGAAAGGCTGTGGGTGTTGTCTCTGTGGACTTTAGTAAGGCCTTTGACAAGGTCCCACGTGAGAGGCTATTTCATAAGGTTCAGACACTAGGTATCCATGGAGAGATTGTAAACTGGATTTGAAATTGGTTGAATGGGAGAAGACAGAGAGTGGTAGAGGATTACTGCTTTTCAGACTGGAGGCCTGTGATTAGTGGTGTGCCTCAGGGAATGGTGCTGGGTCCATTGTTGGTTGTTGTCTATAATTGATCGAGATCAGGGGTATCAAACTCAAATTCACAGAGGGCCAAAATTAAAAACTTGGACTAAGTCGTGGGCCAAACTAAATATTTATTGAAAATTTTCAACAACATCTGCATGTTTTCTCTTCTTTCAACATATGTAACGTTAAACTTTTTCTTATTGAAATAAATGTTTAATAGTAGTTTTGGTTAAACTCTTTCCAGAAGAAGCATTAACAAATGAGAAATAAAATATTCAATAAATAATATTTCTCTCTAGCCTTTAAGCTCCTTTTAAATGTATTTTTTTTCACAAGCCAACAAGTCAAAAAAATAACAACTTGCTTCAATGAAAATCCAATCTTTCAACTATGAACAGTCCAAAGTTAACCAAAGAAAATATGAATCCAAGCTTAGCTTGCGACACTGTGATTTACTCTGATGCACCTGGGTCTAAACCAGATACTTGGCATCTCTTAGATGCAAGTTCATCAAACTCTGGGGTCAGAGTTTGCCTCCCACCTGTCTTGAAAGGTCCTGTTTTCTGTCTTTCGTTTGGCCATTTTTCGTAAGGGGTTTATTACATGTGAGTTAGGCGACAGGTCGCAGATGGTAATGAAAGTAAAGAGAGGAGGTGGGGGCGATTAGCGGGCTGACGGGCCGGCGTCGATGCATTTGCAAAGCATTCTGGGATTTGTAGTATTAGCTGTGCATGCGCTATACTGGCGCGGCGGCCACCGGGCCAGCTCTAATACATATTTGATATGATCTTGCCGGCCAAATATAATTATATCACGGGCCAAATTTGGCCCGTGGGCCTGAGTTTGACATGTGTGTTCTAGATGATAATATTGAAAATTGGATCAGAAAGTTTGCTGATTGACACTAAGATTGGAGACGTTGTGAACAGTGAGCAAGGTTTTCAAAGCTCGCAGAGGGATTCGGACCAACTGGAAAAATGGGCCAGAAGGTGGCAGATGGAATTTAATGCAGACGAGGGTGAGGTGTGGTATTTTGGAAGGACAAACTAAGAGAGGATGTGCACAGTAAATGGTAGGGCACTGAGGAGTGTGGAGGAACAAAGGGATCTGGGAATTCAGATACATAATTGCCTGAAAGTGGTGTCACAGGTAGGCAGGGTTGTGAAGAAAGCTTTTGGCATCATGGCCTTCATAAATCAATGTATTGAGTATAGAAGTTGAGATATTATGGTTAGGTTTTATAAAATATGGAGGCCAAATTTGGAGTATTGTGTGCAGTTCTGGTTGTCAAACTGCGGGAAGGATATCGTAAGATTGAAAGAGTGCAGAGAAGATATACTAGGATGTTGTCGGGTCTTCAGGACTTGAATTACAGGGAAAGATTAAACAGATTAGGACTTCATGGAGTGTAGAAGAATGAGGGGAGATTTGATAGAGGTTTACAAAATTATGAGGGGTAAAGACAGAGTAAATGTGAATAGGCTCTTTCCACAGATTAGGAGAGATGAATACGAGAGGACATGGCTTTGGAAGGGAGAGGTCTGGAGGGTCATGAAATGGGTGCAGGTCATTGGGACTAGTGATATGATGTTTTAGGCACAGACTAGAAAGCTGAATAGCCTGTTTTCTGTGCTGTAATGTTCTTATGCTTCTATGGTTCTATAGGAAGAACTATTCAAAATTGGCTGAGAGATTATAGAGGGAGTATGATGGTTCAGAACATCAGGACTTTATCAGGAGGAAGAGAACTAGCAATGTTCTTTAGTGCATGACATTAAAACTGATGCTGCTTTGATGGTTGTCAATTGGGAACAGAGCTCAAAGACAAAATGGCAACCGGTAAAAAAGGATTAAGTGAACAGTGGTGAAGATGGTAACACGTATTGAGAAGGTGGATAGTGGAAGGGAAATGCCTGATAGAATGCAGGAGAAAAAGCTGTATGTGCTGGGTGATACCATTTTAAGGGGGTTGTTTGTTCATACATTTTGTGAGGATGTTCTGAAATATAAATATGCAGTTAATGAAGGATACACAATCCTGAAACTGATTGAGTCATAGTACATAGCACTAACCTTGCATAAAACATGGGTAATACCTCAGCTGGACTAATTAGTCCAATTCTATACACACCAAACCAATTATCATGGTTAGGCCAACTTGAATGTCCAATACACAAGTGCTCAGTAGGTCTTCCATTGATCAATTTGGTGGAGTCTCAAGAGATCTAGCTGCCAGATGGTCTGAAGCAGATGGTGAGCAAATGCACATGTTGCAGACCAATTCAACCTCATCCTTGACATTCCACTTGTTGCAAATGTATCTGACATTACACTAAGGATGGGATCTATCATTTTGAATGGGGTTACATCATGCTTGATAGTGTATTATCAACCATCTTTTTAAGGGTCAATCAAATCATTTTAAAAATGTGATTAATATCTCGGTTGATGTTCAAGAGAAGAAAAGTGTTTTGTGTACCTGGAAATTGAGGTTTTACACTTCTCTCCTAGGTATTCCACAATTTACACCATGTTCCCAGTATTTTCTCTTGTTCTGGATAAAGATGTTAAATCAGAAGTTGCAATGCTTTATCCAGAGCTCTATAAAGACCTTACTAAGGTACATTAATGGAATTATTTTCTTCATTATAAATGTCCTGAAGGTACAGCATTATATTTTTGTTATTGACTTTTAACTTTGCAGAAATTTCCAAAATTTCTTTGAACCAATTTATACTTGTAAAATCTATTAATCCAGAATTCTATTATAAAATATTTATTTTTTAAAGAAAAGTATTTGAAAAATATTTTTCATCTTGGTGCAGAAAGTTTCATTCACACAGTACCAGTCAACCTCAGCATGTACCAAAATGCTTTAAATGGATTTGACATCTTAACATGGGTGCAAAAAAAACAAGTTTTCAATGTGCTTTTTATTGTGCAGAGACAAATGCACAAGTAACCAAAGTGGTTGATGCTGAAGTTGAATTGGGTTTTAAATGATTTTAACAAGAAATTGCCAATCACGTGGCACGAGTGTGATAGTTTTCCAAAGCATGCACTCGTGTATGAAGTATACTGCGCTGAATACAAGGGAATGTCACTGTGCAAGAAAATTTTAAATTTTAAATACATTTCTTCAATATCACAGATGCTCCATTTTCCCTGATTTCAGCAAAAGCGATGGTTTTATCATACTTTCAACATTAATGAAACATCTGAGTGTACTTAACAGGGGATTACATGGAGAGTACACAGTGGTATCAGTGTTAGAAGAGGCTGCTGTTCAAAATTGAAGAGAGTTATTTTAATGATGAGGAATAGATGGATATGGAATGAATGCATACTTGATGACTCTTCTCGTCATGTCTGCACAGTGGTAGGGAGGGCAATAGAAATTCCAGTCATGTGCTTAAGATGGGATGTGTGTGGGAAGTGAAGGTTCAGAATCACTGCTTCCAGACCCAATTGTTGAAATTGAAATTTTCTGCTTGAGAAAAATTGTCATTGCCCCATTTCCTTTGGAGTTCTGAAACTGTGCACATAACGAGTCAATGAGGTACAATTAGAACAGTGGTTTTCAAACATTTTCTTCCCACTCACATGCTACCTTAAACAATCCCTTACTAATCACAGAGCACCTATGGATTGGGAATACTTAAAGTGGTACGTGAGTAGAAAGAAAAAGGTTGAGAACCACTGGATTACACGCTCATTATATTGGCCAGATGTAAAATAGAAAACTTATCCAAATGGAGCAAATGATAGAGGGAGACATGCATTTAGATTAGAAACTCTTCTTTTCTCCCCCCACCCCCCCCCCCCCGCCCCCCCAGGACCTACATACCTAGTTCTTCCAATAAATGTGAAACCTCCTGTTAATTTTCCTTTCCATTTTTTTCTTGTCTTCTAAATCCTGATGGTTTTTCAGATCACAGCAGGTAAATACATCATCCCAAAGAAACAGGTTAATGTGTGAATATAAATGGTTGATTTACAGTGGAATGAGAACTGTTGCACCTGGACCATCTAATTTTAGTATTCCCACACCTCCAGCCAAGTTAGTTAACTGAATTATAAAAGTATCAAGAAACTACTGAATATTCTTTTCCTCATTTTTGTTTTGAGATCGTACGGATCCCAACGTCATCCAGTTTAAAATTAATCGGATTCTACTTGGGAGATGCTTTGATTTAAGACTCATCGTGAATGCTCCTGTACACTTGTAGCTTGAATCACCCAGAGAATGCTGCTTTGAAAATACAAGTACTCTGATCTGCCTTATAGTACCATGGATATAGTATTCATGTCTGAAAGTTTATGGTGTTGCCTAAAGAATTACCAGACATTCAGACTTGCTACAGCTTTGCTGAGATTGGTGGTCAATAGCTGGGGCACTTTTAAGGTCACCTTATGCCACAGTAAACCTTCACCTGAAGCATGATCAAAGTTGAAGAGTTCATTTGACCATCTTGACAATTGTTCCTCTGTTTAATACGTTTATTTATCAGAGGCTGGTGGAGACTGGGACTTAACACTCAACACTGGTTTCTGGACTTCCTAACAGAAAGACTACAATCTGTCCGGGTCAGTAGCAGAATGTCAAGCACTGGCACTCTGAGCCCTGGTGGACCTCAGGGACAATGTGTTCACGCTACTGACCCATGACTGCATCGCCAGATCCAGCTCCAACAGGGTCGTCAAGTTTGCAGATGACACAACAGTCGTTGGCCTCCTCACCAACAATGATGTCACACTACAGAGAAGAGGTGGAAAATCTCAAGATACGGGGCAAAAACCTGAACCTCAACATGGACAAGATTAAGGAGATAATCATGGACTTCAGGAAGACCAGGAATTACCACCCCCCCACTACACATCAATAACAATGTGGTGGAGAGAATGGAGAGCTCCAAGTCCTTGGAGTTCACTTACTCATGATCTATTATGAACACTAACACCTCCTCATTTGTCAGGAAGGCACAAGACAACAGCGACTGCACTTCCTGAGAAGACTGAAGCTGGCAAGGCTACTGGGCACCATTATCTCAACCTTCTACTGGAGCTCTAGTAAGAGCATGGCTGCATCATGGTGTGGTACGGTTGCTGCAGAGAAATGGATCGGCGATCAATCCACAGGACCATAAGAAGATCTGTAGAATCTCCCTCTTCCACCACCCCCCTCTATTGATGTGATCTACTGGCATTGTTAATACTTGTCCTGCAAATGTATTGTGTGTCTGTATGTGTGATATGTCTGGTTGTGTGTCTGCGTGTTTTGTATCGAGGACTGGAGAACAGTTTTTTCGGGTTGTACTTGTGCATTCAGATGACAATAAACTTGACTCTAAAGAAATCTGAAATTTTGTTGCAAATATCAAAGAATAATTTGAGCATGTTGCAGTACTAAACAAACAATAACATTATCCACTAATGGTAACAAGAGATTTCTACTAAGGAAGGGACAAGCAAGGAACACATCCATGATTGTATTTTCTTTTAGTTATTGAATCCATTGCCCTTGTTTTCACAAGTTATTACCACGGTACTTTATCAGCTTTGAAAATGAATGCTGACATATTTCAAAACTCCCAAGTTTAACTGCAAAGAAGCAGTTCCAGGAATTTAGCCCTGCTTTACGCAGAAACTTCGTAACTTGTAAAATGTGTCAAATGATTTGTTTTCAAAGAACTGTAAATTAAGCAAATGTTTGAGCTTTCATCTATGAAACAAAGAGCATTTCATTGCACATTAAAAATAGAGTTTTTGATTCACTTACTGTCCACCGCAAAGGCAGTGTATTCTGAACAATGAATTATTGACTTGAAATTGGACTGGAACTGTAACGTGTAGAAATATATTTAACAATGATTCTTTCCTTATTTCAGGGGCGACCACTCTCTTTCAAAACGTTTTTGATTTGGGTTTTGATCAGTATATACCAAGGTATGCATGTGACATTTTTATCATAATTGAATATGAAATTGAATATATTTTAAATATTAAAAAAGAAAATTTAAGCTGGAGTGAATGCAGTGCCTCTCAAATTTTACTTAGTAAGATCCCCAATACCACAATTTTACCCATTGTATTTTTTCCTTTCTGTCAACACATGTGTATAATATCTTTTTTGATCTTGGTATGCTTCAAATCACTTTATATGCAGTTATGTACATTGCAAGTTTAGGTATGCGAAACAATACAGCATCTTTGCACAAAGTAAGATGCCACAAATAACAGTGTTATTGTTAAAAATAAGTGTCATGTATAAACCATATAACAATTACAACAGAGAAACGGGCCAAACTGGCCCTTCTAGGCCACACCGAACACTTTCTCCCACCTAACCCCACTGACCTACACTCAACCCGTGACCCTCCATTTCTTTCCTTTCCATTTACATATCCAGCTTCTCCTTAAGTGCTAATATTGAGTCTGCCTCCACCACTTCATCTGGAAGCTCGATCCACACACCCACCACTCTCTGAGTAAAGAAGTCCCCTCATGTTTCCTCTAAACCTTTGCCCCCAAACTCTCAACTTGTGTTCTCTCATTTGATTCTCCCCTTTTATTTAAGGAAAAAGCATCTCCATGTCAACTCTATCTATACCCCTAAAAATTTTAAATACCTCAATCAAATCCCCTCTCAACCTTCTACACTCCAAAGAATAAAGACCTAACTTATTTAACCTTTCTCTACAACTTAGACCCTGTAAGCCCAGCAACATTCTAGTAAATCTTCTCTGCACTCTCTCCAATTTGTTGATATCTTTCCTATACTTTGGTGACCAAAGCTGTACACAATACTCCAAATATGACCTCATCAATGCCTTGTACACTTTTAACATAACGTCCCAGCTCCTAGACTCAATGCTCTGATTTATAAAGGCAACATACCATAAGTTTTCTTCACCACCCTATCCACATGTGACTTCACCTTCAGGGAACCATGTCCTAGATCCCTCTGTTCTACTGCATTCTTTAATGCCTGACCATTCACCACGTATGTCCTATATTGATTATTCCTTCCAAAATGTAATACGTCACACTTATCTGCATTAAACTCCATCTGCCATCTTACAGCCCACTCTTCTAACTGGCTTAAATCCCTCTGCAAGCTTTGAAACCCGTCTTCACCATCCACAGCTCCGCCTATCTTGGTATCATCTGCATACTTACTAATCCAATTTCCCACCCCATTATCCAGGTCATTAATGTATATGACAAACAGTAATAGACCCAATACTGAACCCTGAGGTACACCACTAGTCACCGGCTTCCAATCTTACAGTTATCCATCACTACTCTCTGGCATCTCCCATTCAACCATTACTACTTCAATGTTGATACCTAATGATTGAACCTTCCTAACTCACCTTCCCTGAGGAACCTTATCCAAGGCTTTACTAAATTCCAAATATACAACATCCACTGCCTTACCCTCATCAATTTTTCTAGTCACCTCCTCAAAAAATTCAATAGGTTTTGTCAAATGTGATCTTCCCCTCACAAATCCATGTTGACTATTCCTAATCAAACCCTGTCTATCCAAATATTTACGTATATATCATCTCTAAGAATACTTTCCATTAACTTACCCACCACTGACATCAAACTTACAGGCCTATAATTACTCCTAGTACCTTTTTTAATAAACAATGGAACTACAGGTGCTACCCTCCAATCCTCCGGAACCATTCCTGTTACTAATGACATTTTAAATATCTCCATCAAAGCCCCTACTATTTCTACACGAACCTCCCTCAAGATCTTAGGAAATATGTTGTCAGGGCCTAGAGACTTCTCTACCTTTATTTTCCTTAAAAGAACCAGTACTTCCTCTTTAATCATCATTGTTTCCATAACTTCCCTTCTTATTTCCCTTACTTTACACAAATCAATATCCTTCTCCATAGTAAATAGTGAAGAGAGAAAAAAAACTAACCATTTTCATCCATGTGAGAAGGCAGGCCATGATCCAGCATCTCCATGGGGGAGTAACCCTATCAGTGGAATACTCCCTCAGTACTGGCACTTAAACCATCAACCTTCTGACTCTTAGGCAAGACTGAGTGCGAGTATTTATTTCACCTGCCACATGTATCAACCCATAACACAAGCCAAAAGAAGGGTCACACTTCTCTTCGCTTTGTTTTTCCAGGTGGAATAATAATGTATGGAGCTCTTCTGCTCTTCGACTCAGAGTTTGTGCACGCAGTAGCCATTTCCTTCACTTCACTCATTCTTACGGAGTTGCTGATGGTTGCCCTCACAATTCAGACCTGGCACTGGCTCATGATCGTGGCAGAACTTCTCAGTCTCAGCTGTTACATCGCTTCTCTTGTCTTCTTGCACGAGTTTATTGGTAGGTCAATGAAAAAGAAAGGTCTTTTTATTTACTTTGAAACCTTCCATTTAAAAAAAGTACAAGTTTCCTCATATCTTGTCCCACTACTGAGTGAGATGACCAGGCGAAGACACATGATGTGATTCAACTGGTAAAGGTGGATTCAGCATCGTACCCTGTGTTCACCAAACAGCCCTGAGGGTTTTCCAATTAAAGCTTCAGATGGCATTTGGGGTTGGCATCCCAGCTGACTTTCATCGTACCTTCCAACTAAAAGCTATGGGGAGCATTAGTGTACATTGGGAGTCGGACACTTCAGGATAAATCCCATAGCAAAGGGGGATTACTTACCTTTGGAAATTTTGGAACCCTCCATTCTTTATTTTAATTTGTGTTCAGCTCCCACACAATTTGCAATTGCATTCTATAGTAACTTGTCATGAAATATTGGCAATGACCCAGATTGTTCTTTATCAGATCATAGGCAAATTGTATCAATGCACAACCGTTGCCCACTCATTTGTTTTTATATTGCACCTGATCTGCAGGTATCAGGAATGGACAAAATAAAATCTGACTTGAATAAGAAAGAAGAAGCTGATCATACAAAAATTGGTGGTGAGGAATGTGGTCCAAGGCCACATCAGCATGGTACTGATCAGCTGGCAAGTTGGGCAGAGAAGGGAGAAATGGAATTTAATCCTGAAATACGTAAGGTGATGCATACTGAGTAAATTGTAAGGCCCAAGGAAGTGTAAGAGAACAGAGGGACCTTAGGTACACTTCTGTTGATCCCTGAAAGTGGCAGCGCAGGTGGAAAGGTTGATGAAGAAGGCATATGGGGTGCTTGTCCTCATTAGTTGTGTAGTGGCATGGAACATTTATGTTACAACTTAAAAAAAAATTGGCGAGGTCTCACCTAGATTGTTGCATGCATTTCTGGTCATCGCCCCAGGGAAGGATTTGTTTGTAAGGGAGAGGCTGCAGATTAGATGTTGCCTGGATTGGAGCTTCACAGTTGTAAGAAGACATTGGGTCAGTTGAGTTTGTTTTCTCTTGAATGGAGGAGGCTGAGGCATCATCTGATGGAGATGTATAAAAGTTTGAGGGGGACAGGCAGGGCTAATAAAAGAAAAAAAACCCATCGTGGGTGTGGGTGCAAGAGACGAGAGGGCATAGGTTTGGGGTGAGTGGTGGAAGGTTTAAGTGTGACCTAAGGGGAATGTTGGTTTGGAATGTAATGCCTGAAAAGATGGCAGAGACTGATACTCTTGACATTTAAGAAGCATTTAGACAAGTACCTGAATTACTAAGGCTATGGACCTAATTGTGAGTTGGTGATACCAGTATAGATAGGAGCAAGAGGTGGCATGAAATTGAGGGGCCATATTGTAACCAGAACTGGTAAAACAATTCTGTTGTTTTTTTTCATGAAAAAAATGTGTAATAATTTTTTTTTTAGGTTTTAACTACAAAACTATTTCACAACTGACTGCAGGTCTACCCTCAATCATACATATTAATTAACGAAAATGTTAGCTGCTTTTTATACAGGTGTTCAGGTCTAATTTCCTGAAGAATAGAGCTCTTGTTGCCAGCAGCAACGTGACGGTAAATGTGACAGAGTTCACACTCAGACTTCTATTGACCAAGTCCTTCCTGGGCTACAAATTACATTCTTGGACAGCAACAAAGTTTGCACTGGGACTGGTATCATTGTGCAATGTTAAAGTAGAACCTCTTGCTGGAAGATTGATAATGCAACCTATTGATAAATAAAAAGTGACAATTGGTTAAATCACTTGGCCATGATCGAACTGCCATGTAAAGCAGTCTGAAATCATTGCGACCTATTCCAAAGAGTGCCCCTGACACTCAGATTGAAGGGGTACTACTGTTGCCCCCAGCTCTTGATAATTACGTGTTTTGTCTCAGTTATCAAAACCTGCGGTTTAAAGGTCAGAAGAAAATAAACTGATGGTGCCAAATATAACTGTTGTACTTAATAAATGTGATGATTATAAATATATTTACACATTCAAAGCTAAAATCATGATGTTAACGAGAATTTGAACATTAGGCGGAAATGGAAAATGATTTTTTTTCAGTTTCTGTTCACTTGTTGAAATTCTCAATTATTCAGTGTTCACGTAAGTGGAAGTGGTTTCATTTGCCGTAACGAATGGAAAACAAAATAATAATCGTCATCTAACTGGGGAATTAAGTTTACCACACTGAATGTTGTGACAATGAACATATTGTATGAAAATCCAAGTGGGCTGGTGTCCACACACAAGGACAATGTGATTACAAGAATTTTAAACACAATGGTCTTGAGAGTGGGATGTTAGCCTACTGATGAGTGGCTGGTTGGAGAAAATTTGGGACCTATTATGTTCATGCTCCTACACATCCTTTGGCTCTGATAGCATCATGGTGGTCACTGTTCCACCTTCAGGATGAGCAAATTCTGCAGCCCAATTCCGTTCTCTCCCAAAGCACTAAAGTTCACTGATGTAATCTGTGATTTCACAGAATCTCCCACTCCTTTTTTTGAATACAGGTAGTCCTCGATTTCTGAACCCTGCGAGTTACGTCCACCCACAAATTCAACCAAAATTAAAAAAAAATCTGTATTAAAACTACTGTACAAGTATGTATTTTGCATTAAAAGTACTGTATAAAGTGGTGCCCACTCCCCGTCAGCAGCCTGATGTCCCGGCTCCCCACTGTAGCCTGAGGTTCCCAATCCCCACTCCCCACTGCAGCCCGAGATCCCCATTAAGGATTCATTTGTTGAATGTTGCATGCCCTCAGGCATGCACGGTGGAGCAAAAATGACCAATCTGAATTACAGCCAATTCTTGGGTCCCCATTACAGACGCAAGTTGAGGACTAAATGCATTTTAGTTTAGTTTCTTTCCATAATTATACATATCGAAATTTTCAATTTTCAAGATGCATCATACAAAACAAAACTCAAAAAAACCCCTCCCCCCCCCCCTCACCCACCCTCCCACTCCCTTCACAGTATAAATCAATACACCATCAGGGCTTGCAGTTTGGTTTTAAAAAGTAAAGTCTTCATTGGGTTGGTCACTTTTATAATAGTAGCACTTCTAAAAAAAAATAATATATATATATATATTTGGGTCCCTGTATAATCCAAATATGGTTGCCATCTTTTTATAAATGCATCAAATTTGTTCTTTAGAATGTATATGATTTTCTCCATATGTCTACAACTGTTCATCTCTGTCTTCCATCATACTATTTGTAGAAGGAAGTCAGATTTCTTAGCCACAGTTAAAGCTGTTTTAACAAATGAAATTTGGAATTTAGTTAGTTTATTACTTATTTCTGTCTGTGAAGGCCTCCTTGGTAGTATTTCAGTATATCCTGCCAGAAAGGTCTCACATTCACACACAACCACGTAGCAAGTAAAAGTGTTCCAATTTCTATTCCACATCAAAAACACATCTCTGATATTTCCAATTTTGATTTACGTAATTTCTGTGGTATGAGGTATAATTGGTGTAGAAAATTATATTATCTGCATCTTGCATTTATAATTACAAACACCAATCAGACCAGCATCTTTCCATTATTGCAACTCCTAAATCCAACTCCCATCTCTCTCTCGATCTCTGTAAACGTGGTTTTGCACTTTCATTTCATCTTAGATATAAATTTAGCTGTGTTCCCAGGCCAACTCATTCATTCAATCTCACTAATTTTAGGTGGGGCCTAAGAACGATCTTAACTGGGGTAAGCTATTTTATACTTAGTTCTTATTTTTTCAAAAGACATGAGATCCCTCCATATAACAATCATCAACATATCTTATTCTTCTGTCATACTATGAATTCAATACTTTGTTACCCAGATTCATAGGCAGTAGTACATATTTACATAATGGTGTCCTCAGTGATATACCTGCTTTTTTCTGATACATTCATTTATTTATTTCCATGTTCTAATCATGTGTATTTATTTAGGATTTTATTTTTGTTACTGACTTAACATTACACATAAATAAAGTCCTTCATTGTCTCCTCTTTTGTTGAATTCAGTCCCATTTGATTCCACGAGGGGGGAACTGTTTTCTTCAAAGGAAGATGATAGAAATCTTGCTTGTGCTGATCGATTGTTAAAATCTGGGAGTCCTGCCCCGATGGTGGTGTATATATAGAGCCCCAAAAGCCTGTGAGAAAAGCCCACGGAATCTCTCGAGGAAGAACAACCCCTCTCTCTTGCACCATCTTTTTTTGCCACTTCTTTCCAGACGCCATTCTCTCCCTTAAATTGGTCTCCACCCTGTACCACTTTTCCCAGATTTTTCTTTCCTTTTACTGAACTCTCCGTGAGCGTTTCTATACACTGTACTTTTAAACAAGAAATACAAGATAGATTAACAAAACATTTTCAGAACTTGGACTTTTACTACTTAGTTCCATTATAAATATTTTCACAATCTTCTCCCTTGGCAACCTTGATCTGTTTTCTTTATAAACCTCACAGGAAGTCTTCCACCTCATTCTTGCTCTTGGAAAAATTGCCGGTTCCCTTCCGTTACTTTGACCCTCAAGATCGCAGGATGTGTTATTGAGCATTTCAATTTTTTAGCACATAGTTGCCTTTTCACTTTTTCTTTGTTTAATCAAGGTTGGGCTAAAGTCTTGAAAAAAAGCACCTTTTCATGATCAACCTCGGGCGGACCATTATTCTGCTTAGAATCATCATATGCTGGCTCCCAGAATTATCGCCCGTTCTCGGTAACTTAAAACTCTCACCAGAAACTCTCTGGGTCTGAGTATTTGGTGAGCTCTCTCGATGTGCATTTCTTCTCCAAATTTATCTTCTCCCAACACTTGTGGGATCCATTTTTGAAAAAAGTTCACAGGTCTCTTCCCCGATTCCTTCCTTTAGTCCATTAATTCAGACGAGGTTCCGTCAACTGAAGTTCTCTATATGGCTAATTTTTTTCAAGCAATTCTTGTTTATCTGATTCCCAATCTTTGGCTTTTTTTCCCCCAAAGCCTTGAGTTTTTCATGTGTTTTTGTCAATTCAATCTCTGCACAACCTGTCAGGTCTTCAACAATCTTTTATTTCGTTCATTTTTTTCCGTCATATCTCTCATCACCATTTCAACACTCGAGAATCGGTTACTCAAATGCTTCATTTTTTTTCCCAGGCTGATGCTCAGCTCTTGATCCGACTCCCTAGTTTTACCTCGTTCTTCCAGCCCTCTCGCCATTTTTGCACTGCTCCTTTTTGGACTTTTACCTGATGTTCCCAGTTGAATAGCAGCTTCTTCAATCTGGATTAATATCAGCAAATTGAGCACAAATTGAGAATAATTTGAGTGAGTTAGTAACATGAAGTTATGGTCCTTTGAGGGTAACATCCACTCTACATCCATCCTGACACAAGACCCTGCAGGGATCTCAAAGGTTTTGAGTTCTTTGAAGCTCAAAGGGTTTGAAGAAAGGACTCCAAACATATTAAAGGCAAAAGTAGATGGAGATGAAGGAAGGCAAGAGGCCACCAAGAGGACAGGAATACAGAGATGAAGTTGCAAAGTAATTAGCCATAGTTGGATGGCCCCCCCTTGTAAGCAGAGAATGTAAGCCATTTTGAGTGGATACAAAAACCCAATATATGAAATGCTGTTCTGTTATATGCCCTTCCTCAAATTATATTTCAAAAACAGTTGTTTTCCTCCTTTGTTTGAAGAGTCATTGGTTCTTCAACTAGAAAATTCAGCTGGAAGTGTACATTTCTGAAGTAGCCTACTCCAAGAGATCTTCTTTTCTGTTTGAAATACCTTAATAAAGCAGATGTGAACTAAATAAGAAATGAAGCAAAAACAGAAAATACTGGCAATAGTCAGGCAACCTCTGAAACAGGGTTAATGTTTTGGGTTGAATTTTCTTCTTTGCAACTGGGATAGACTTTAACCTGAACCTCTGTTTCTCTCTCCCCTAGTACTGCCTCATCTGCCATATGTTTGCAGCATGTTCTGTTTCGTTTCAAATTTCTTTTTTTGATTGATACAACAGGACCTTCCTTTCCTTCCAGTTTTTGCTCCTTTTTGAAGAGTGCTGATCTGAAGTAAATAAGTAGATCCGACCTTCACACACATATATAGATATTGAACCTTGATGAATTCCCATGTTTTCTAACCATTGCCACTGAAACTGATCACTTCCACACTCGGCATGCATTCAAGTGTTCATTCCATCAACTCCTACAAGTAGGTCATCACACACAAAGCATCCCAATACCTTTCTAAGTCTTGCCTTGATGTAGTTTATAATTGTAAGTTACTTCTGTGCTGAATGTGTTATTGATGACAGGGTGCTCAGAATTCCAGGCCTTGTACTTTACCAGGAGTGAAACCTGAAAGTCTGCAGGCACTGTAATTGTAGTAAAAACAAAGAAACACTGGAGGAACTCGGTAGGTCTCGCAGTTCCTTCGGAGATAAGGATATACAACTGACATTTCAGGTCTGAGCCATTCTTCAAGGTATGAGTTAAAAAAAAAGACAGGCAGGCACCTGAATTAAAAGGCAGGGGGAAGAGTACAAATCAAAAGATAAATGGTGTTAACTGGATAACAATAGGACAGGAGAGAGGAAAGGTAAGATTTGATTGGGGGAGGGGTGTTGGCTCTATGAATCCAGAGCTGGGGGAAAGGAGACCTAGGGATAAATGGTGATGGGGAGGGTGGTACGAACAGAAACTGGAGAAGTTGATGTTAATACCATCTGGTTGGAGGGTGCCTAGATGGAAGATGGGGTGTTCCTCTAATATGTGGGTGGTCTCAGTCTGGCAGTACATGACACCATGGATAGATATGTTGGCAAGGGAATGGGGCAGGGAATTGAAATGGGCAGCCCATCTCTACCTATGGCTTCTTTCCTCTTCCATTTTCCCTCTGTCTCCTTTCCTCCAGGTCTGCATTCACAGAGCCACCTACCTTCCCCCAATCAATTCTCACCTTTCCCCTCTCCTGTCCTCCTATCCATATATGATCAACTCCTTATTTTGTTTGATCGGTACTCCTCCCCCTGCCTTTTCTTTCCATTTCTCCAACCTTCTAATTCTGGTTCCTGTTTGCTTTTTATTGATACCTGGAAGAAGGGTTCAGGCACAAAATGTCAGTTGTATATCTTTATCTCCTCTGGTCACTGGGAGAGCCTTTCAGCTTAACTTACCCATGCTGATGTTCCACTGATTCACCTGACTCCAAACGGAAAATTACACCTAATTTAGATCCTAAAATTCACTTCCAAATCGCTTTCATGCTTCTAAGCAGCTTCCCATTTTTCAAAGTAGCCTGTACTTTTGATCTCTCCATTATTACGTTCTCATTTCTTTCTGCATATCTTTTAAGCGACACTAACTTGATTCAGACCCAGATAGCCAAGTTCAATTGTAAACCATTGGGGCTCAGCTGTGTCCAAATTAGAATTGATTTGAAATTGCTGTCCTAAAATTCTATCAACTGGAAAAATTACATCTGAAGGTAACATGCAGATGTGTCAAATGCACCTTTAGATGCATTAGCACAGATTTCACGAGCGCATGGGATCCTTGCATGACACAAACACTCATCCAGACTCAGGTCATCACAAGATACATGATGTAATTTAAATGGCACTTGCCTGAGCAGATCACAGACCAGTGGACTCTTCCATTAAGAATTGCATTTGGGTTGATCTACTTTCAATAATCTAAACTCTGCTCACCACCTGACTTGCCTGTCTGACCTTACTCAACCCCTGCAAATGAATCCCCTCTTCCCCTTTATATTGAGGCCCTGATGCTCTCCTGCTCCTGATCACATGTTCCCACCACCCCCAGCACACAGGACACTTGCAAATTTCAGTCTGGGACTTTATTCGCTGTTGATGACTGTTTAATACAATGTTGTAAACTGTTTGGGTTTTCTTTTTGTGGACTAGTCTCATGATGAGTGCTACTGGAATTGGAATGTGTAAAGCCTTGAATTTTGAGCATCTGTCATTGGTATCACATTCAACATGGAATGAAGTGATTTACAATTATAAATCACCTCATGACAAGACTCACAAATGTCTTGAAATGACTTATGTCAGTCAGCTACTTTTATGAAATGTATTCACATCTTTAAGGTGATGTGATTTGTGCTGTTTGTGAGATATTTTGTCCAGCTGCCTCTTTCATCTCTTTAGTTGCCTATTGTTTCAAAGCCAAATGAATGTTCTCCATTATCCTTTTGCCTCTTGAGCAATGTAAGGAAGTGTGATCAGATTTGCATGTTCCCATTTTGAAGCCTTTGGATACATTCAGGTTAGGTTGAACTTCGAAGGTCCAGTCATTGGTCCACAGATGAGTGTAGTGAGCTAAAATGTTTTTGGTTTGTTACTGCTCTCTAAATTTAATGCAAGGAAACTTCTTGACCGTACAATACTAGAGCAGGCACAGTTGTAACTAATGCATACCTTGGTTTTCTGTTGCAGATGTTTATTTCATCATCACATTATCCTTCCTGTGGAAAGTCTCAGTAATCACTCTGATCAGCTGTCTTCCCCTCTACATACTGAAATACCTGAGAAGAAGATTCTCACCACCAAGCTATTCCAAGCTTACCTCCTAGATTCTGACATACAGATGGTGACCCTACTTCAGTTGGGATCCAACAACTTGGAAAATAATTATTTAACAGTTTTATGTGCTACTGATGGACTAAAATGATACAGTAATAGCAAAGACCAACTGGTGAAAACCATAGGGTAACATATTATCAGAGATGTGACCACCTGCTTCAGAATCATAAGATTTAATGACAGCCAATCAAAAAGAGAATCCATCCACTGCTCAAAGTAAGAGACTAGGAAATAATCCACTAAAGATAAAGGGATTGCCTTCCCATCACAGTTATTGAGCCACCGATGAAAAGCAATTCATAACGTGCTTCTCTGTTGTCAACCTTTGTAACTTAATTCCACTTGAGTTTCAGTTATTAATCAATTTGTATTTTCTGTGCTTGGTGATAGATTATACTCCTCCATTAGAATATTCAAAACACTCTTCAGCCTCATCCTCTTGGGTGCTTCAAGTCCAATTCTGTGTGTTTTTATCCTGTTTATAGGATTCAGAGATATATCATCTGATTATCGATTGATTTTTCATTTCAAGGTAATGGCTTGTACACCATCCGCTGCATTAAACACGCAAGGCATGTGTTGCACTCATTTCTAAAATTCAAATCCATTTTGAATTTGGTGCAGTGGATTATCAGGAGTTCAACATGCATGCAATACTTTATTGCACATTCTGTACATGCTTCCCATGTACATGTTTGATCACCAGAGTGAACTTGAAGAAACCTTTTTTCATATAAATTCCAGTTGGAATAACCATTGGGCAGCAAATCTTATCAGAGATACAACCAGCTACTTCTGACATATGAAATTTAACACTAGTCAAAAGGGAATCAATGCACCAAATGAAGAAGCCCAGAAATTGATCCATTGACAATTAAAGGGATTACCAACATTGAGCCGCCAATGCAAGTCTATATAATATTTAGTTCTCATCCATCATTTCTTTATTTTATTATGACCGAATTCCACCAGGGAATTTTATTCAGCTATGTCAAAATTTAGATCATACATTGATGTATTTGAAGAGTAAATGTTCATTATTATTTTACTTTACACACTTGTATGGGTTTTGAATGTGTCAAAGCCTAAACAAGCACTTTATAGTGAACACAAACTTTTGAAGGGTCGTGCAGGAAACTAACCGTAGGGTAACATATTATCAGAGATGTGACCCTCCTGCTTCAGAATCATAAGATTTAATTTAACAGTTAGCAAACTCTCTCTGCTTATCTCATGTTCAGAAGGTACTTTTAGAAGCTTCTCCCAGCTCATCTTACTTATGCTTTGACAGTGAAATGAAGATATTAATTTGTAGCAACATTATTTCTCCAAAATGGATGTGTTGCCACAACTTAGCATCTCATTTAAGAATGTTTTTGAAGTTAATGGCAGCACTAAAAATGCAGGGGGCCAGGGAGGTGCTAGTTTCCAAGCTCATTTTCATGAGTGTTTTGAACTCCCTTGATGTCAAACAAGAACTGTCCGGAAAAAAAACTACTGAGGGTAATTTGTATTCATTATTACCATTGGATTTTCTTTTTAATTTTCAGTTAAGTGAGTTGGTAGATGCAGACACTGAATATTTAAAGGTGATCTTTGTTCCACCTGAGGATAGAGGGAAGAAGGGTCTGATCAGAGAACGTTGGGATGTGCAAGGATAGTATTTGTATCTTTACTTGTTATAATGAATGTGGATAAAACCAATCACCATCATTTAATCACTTTTTTAATTTCTCAAAAAAGCTTTACTTACAGGATCAAACTGCCTGCTTGCTTTATAGACAGCAGCATTGACTTAATGGCTTCCATTAACCGCACAGTGTCTGCAGACTGTAAGTGAGCATTTATTTTCTAGTTTTGAACCCTCTGGCTCTTTGCCTGGGCTTGATTTCTCTGAGTTTACAGAAAATTATTCCTGTGCCCTATGTGGGTAATGTATATATGTATATCTCTTTAAATGACTTCTACATGTAATATGTTTGATGAAGATCTTAATATATGTATTTATTGTGTTGTTTTTCAAGCTTTTTGTGGATCTGGAAAACCAAGTATGACTAGTATAAACCACTTTTAATATTTCAAATTTTTAATACGTTGTCTCATACAGGATGAATTTGGTTCCTTTCTCTGAATAATGGTGGTTGAGATGTTTACTTGGTTTCCTTGTGGTTGGGGGTGGGGTGGGGGGAAACTAATTGGACCTTCATTCTCTCAATAAGTGCTGTAAGCTCTTAACTAAGTCATCAATTTCCACACCATCTTATTCTGCCAAACAAATAGTATGGATAATTTGAACTTCGAGTTGAACATCACAAGTCAAGATTTAAATGACACGGGTAAAGTCTAAGTCATTATATAAATGAGGTCTTTGAACAAGGAAGCATGAAAACTTAGAACAACTTTCCTGGTCAAATTAAGATGAACAAAAATTCATTTAATACCAGTCAATAATTTCAAAGTGGCTTCAGCATTGCAGACAGTTTCCCATGAGTTCTCATTTCTCTTTAAAGTCTGAAGAAGCACTTTGGAGCATAAGAGTAATGAAATGTAAGGACAATTTCTCCAGCTCTTATCATCACTTTTTGGAACTGGGTTTCAACGAGCATCGATGGAAGCATGAGAAAGTTTTGTCATTGCCTTGATATCTAAACAAAATTGCAGAGAGCAAAAGTGCCGGGAAAAATAATGTGAGAGTGTGAATTTCAAAAAATGATGTTTAGTTCCAGAGAACTTCATGCTGATTAATTGACTTCAGGCAGATGATGTTTGTGTTTAATACAATGAATTATCGATTTTGCATTGTAACCTGTCACTTGTGATTGAATTCAAAATAAGTCAAAGGGTTTTTTGTTGGCACTGGTGATTTTATTATGTGGCGCAGTTTTTACAGGGCCCTTATTTGTCTGGTTTTTCCACCCCCCCCCCCCCCCCCCCCAGTTCCTTTATAGCTGTATCCCATTTTAAATCTTTGGGAGATTCAATTTTTTCAGTGCTTTTATTGTCAAACTTCTGGTGTCTGAACCGTTGATTCAGAATGATTGTTTTCTGCAGGATTTTTGTTGCCTGTCCCTTTATTAAGAGTCCACCATGAATTCCATTCATTTTATTGACCATGTATTTTCCTCTTATTCTTAGCATAAATTTCTTTTTTGAGCAAAAAAGCCTCTAAGAAACCCTTTGGACATCCTCTTGAAATGTCACATTCAACAAAATGCATTGAAAGGTGATGGTTTGAGGTCATGTTTCTCACGTGATGCCATCTCAGCTCTAGTAGTGTACGTTTATTACTGACTTTGGGTGCTGACTTTAGTGAGTTGTGTTTGCTGGTGTGCAATTAATATTTTTAAATTTATTTTGAAATTTAGTGATACTGCATGGTAAAAGTCTCTTTCCGCCCATGAACCTTATGCTGACTAAGTAAGCCAATCAACTTGTAAATCCCATTCATTTTGGAGGGTGGGAGGAAATCCGAGTACCCAGAGGAAACCCATGCAGACACGGAGAGAACAACCAAACTACTTACAAATAGCATTGGATTCAAACCTGAGTAAATGGAACTGGAATAGCATCGAATATACTGCCTTTGGAGGTAGTGCAGAAGAGGTTGAATCAAGAAAAGAGTTGTAAAGTTTGAGAATCCTGGAAGTATGGTCATTGGTGTTTAGAAGAATGATAGAAACATAAAATTATGAAAGGAGTAGATAAGATAGAAGCAGGAAGATTATTTTCCTGGCAGATGAGACCATAAGGAACATGGCCTCAAGGATCAGATGAGTAGGTTTAAGAGTCATGGAATTTTCCGCCCAATGAAGCAGTAGAGCCTCATTAAATATATTTAAGACATGGATAGATTTGTATTTAAATAGTAAGGGAATTGAGGGTTGTAGGGAAGAGGACTCCTGCTCCTATTTCTATATGTTCGCCTTGTGACCATATGTATTCCCCTGAGCCCAGACTTTACTCCCACATCCCAATGAAATGCAGATTACTTGGAAACAGTGAATTGCCCCTTGTATATATTGGATGGCACAAAAATAAGGGAAGAGGCGTGAGAGAAAATAGGGAAATAAGTGGGGAATGGGATTGAAGGGTTTGTCTGGAATATGGGCTGCAGGCCTCAGATTCAAAGAGGAAATATAAAAATGAAAACGACCTGCAGAGGAACTGTACGGTTTTTTTAGGCCTCTGAAGTAACTGGACAGATCTGTTCTGGAAATTAATTTGGGATTTGGGGAAACCAGTAATGCATGGATGTCTGTTTTCTTTTATCCTCTTGCCTGAATGTGAACAGAGGATATCCCTGTAGCTTGATAATATGTTGGTTATTGGCAGTGATTTGTTTTTAATCCTGCTTCATGTTAGTGTGCCGAGGCTTCGCTCCATCTTGCATGCAATTATCTCACTAAATACAATTTAAAAAAAAGTTTGGATATGCTAAACACGTGATCTCATTTGGATGTGCAAATCCTAATTCAAATTGGAAAGTTTCTGTCAATAATGGTGATGAGTGATTCATCAAATTTAATGTAAAATATTCAAAATATAGGTAAATGTAATTAAATGAGATGCCAAGCACTTTTTAAATTCTGTTGTGCTGAGAAGAAATCAGGAAACACACGGGGCACTGATCTGATAGAGTTTCAGCTTGAAACGTCAACCATTCTTCCTCTCCCACTGACGCTACTTCACCTGTTGATGATGTTTGGTTTAAGAAATCAGACCTTGGATTATGGAAGGCTTCCACTTGCCAATCCTGAGAGAGGATTCGTCTTTTAAATATTACCAATGCTTATGAACTTAGTGCAAAAGATACTATGTAGGTTTTCAGTTCTGGTGGCTGGAGGCTGACCCTTACAATGTATGTTTTCCGGAACTAGCCAATTAAAATGTCTAGACCATGTGATGAAAGCTGTTATTCTGGAATCACCCTAAAAAAAAATGCAAAACCTTTCAAAGACCTATGTAATGCTACGAATTAGTCAATACCCATTCAGCACATCCTTGTGGCAGAAAAAGCTGAGGTCTAAGTGGAGAAAGCCAGAACACATCATGAGAAAATGGATTTTAACAAGTTAGAAAGAGCGCCATTATAATTTTGATGATAAACCTTCCCAATTTCTAAAGTCAAGTTAAATCCAAAACAAGTTGGTCTGTTTTCCATCACTCCTGACATTAATTGATTAGTTGAAATTATGAGTTTCATCCTAAATGATTATGCATGAGTGGTGTTGTGGAGTTTGGAGTTTATTTCACCACTGGTGTTCCTGAGGTGGGGTGGGGGGGGGGGGGGGGGGGTGGGGGAGTGGAAGCTCTCTATAATTGTGTGCAGTTTAATAATATACATGCTGTGTCCATGCAAGGAATAATGATAATGAAGTTCTTGAGCTGTTATTGCATTAATTTTTTTCTGTCCATGAACCCAGACAAGAACAAAATATGCAAGTCGGGGAGGCACGTTTAGTTCTTTAGTTAGTTCACTATCATCGGAATTGGACGGTTGCTGAGGTACAATGTGTAGGAGTATAAAATGCCTGGAGAACAGTGGGTTTTGCTCCTCCATGAAATTATGAGACCTGTCCATTCCATTGTAATGCAAAGGTATCTTTGCCACACTAGTAAATATATTATGACACCAGAATGCTCCATGTAAATTGGTCTGTTTCACTGTTAAAATGTGCACTGAATTTCCTTTATTGATATCTCCTGCTTATTTATGTTTGGGTGCAAATTACTGATGCAAAATACTTTTGTATTTAAATAGTGAGGGCAAACATCATTTTACTTGTGATTTAATACCATTGTCCTCCAGGTGCTCTATCATTTACCCACATTTCAAAGTAGAAATTCTATCCTGTGGTCTCTCCAGCGCATTCTTATTTATCCTCAAAAGACTTCTCAAATGTTGCCACCTTGGCCTTTCATGTTCCAATTGTGATTGTATGACAAAGCAGGCATGAAAAGGAATGCAATGCATAAAGTTTTATTGGCTAAGTTTGATGGGTTTATATTTAAAACAAAATTCTTGTCTGTGCTGTAACTCAGCAGGCCAAGTGTTGAATCAGGCTAATTAATAGATATGTATCAATGGAAAAAGTGCACAAACAATCAAGTTAAATGGATCATGACCATTTATCCTGTTTGTTTATTTCCTGGCACACTATCATCCTTCGTTTTAATGGGTGTTGATGAATGTCAAGCTTTGGGCTTAATATCAATGTTGTATTTGCATGTTATTTTGTTTGGTGTGAAATATTTTTGGGTGGTCAGAGGTAGTGGGGTGCAGGAGAACTGGGGGACATTGTGGTAAAGATATAAGGAGAAGCCGTCAGAACAGTGAACAGTTATTGTTCTCTCCTTCACTGTTTACAGTCAGAATGAGGTACCGACGGAAGGCATAAAATACAGTGTTTTGGAACACCTACATGAAATTAATGCTAAAATGTGGATCCTGTGTGAAATTTGTTCCTCACATTGGCGTGTGTCATTAAGAGCTGGTGTAAATTTAACTTTGGCAGTGAACTCTTCTTGGCTCTGCCAAAGTTAATTTTGCAATTGTTCTCAGAAATTAAAACTTCTTTTTGTGCCTAAAGATGGCTTTGGTGTAGCTTTAGAACTGGATTCTGGTTGATTCAATTGAGTTTGGTTGCCTCATATTTGCCAAATGTTTGATTGAAAAGAACAAAATCATTGTTTAGTCTTAAAAGGGCTGATCTTTGTCGAAAGTGTGTTTTGCAAAAGGGAAATGAATATCCTGTGAACTTGATGTTTACTCAGTTTATTGTTGGTCTCTTGTGTGATGAACACTTTGCTGTTTTAAGAGCAAATAAAATGATGATGTATTACATGGACAATAAAAAGCAATTTTATGAGAACTTCTTTTGAGCTTAATGTATATATTTTTTTAAAAGTGGTGCTTTAGTCCCTGAAACAGGAATATTGTTGCTTTCTACAGTTCTCTCAATTTTCCATATTGCCAGTTGTTTGTGGGGCATTCCTAATATTCCTGCTATTGATAAGGCCAACCTGTGGCCTGAATATTTAACTTACCATTTTACATTTATGACTATATAGCTCGGAATGGCATTAACACCATCTACAAATTTGCTGACGGTAACCCATGGTAATGTGTTGTATAAAAGGGGGAAATGAGCCATCATACAGGAGGGAAAATGAAAACCTGGCTGAATGGTGTACCAACAACATCCTCACACTTAATGTCATCAAAATTAAGGAGCTAATTGTGGTCTTCCGGAGGTAAAAACCAGAGGTGTACAATTCAGTGATCATTGAGAGAACAGAGGTAGAGAGGGTAATCAAATTTAAATTCCTGGGAGTCACCAACTTGAAGAACCTTTTCTGGACCTAACACATGAATGTCATCAAGTAGAAAGCACGTCAGTGCCTCTACATCATCAGGAGTTTGCAGAGGTTTGGTATGGCATTGGAAACCTTGGTAAACCACTACAAATATGGAATGGAAAGTGGCTGCATCACAGCCTGGAATGGGCACCAATATTTCTGAGTGAGAAGCCCGGCAAAAGGTAATGGACACATCCTAGTATATCATAGCCAAAACTCTCCCTTCCATTAAGGAAAATCTACATGGGACGCTGCCAAAGAGTTGCAGAAATCATCAAGGATCCACACCACCCAAGACATGTTCTGTTCTCACTGCTGCTATCAAGAAAGAGGTCTAGGTGCCACAAGACTTGTGGCACCAGGTTCAGGAACAGCAGCTCCCCCTCCACTATCAGACTCCACAACAACAAACTCAGTCAGGGACCCATTTAAGAACTCTTGGCATATTATTTATTATGGAATATTTATTTTCTGTATTACCCAGTTTGTTTGCGTTCCCCCCCTTGTTTACTTTTTTCTCTTTTGTATACATATCTTTGTTCTTTATGTACAATTTACAGTTACTGATAAGTAGAAATTCTGCCTGGCCCATAGAAAAAAGAATCTCAGGGTTGTATATGATGTCATGTATGTATTCTGACGGTAAATTTGAACTTTGACTAAGAACTGGTTTGGATATACTTTTTATGCATTTTTAGAATATTTTCAGTTTGTCTGATCAATTCATTGAAAATTCTTTGTGTTAATATCCAGGGCAGGGCTTGAATAACAGGCTAGCCTGGAAATCAATGCCTAATGATCAGAGTTCAAAGCTTTTACAAAACTTTTAATCATTTAATACACTGAAATGAGTTACTATGAAAAAAATTTGGATCATGATCTGACAAAATGAAAATATCTATGTTGTTTAACAAATAGCAAAATTTTCAAATCATTTTCAATCCTATAAAATAGGTCATCATGCGAACTGATGCTAAGTTTTGGTTTCACCAGTGGCATTTATCTTCAGACTGAATCACAGCCTCAGTGCAAATGGAGCAAAACATTTAATTCTTTCATGACAAAACATCTGGCATCAACAAGTCCTGGCAAAACTAAAGTAAATGAGCATTGAGGGCAGGTAAAAGACTCCAAATGAGGAACTTTGCACAAAGGAAGTTAGTGGTTGTTGTTGATCAATTATTCCAGGCTGGACATCACGGCAGGAGTTCCTTGGCCCACGTAACTTCTGTTGCTTCATCAATGACTTTCCTTCCTTGATGGGGTTACAAGTGGGGATTTGTCCATTAATCACAATTAAAAGAAGTAACTGATGATGTCTGCAGCTAGAGCCCATATAGCATTTGTTTGTCAAAATTTTCAAAGTTTCCACTAGGAGAAATTAACCAGTTAATCTTGACATTTGTTGAACCTTTCACCATTAAGAGGGACACATACACCTTTATTTCTGTGCTCACTGTGTGCCATGCACGGCAATGACTCACTTCTTATGATGTGATAGGGCCACGTTGCAGCGCAAACAAACTGTGCAATACAGAAAATAAATATTCTTCAATAAATAATGTTGCCTTATAGCAAGGCACAGCAAGTTACAAATCCAGGAGACTCCAAAAGTATCTCTAAAACCCGCAATCTCTCGTAGCACAGAGGGCAAGGAATTGAGAATGCTACCAGCTGCGGGTTCCCCTCCAAGTCACATACCATCCTGACTTTTATATATATTTTGTTTGTGTCTAAGTATAAATCTTGGAGCTCCATTTCAATTGACCTTATGGGAGTATCTTACTTCGATGACTGCAACTGTTGAAGTCAGTTAACCATCTCAAAGGCAATCAGGCATGAACAATAAGTGCTGGCTTTTCTAGTAATCTCCACACCCTAATAAATAACTAAATAAAGAAAATAACTATCTTGCTATTTAAAAGTCACTTTGCTGCTGGCTTGTATGGGCTCAAATTGTGTGGAGATGGTGGTAGCAGGTTAAAATACGAAACTAATAGTCCAGTGGAAACCATGAACTGCTGGAGGAATGCAGTGGACAGGTAACATCCATGGGTTTAAATCATTGGTCAATATCTTGGGTCAGTACCCTTTATCGAGAGTAATCCAGAGACCTGTTCTAGCAGTTAAAATACGAAACTAATAGTCCAGTGGAAACCATGAACTGCTGGAGGAATGCAGTGGACAGGTAACATCCATGGGTTTAAATCATTGGTCAATATCTTGGGTCAGTACCCTTTATCGAGAGTAATCCAGAGACCTGTTCTAGCAGTTAAAATACGAAACTAATAGTCCAGTGGAAACCATGAACTGCTGGAGGAATGCAGTGGACAGGTAACATCCATGGGTTTAAATCATTGGTCAATATCTTGGGTCAGTACCCTTTATCGAGAGTAATCCAGAGACCTGTTCTAGCAGTCCAGAAACCTGTGTTCAAATCCTGCCACGCAACCGTGAAATTTAAATTCAATTTAAATAATCTGGCATTTGGAACTTTAATTAGTTCTATTTGTGAGCAAACAAACTACTTAATTATAATAAATTCTACGTCCAATTTGACCACCAGAACAAGGAAGGGACACTGCGTATTCCCATGCAATGCTGACAGTGGAGTATCAGAGTACAAGGATGACGTGTGGGCCGCCTTCAGGAAAGTATCCGGTCTGGATGGAATGCCCAGCCGAGTACTGAAATCCTGATATTCACGGATATCTTCAACATTTCACTACTACCTGTTTCAAATGGTCCTCCATCATACCTGTGCTGATGAAGAGTGGTACGCTGCCTAAGTGACTACTGACTAGTGGCAATCACATCCACAGTGATAATGTTTGGGAGACTGTTGTTGAAACCCATCAGTTCCAGTCTGAGCAGCGACGTGGATCCATTCCAATTTATCTACTGCAGCAACAGGTCTATGGCTGATGCCATCTCACTGGTTCTCCACAGAGCTCTGGAACACCTGGACAGCAAAGATGCATACACCAGGATGCTATTTATTGACTACAGTTTGGCATTCAATACCATCAACCCTTCAAAACTGATCAGCAAACTCCAATACCTGGGCCTCAACACCCCATGGTGTAATTGGATCCTGGATTTCCTCACAAGATGAAAATCAGCGAGGATCAGTAAGAACATCTCCACAATGTCCATCAGTACCAGAGCACCCCAGGGCTGAGCTCTTGGCTCCAATCTCGACTCATATTACACCTATGTCTGTGTGACTGAGTACGTCAATAACACCATCTACAAATTCCAGTGGGTTGTATAAAAGGTGGTGATGAGTCAGCATGCAGGAGGGAGATTGAAAACTTGCCTGAATGGGGCAACAACAACAACCTTGGACCCAAGGTCTCCAAAACCAAAGAGCTGATAGTGGTTTTTTTGGAGGGGAAGACCAGAGGTGTATGATCTAGTGATCATTGAGTGATCAGAAGTGGAGAGGGTGAGCAAATTTAAGTTCTTGGGAGTCACCATATTGGAAGACCTTTCCAGAACCCAACACATGAATTATAGCATGAAGAAAACACTTTAGCACCATTACTTTATCAGGTTTGTGGAGGTTTGGTATGACATTGGTACTATATCTGGATTGTGGAGGAACATATGACCTCCCTTTCTGGCACATTGTGGATCACGTGATCTCCCTGCTTGAAACCTCATCAGAAATAGTTTAGTTAAATCGTTAAAGTTGAACTCTGAGCACCCATGAGTGCACACCTTACTGATGGTCTATTTAAATGATTGTGTCGTGATTGGCCAGATGCTCAGCTCAGAACATTATAATAATTGACACATGCAATATTTCTCTCTCTCTACTCCTTGGACCTGACTATAAACACTGCTCTACACCAGGTCGCTTAACTGTGGACATTGCTGGAGGAGTTGTTGGTAAGGTGTGCACAACACTTAGAATGGGACTGTAGTATTGTTTGGAGTTCTTACCATTGAGCTGCTGCCATGTGGGTACAGGGAACCAGGAATGTGCATTTAAGTCCCTGTCTTAGATTGTGCTAGTTAACATATATTGCTTCACGCCAGGGTATAGGGATTGGGAATGTCTGCTGAAGCCCCTGTCTGTGAATGTGTACTTGTGTGGGAGAATGTGGTAAGGTAAGCAGCCCATGGTATCAGAGTCCTTTGTGTCCAATGTGCCTGCTTACACCATTATAGTCTTTGTTTCGTACCCTATAGAAAACAGGTGGCCACTGGTATCGGAGTCCAACCTGGGTCCGATGTAAATGTCTATATCTATTAAGTAGTAGAGTAATTAAGTATCATTTGACATCTTCCCCTGTTTATTTCCCGTGTGTTCAATAAAGTTGCTTTTCATCATATCACTAGACTCATCTCTCTGTGAACATACCAAACTTGATACTTTCCCAAACTCAACAATCAGAAACCTTGGCAAACATGAACGAATGTGTAAATTTAAAACATTTAAATTTAGGTGTACAGCATGGTAACAGGCCATTTCTGTCCACGAGTCCATGCTGCCCAATTTACACCCAATTAACCTACATACCCAGTACATTTTGAAGAGTGGGAGGAAACGAGCCCCCAGGGAAAACTCGCATACATGGGGAGAATGTACAAACTCCTTACAGACAGCGTGGGATTTGAACCCCGGTCCTGATCACTGATCCTGTACAGGCATTGCGCTGACCACTATGCCAACAGTGCAGCCCATGTGTAGTGGAAAGGGTGATGACAGGCTGCATCATGACCTGGTATGTGGCACCAATACCTCTGAGTGGAAAGCCCTGCCGAATGTAGTGGACACAATTTACATCACAGGCAAAACTTTCCCACCTTCAAGAAAATCTGCGTGGAACGCTGCTATTGGAGAACAGCAGCAAGCATCCAGGATGTGTTCTGTTCTCGCTGCTGCCATCAGGAAAGCGGTATGAGTGCCACTCGGACCAACAGGTTCAGGAACAGCTGCTACCCCTCCACCATCAGACTCCTCAACAACAAACTCAATCAAGGAATCATTAAGGACTCTTATTAGCACATTATTTAGAATTGTATATTTATTTTTGGTATTGCACAGTCAGTTTGTTTACACTTCCTTCTTGTTTACAGTTGCCTCTTTTGCACTATCAATAAATAGGAATTCTATGTGGCCTGAAGGAATAAGAATCTTAGGATTGTATGTAGTGCTGTGTATGTACTTTGACAATCAGAACTTTAAAAGCAGATCCGTTACATTAATACCCTTCATATCAGTGCCCAGTGTGGGCTGGACATTACTCCAGACTCATCTCATATGGGTGATTTAAAATGTCCTCTGAAAGAGCCTGGCAAACTGGTCAATTGCACCATGTTGTCAAAATACTGCTCCATTTTCTGAATTGCCACTGTGAAGTGGAGCAGCACCTGGTGTAAAGATTTAAAAAAAAACCAGAGTCTGAGGCTGCACTCACTTGGCTGAAACTAATGTCTAATGATCTCACTTGAGGAAATAAAGCTGAACACTGGGAAAACATTGTATTTAGTTGAAGTTTGGCTGCTGATCAACATACATTTTTAAATGGTGGCACATTATTTTTCTTGGGGTTCATAAAATACTTATTTATTGTATCTTCCTCAGAAATGTACCAGCCAGCATAAATGCAGCTGACCATCCAGAAGTTAAACAAGAAAATCTGCAGATGCTGGGGCCAAGTGCATTACACTAAAGTGTTGGAGAAGCTCAGCAGGTCACGCTCAGCATCCATAGGAAGTTGCAGGGCAACCGATGGATCAGATCTGAGCCTGAGCAAGTTCAGGATTCTTCTGGGAGCAAGCTTGAGCATTGGTCTCTGACACTGATCTGGAATTTCCCAGAATTTTGCTCCCAAGTGTGTCCACTGAATTGCCTGTGGGTTGATGTGAATTACTGTTCCTTTCAGAAGGGTTTGACAGTGGTGTTTCATTGTACTTCATCTGCAATTTCAATTGCAGAGACAGGGCATAGAAGTAAAGAGACAAGATCCAAATTTAACAGGTGGGTAACAGATTGATCACAGAGAGAGAGAGAGAGAGAGAGAATATAGCCTGCAGCTCAAATAGGGTAAAGTAGGCTGGAGCACAGGCTCAGAATCCATGGGAAGCAAGGGAGAGTAGGGAAGGGCTTAAAAGTTCCTGAATTCAGGTCCATTTTAGATTGTGGTTCAGATTAGGTTTTAATGTTATACCTGAGAAGACCATCACTATGCTCTGAGTCCTTGTAGAAGACAAATTATTTGTTCATTGGCTTCAGTGACAATATTTTCTAACTAAATCCAGAGACACGTCAAAATAAATCCTGGTCACCAACAAAATCCCTGTTGCAAACAGATGTAGAAGAGAGAGGTCCAACCATTAGCTGCATTTTTCAGAAAAGCCCATCTCTTTCAGAATTTTCACAGGAAAAGTAACAAACTGCTGGAGGAACTTGGCGGATCAGGCACCATCCATTGAGGGAAATGACAGTTGATATTGTGGACAGAAACTCTGCTTCACCATACTGACTCTAGAATGTGCAGTGGGCAGCAACAAGGGATGGCCTTGATCTGAGAATGTGGGATCCAGATGGCAAGTCAGTGCAGAGAAATGATCCTGGCAGCCTGCACACTTTTCTGAATTGAGACACTGGGGACATTTCTTTGCCAGGAAGAGAGTTGGCGCCATGCCCAGAAATCAGGGACATTTTTTCTGTCTAATACATGAATGAAAGTGGAAAGCAAATTAATTAAAAGAACCATCAAATTAACACAGCACGTTTTTTAAATGCTGTCTGAACAGCAAAAATGAAGTAAGTAGGAATCAAAAAAGCTGCAAATGCTGGAAATATGAAATATAAACAGAAAATGCTAGAAAATTTCAGACATCATCAAGAACTTAGAACACTTCTGCACATTACAGGCCCTTGATGTTGTTCCAACAAAATATATTCCCCCCAAAAATATTAAACCCTTCTCACATTGTAATCTTCCATCCATGTGGCTGTCTAAGAGTCTCTTAAATGTCCCTAATGTTACCACCTCCACCACCATCCCTGACAAGGCTTTCCAGGCACCCACAACTCTCTGTAAGAAAAAAGAACTTACTCCCAACATCTCCCCTAAACTTTCCTCCCTTCCCTTTGTACACAGGTCCTCTAGTGTTTGCTATTCCTGCCCTGGGAAAAAGGCACTGGCTATCCATCCTGTCTATGCTTCTTAGAATCTTGTAGACCTCTATTAAGTCTCCTCTCATCCTTCTTTGCTCCAAAGTAAAAAGACCCAGCTCTGCAAACATTACCTCATGACTTATTTTACAATCCATGCAACATCCTGGTAAATCTCCGCTGCACCCTCTCCATACCTTCCGCATCCTTCCTGTAATGAGGTGACCAGAACTGAACATAATCTCACCAGAGATTTGTAGAGTTGGGATCTGTGGAAAGAGAAAAGTGTTCATGTTTCAGGTTGAAGAAACTTCAGTAAGTTCAGATGTTGTTGACTTGTTGAGTTTTTCCTGCAATTTCTGCTTTCATTTGAAGTGGCTGGGAATGTTACCATTATTTAAATTCACCATTTGTTAATTTTTTTTTAATTGAACAAGTTTTGTTCCATATATTAAATTAATCTAAATTAGTCCTGGATGCAGTAATGGGATAACTATTTTAAAAAATAAATTTGTTTTCTTTTAAGTTTTGGAGTCTTTATCTACTTCATTCAACTTCCTCAGTTAGCTTAGTGAAAAGTAAAAGCAATGCTTAATCTCCCTTATAGGACATCTAAAATGCTTCATGGACATTATTGTAAGTTCTTTTGAAAAGATACCGTTGCATCATGAGAAAAGTGCAAACAGCGTTGTAATAATGGCCCAGTAAATGTCCAAATGATGTTGGATACCCCCTTCAGCTCAGATCAATTTAAATACCTTCAACATCATCCTTCAGATTCTTTTGTAACCACTTTAGTTTCAAGTTCCTTCTATTGTCACATATTACATTTTTATGTATTGTTATGTGTGATGTGTTCCAACTTCTATCTGCCGCAATGCAGAGAGTCACAATGAGCATTGCCTGGCGCCCGATCATTAAAGGGAAAGAGAAGCAAAAGGGTCCCCTCAGAGGCACCACGTATCCGTGGATTTGCCTCCGCAGCCACAGAGATTCCTGTTCAAACTATTGGCAACCTGAGCTCCAGATCTAAACCTCTAATGTGATCAGGAAGCCTTCAGCACCTGATGCCCTTCTTGCCTCTCAGCACCCTCCCGAATCCTGGTTCCAATAGCTGGTTCCCAAGAGCCAGTCTCCAGCAACCCACAGCCTTGGTGGGTCCTTCGACCGCAAGTCACCTGCAGTCTGTGCGAGCCCCTCACTGGATGGCTGCCTTGGTCACCTTCCTGAAGGGCCATCTTCCATGCTTCTCCTCAGCTGGGAGGAGGATGTAGTGGGGGGGGGGGGAGGCGATGTGGGTGTTCTTCCCGGTACTGGTGACCTGCACTGGTCAATTGCTCCCTAAGACTCTGCACCCCTCATGGTACACTGCACCCCTCATGGTACACTGCATCCCTCATGGTACACTGCACCCCTCATGGTACACTGCACCCCTCATGGTACGCTGCACCCCTCATGGTACGCTGCACCCCTCATGGTAGACTGCACCCCTCATGGTACACTGCACCCCTCATGGTACACTGCACCCCTCATGGTCCACTGCACCCCTCATGGTCCACTGCACCCCTCATGGTCCACTGCACCCCTCATGGTAGACTGCCCAGCACAGGTGCCACCATCTTGGGCACTGACCCCATGATTGCATGAATTTAAAATAAAACACCATTGATTCCTTTAACAGGCTAGTTAAAGCCTACATGGAGCTCTCGGCAACATGGCAGGGCAGTAGGACCGTGCAGGGCAGCATTAGCTCTCTGCTCCTTGCTCTCCCAGGTCATCACAGCTGCTCTGCAACTTTTTTTAAGAAGGCAGTTGAAGCATAATTTAGCATTTCATCTGGAAAATAGTTCTGTACAATGTTGAAGTTCTACAATGAAGGGACACTCTTGACTTCTTTTCTCTGGAATATGGTTAAAATCCAAAAGTTAGTTTGGAGATGAGAGTACCATCATTGTCTTTCATTCCAACAACCTGCACATGGTTCTCCTCTCATCTGTGTGCTGCAGCCAGTGACATTATCTGAAAGCACAGCATTAGATTTCTACCAATAATACAAAACCTTAACTCAAAATATCTGTGTCAAGAGATGAGTTGTTGTTTCTTCTGACTAAATAGTGATAAGCCATTGATTTCGGTTCCTTTCACAAAATTTATTTCTCGACCACAGCTTCATCCTTCACTTTGCTATGTGCTTGAAACTGATTCAAATTATTAACAAGTTAAGAGTCAAGTCAGACCTTGTGATGACCCTTTGACCACCGATCTGAGAGCTTGCCATCAGTGTAAATTTTACACTCGGTAACATTGTCCATCTTCTCTGACCTAGCGTTGAAATCTTACCCATACTTTGGTTACTTCCAGATTTGATGGTTTCAATGCCATCCTCCTTCACTTTACCTTCCATAACAGTGGGATAATCCAAACTCTGGTTTGGATAATCCTGATTTGGGTAAGTCTCATTTATTTGGATCCTGGATGAGAAATTCGCAGTTTTATAATTTTCAACCTTGTTTTTAAATTCATCCACAGTCTTGTTCTTCATTCTTTGTGTTCTCTCAACTCCAACATATCTGCATTTCTCCAATTCTGTCCTCCAGACCATTGAATTTTACCGATCTGCCAATGGTGGTTATGTACTCGACTTCCATGGTTCTCGACACACTCCTCGTTCTCCTTATCTCAAAAATGTTCCTGAAAATCAACCTTTTGTTATTTGCCATAACCTCTCCTCGTGGCTCAGTATTACATTTTGTTTAATAACTTTCCTGTAAAGCATCTCGAGGCTTTGCTTTTCAGTAA
This sequence comes from Narcine bancroftii, assembly GCF_036971445.1. Lineage (NCBI taxonomy): Eukaryota > Metazoa > Chordata > Chondrichthyes > Torpediniformes > Narcinidae > Narcine > Narcine bancroftii. Next base: position 859,962 of record NC_091474.1, read on the forward strand.
AAGTGCAGCATATTTGGAAGCCAACGATTTCATGGTTAGAAATAACAAACTGTAAATGTTTTAGAGAGTTTTCGCTAATGACCAATTTTATTATCTGAATTCTATAATTTGCATGTTGCTACTGTCACTGGAACATATTTTGTCAATATTTATTTAGATCATCTTTATGCTGTAGTGCTGGTTAATTCCCCACATCTACATGGACAATGAGTGGACATTGAATGCATTGTTAATTGTTAGTAGCATGTGCCTGTTAACGATGGAGATTGGTAGATTCCGAGTAAGTGTATTTTCCGGTTGCTTGAGACTAACTCTTACAATGCCTAACTAATACACCTGCATTAAGAATAAACAATTTAAAAGATAAAAATACTGTACGATACTTACACTGAACAAACCTCTCTTGCATGAATATACACTGCTAAACCTTAAAGCAATTGACTTTATTTTCAGACAAATTCTTTGAAAACATTTAACTGTCGCTGCACCTGCAGGTTCCTCTCCCTCTTCGGAACTGCCTGAAAGATGAACAATAACCTAATAGATAATTAACACCCTGTCCTCCCCCAAGTTTACAGATTTTACTGTTCAAACTCTTACTAAGCAGGGATAAGAAGACATTTTAAGAGAGTCACCCCAATGGTGAGCGGCATCAACCAGCTCTTCATCCTGAGCGATGCCATTGCTGTTTCACAGAACTTTATTCAAACACCTGCTACGAGCAAAGCACGACCAAGGCTCTCTGCTGGCTGAATATTTGCTCCCATTTTCACCAAAGGTTTATGTGTTACTCCAGAGAACATTTACTTTTACAATTTAAAAAAAAATACTTGCGTATTTTTACCTATTATTTTCTTCTTATTTATTTTAATTTTTAATTTATTTTCCTTAATTTTTTTTTGCCAGGGGTTTCACTGTACTTGTGATTTCTATTAGCTCATTGGTTCTTCTCTCACTTTTCTCTGCATTTCATAAGTTCTGTGAATGCTTTACCTCTTTGTATGTTTAAAGCTGACAGCAGGCAACATCACATCTCCTTTCAAATTATGCAGGTCATGGTCATTGTGTGAACAAGTTAAAGAACAAATTTTATGAAGCAAATTTTGCAAGCTGTTTGCCAGATTGACTGTGCTATAATGGAGTCTCAAATGTGAAAGGCAACTGTTTCCCTTTCCACAGAAGCTGCCTGACTTGCTGAGTGCCTCTTGTATTTTCTGATTTCCAGCATCTGGTAGCTTTTTTTTATTTTCACTATTTTCTACACGCCATAAAATTGTGACTCTTCCTTCTGTTTTGAGATCTTAATTTTTTGTTGCAGTAATGTTTCCTTTTTTTGAATTCATCATATTGAAAATCCATAATTGTTGGGCATCCTCCCTGTTAGATTTCTGGCTCGCTCTTACTCCACATTATGTGCTTTTTTTTTTTGCCATTGTTTAGTTACTTTCTGCAAAAGGTTCTGCAATAGTGTCTGATATACTGTTTTCACTTTTGATTCCTACTGTAAGAATTCACATCAAAATCAGCTAGTGGATGCTCCATGTTGAAATGGTTTGATTTTTCTTCTACAAAATGATCTTGGTTTAGTTCTCTGAGAAAGTATTTCCCCTAAGGAAGCCAGGGGAATTCAAAAAACAATTATGCCCACTCTCCCGATGAAGGAGAGGAAATGAGTCACCTTCCTCTAAACGCTTGTGAATATATTTTGTACGTTTTGGGGATGTTGGTGATATTGGATTTATACAATATTGTAAACTTTATATGCTCAGTATTCTGTGGTTTCAAGTCCCAAATATAGTTTTTGGAAAATTTACACTGAACCAAATGCACAGATTAACCTAAATATTTCTGTGGGTTGAAAGTTTAACACCAGATTTTATTTTAAATATTGATTGCCTCATCAACTATCAAATGTTGTCAATTTGCTTGCCTTCAAATTTAGCTGGATATTATTTTTTGGTATAATATTTGCTGTTCCATCCTTGTCAGAACTTGCTGCCCATGACCTAGGAAATTAGTGGAAAATGCATGGTGAGTGTCCCTGGGATTCCACAGTACATGCAAACATTTCTAATGCAAACTGTGGCAGGCATTACATTGCAAAAATAATTGGAATGTATGTGGTTAATCTCTGCTACAGTGGAGCATTGCAGTTTTAATCAACTAATTTGGTATCAGTGTTGCAGTTTAAATTTAGCAGTTGAACACATGGTATCTGGACAAAGAGAGAGGGGCCCGAGGGCCTCAATGAGCCTAGTAGTATCCATGGGTCGATGTTTTGGGTTGGAACCCTTTATTGAGGCTATATTAGGAAGAGGTCATATCAAGTATTTCAAGGTGAGGAGGGGGAAGAGAGGCAAAGAAGCTGAGGAGATAGGGCATTGGTCAGAAGGTGGTAGAGGTGTAGAGACAAGGAGAGACCACTGCTGGGGCAGGTGTGTAGAGAGAGAAAAGTATGTACTGAAATAGATAAAGATGAAATGATGTCAGTGAAACCAGATAGATAGGGATGTCTAACATTGTAAAAATTGATGTTCATACCATTGGGTTTATGACTGTTTAGGAAGAATATGTTGTATTGTTTCACAAGTTTATGTGGGGCCTCACCCTGGCAATGAATGAAGCCAAGGACAGACGTACATGTGTGAGAACGGTAAGAGGAATAAAAATGATTGGCAACCAGAAGTTCTAGCTTAGACTCCCAGAGAGAGAATATGCGGTTGGTGAAGTGAATCTTTTTTGTTTACATGACTCGTGTTGTTACTTGAGTTTAAGTATCAGAATGAACAAGCTGACTTGATCCATTTAAAAGATCAGCTGGGTCAGCTGCTATTGACTTGTTCTGGCTGTTGATACAATTTTACATACTTCTGGTGCTTTTTGAAATTATTCAAAATACCAGCAAAGTACTTCAAAGCCTATGCTAATAGATGCCCTCAACACCTAGATATATTAGCACGCTGAGCTTCTGGGAAAGTGGGAAGTTGATTTCAGCTGACACAAATTGAAACAAACTGCAGGAAGAGGGGAAAAGAGGACATGTGGAGTCAAAATTTTCAAGGAGCAATTCTTCCCAAAATTTAAATCTTGGAGAAAAGCAAACTCTGGGAAGTTATCACTGAAATATGTTGGGCCACAAACTCACACTCCTGAAGAAGGCCTCAGGCGTGAAGCATTGGATGCCTTTTGCTTCCTGTGTGACCTGTTGAGCTTCTCCAGCACTTTATTGTCTACTGTACTGAGCCACAAACTAATGTTAGCAGACCAAGACCCACTGACAGAAGTGTCCAATGGACTATACCTGTTTTATCAGCGACCTCTCAACAGTTTGTTGACGACTGCTGCACCACGACATCTCCCAATACTTGCTTCAAAGAAAAGTAATTCTATTCTCCCTTGCAAGGGGTGAATGCAGGAGAGCACGAGGTTTGTATGTTTTCTGTACGAGAAGGTGTTATGGATGACTTGCACATGATTTTGAAGTGCCACCATTTCAACCCTGGAAAAGAAAATGATTCCGCTTCATCAGGCATCAGCTGGTAGATGTTCATGGGGATCAGATAAAGCAAATAATTTTCCAGTTTTGTGACAATAGTCATGCCACTTGTGATACCTTCATTTGGTGGGAGTTTGTTGTGACAAATGCATGGCAAAATAAAGGTTGTTTGCTAAGTGATAAGACCTCATATCATGACTCATCTCTGAAGTGCATCCCACGCAGGTATGTGCAGCACTTGTACAATAAGGGCCACTCTGCGACATTAAATGCAAACTATTCAGAATCTATTCTGGTGCCTGGACAGGTCTGAAGACCTGTAGCATTAAACTTCATGCTGCACAGCCAAGATGTCATCATGTGACCTTTAGCACAACCTTATCAGGGAAGAAAGTAAAGAGCAGCAATAAATTGAACAGGAAGAAGAAAATCTGGAAGACGATAAAGAGGAAGAGAGGCTGTAACTGAAGCCCTTTTCTCTCCTGGCTGCAATTTCAATCAGAATTCCTCTTTCACCAACAGTTCGACAATCCTTATTTTACCTCTAGGACACAATGCAAAAATGATACTAACAAAAAAAATTGGTAAGAACATCTGCTCCACAATCTCCATCAGTTCTGGAGCACCACAGAGCTGCTTCCTTTGCTCCCTGCTCTACTCGCTTTAAGTCTATGAGTGTGTGGCTCAGTACGACGAACACACCATCTATAAATTTGCTGACGATACCACAGTAGGGGTGTATATAAAGAAGCAACGACTCAGCACATAGGAGGGTGATTGGAAACTTGGCCAAACCCTGTCACCAAGTTCAAAGAAGGGAAAACCAGATATGTACAATCCAGTAATTATTGGGGGATCAGAGGTGGAGAGGGTGAGCAAATTTAAGTTATTGGGAGTCACTATCTCCAAGGATCTTTCCTGGACCCAACACTACGGGTAATGGCATCATGAAGAAAGAACATCAGTGTCTCTACTTTGTCAAGAGTTTGTCGAGGTTTGGTATGACCAGAAACCTTGGCAAATTTCTACAGATGTGTGGCTGACTGGCTGCACACACTCTGTTCTCAATGCTATCATCAGGAAAGAGGTGTAGATGCTGGAAGATTTTGCACCACCAGGTCCAGGAACAGCTGCAACCTGTCCACCATCGGACTCCCGAACAACAATCTTAATCAGGGGCTTATTTTAAGGACTCTTACTTTTGGACTTTATTGTTTGTTTATTTCCCTCTCTGTATTGCACACAGTTGTTTACATTTGTTTATTTTTTTACTTGTGTACAGTTTTCTTTCATTACCAGTAAGTAGTAATTCTGCCTGGCCTGCAGGAAAAGGAATCTCAGGGTTGTATGTGATGTCATGTATGTACTCTGACAATAAGTCTGAATCTAAATATCTCTGAACTAAGTTAGAAATGGACCTATGCCAAATTACAATCTAAAATTAACACCCTCCTGGATATCCTGCACTGGGCACCTTTGCCAGTTCTGATTTTCTTATGCCAGAGGAGATTAGAAGATCTAAATGCACTCTGGGAATAATAGGTCTGAGATCATATGCATAGTCTCATCAGATAGAATAATCTTTAGTTCCTTGGAAGCTGAGCAACAGTTTTTGCTTCACAACAAGTCTGCTCAATCAGTTGGCCAGCATTTAGATGCTCAGAAGAATTGTCTCCAAGGGAGCTGTAATCAGCTTAGGAGCAAGAATAGATTTATATGTGAGCCCTCTTGTGTATTAGACCTTTGGTCCAGGAAGAAGCGAAGTGCTTTCAGACCTTGTGTGTGGGGGATAGCGGTATAAAGGGATTGACCATCCAATATGAAGATGAGGAATTCTTAATACTTCAGGCAGGAGGTTGCACACAAGAGGGTTCACATATATATACCCATGCCAAGGCCTTCTCTTGATTCCAAGACATGGAATGAAGGCTCTCCAGCTGGATTTGCCATGCACCAAGCCTTGTTAAAATGGACCTGAGGTTGCTTGAAAACAAAAACAGCTGAAAAAACAAATATTTAATCTCTTTGCAAAGCATGAGAGCTTCGTTACAGCAAGAAGCACTGCCACAAGCAGCTAGTCTCACCTCAAAAGAGTCTACTTCCTGGGTCACAGATTGCATATTTATACCGATAACTTTACAGTTTTTCCAGAACATTCAAACAAATTTCTCAATATAAGTACGTTTCTTAAATTTCTCTTGGAATTTGAAATCAGGGTTGTGCCCCTTACTCAATAGTTAATAGTCTTTCACTGCCTTTGCCAAATATGGAGTTGTTGTGTTCATAATCAGTTTAACCTTACTGAATTATCAAATAAATGCCATGGAATGTTCTTTGCTCTATTATTTTGGTGACTATTTCAAAACCTGCATTCTCATTGTATTATTGCAATCTGTCAGCTTCCTCATGTTGCCTGGGCCAATAACATCCCCACCTGAGACTTCTCTGGCAGAACCTGTGTTCAATCTCCCATCTCTTACTCCTACTCTGGCCCAGCTCACTTTGGTCTGCTCTTTCTCTATGTCCAGATCCCGGCTCTCATCTAATCCTTTAAGATTTTAAGATATCCCCAGTGTTTGTATGTATCTGAGCTGGAGGCCACAAATACTAAATTGAGTAATGGTGTTCATTCATATTTGTCCTTAATCATCTTCCACAACTGGATTCAGGAAAAGAGAAGGGTACGTGTGAGAGCACTGGGAATATAAGAAGTCTATGCTTGCACCGTCAGCAGCTCGAAAATGATTGGGGGCCAATGAAAGGTGGATCATAGCAATGAGAATCAGGAATAATGATGATTTTGCCATAATGACATCAACCCCAGTGCCACCAAAAGCCTCAGCAATGGCTCTTCAAAACCTAGTTTTGTTCAAAGTACAAACACAAGGAGCTAAGTTCCATTCTTGAGATGAGACTGACTGGTCTTGCATTTCTAAAGGTAAACTTCCATAGATAAGCATGTGGTCAAACATGCATGCACTTGACTTTTCCAATGTCCTCTCCCTCTACCCTCTTCCTCATTTCAACCCCCCCCACCCCCCCCCACAACTACTCTGATAATTTTGCTCCTTCAGTCTCTTTCCTTGTTTCCCCCAATACTTGCATCCATGTCTCTTCCCTCCATCAGTCACCAATCCCTTCTTCTTCATTCTCCCCTTTCCCTGAATGGTCAATTTGGGAATATGTCAGAGGAAGCTTTCAGCTGTGAGAACTGATTGGATCACTCTGATCTCAATGGTTTTTGCTTCATATGGGTGTGCAGGGAAATTGAATCCTTCCTCTGGTTAGCAGATCTACTGTGCATTTTATATGACAAGGCAAGAACAAACTACAGTAAAACTACAGATTCACTTGCTCATTCTCTGCATGTTAAAATCCATCAATAATCTATTAAAACTGTATGGAACATGAACTAGATTTGTTTCCAGAAATTTTAGCTTGACAGTTGAGGTTTGGCTTGTAACAGCAGTCCAGCAGATTTTAAACATCCTATATTTTAAAGATAAAACCGTCAGCCAGAAAAGGTTCAAAATTCTTAAGAGCCCTTTGGAGTGTAAATTTTTTTGCACTTTTATTTTAATCCACAACTAAGAAAAGGCCTAAAAACTGAACAAAATAAATTCATGAACTTGAGAAGAGTCAGGTCTGAAACAATGCACTTCATTTGTTGTAAATGATAATGTTTATATCAGGGGTTCAACAAGATGTTCTACGGATATGCAATCTACTGTTTTTATTTTAGCCCATCCAGCCCTGATATCCTTCAGATAGAGAATCTCAAGAATTAAAAGGAAACAAGCACTGATATATCAGTCTCCGGCTGTGAGAAGGAAGACATTTCGATCTTTGGATAGTGGGGTGATGTCAACAGGCAAGTGAGGCACTTCCACATGATGCATTTGCCTCCAATGGCCATACATCAGAATCCTCCATCCCACACAGCACTGACAGGCTACAAAGACCAGAGTGTGAAGATGTTCCAGGAGAAGTTTGTAGAGTCCATGCTAGACAGTAGAACTCTGACATCATGGCTGATGGAACTGTGCATGGTAGGGGGAGGATGATCAGCTGCTGGAGAGTGGTCCTGAAGAAGGCAAGCAGCAATGATTGGGAATGCATCTTGCTTAGGGTAAGCAAGCTGATAGAGATAAGGGTTGGCTGGCATGGAGGCTGTGGAGAGGGTAGGACAGTTGAGGGAGCAGTAATGGGCTTGAGGGAAGGAGAAGGATTGAGGGAGGAAGTGAATAATAGGAAAATGACTCAAGGAGGGGAAAGATAGAAGACAGAAGTGGTCAGGGGTACAGGTAAGGAGAATAAAGAAAAGAGATTATCAAGATAGCAGGGGATGAAGGGGGGAAGGAACAAAGAAAAAAAGATTAAGCAAGATCATGTTTTGTGTGTGCATTGAGGTGAGTCTGGGCTCTAATTATTTTGAACTCCTGGCCAAGACACCACAACTCATTCTGATGAGTCTTTGTGATAGATACTGTGTAATGACCACCCATTCAGAGCTCGAGTTCAAGCAAGGCACCCTCCGCTTCAGAGACTGCCTAGAGACAACATCAACTTAGCTTCATCAGTTTTCAAAAAATACCCCTCACTCTTTTTTTTATCCTGATTTATTTCAATAGAAAAAAAACCTAGTTTTCTTGTTAAGCTACATTTACCAAATTTAGTGTCCACCATAATGTTTTGAAACATAATATTATAATTAGTAGTGTAGCCTGAGAATTCAGACCCTTTAACAGATCCCACAGAGAATCTTTGATGATGCTGGGAATTACCCTCAACAGATGCAATTTTCAGACAGTTGTGAGATTCAGGTCAAGAGTGTTCTCAAACTTGTTTCTTCAGTTGCATAGGAGATTTGAGACATCAAATTAAAGCATCAAAGTCATGAATTCTGCTGAACATTTGATATTATTATTGTGATCTTGTTTGGAATTGATTTTATAAACATTTTTAGTAACATTTGACTTTGGTATTTTGGAAAAACCAAGATATTAGGAAAAATAAATCTCTAAAGGTACATCAATTAGCTACAGATTCAATGCAGAAATATGCCTAATATTTTATTCATAGTTAAACTTTAATTAGCATGGACATGTTGGGCCAATCGATATAAGCCTTATGACTCTAGAAAGAAAGAGCAACTCTCTGATATAGCTCGTGGAGCTGCTGCTTCACAGTCGTCGTGGCCCGAGTTCAACCCTGATCTCCAGTGCCTGCTGGTGTTGAAACTGCACATTTTCCACATAACTGTGTTTTTCACAAAGATGCTCCAGTTTCCTCCCACATCTCAAAGAAGTGTAGGTTTGTAGGTGAATTAACCATAACAGATTGCCTCAAGTATGCAGCCGTGAGTGGAATCAGGGGATAATTGATGGGAATGTGCGAAGAATAGGTGACAGGGAAAACTTGTGGAGAATGAGATTGCACAGTGAGCTGCTGTAGATTTGGTGGTCTGAAATGGCCTGGGGATGTGCTGTGAAGAAATGTGGCACTTGACATATAACAGGCAAAAGTAAATACAGTAAACCCCTGATATTCGGCACCTACGGGGATTGGTAAATGCTGGATAAGTGAATTTTCCGGTTGCTTGAGATTGCATGTTGTGTGATTGGAGAACTAACCGCTTGAGGGTGCCAATTTTAAACTTTTGTATTTGTTTTACCTATCTATTTTCCATCATTTTTATGCCAGTTGCTTGAATTCTGCATTACAGGGATTTTACTGCAGATTAATTCCCAGTCCTGCTATTGTAACACATTCTTATCCCATCATTCTCCCACTTTACTGAGCCCATAGTCAGTGGTTTTACTGAAGAAGTGGCGAGTTAATGTGGTCCTTATTTTGGCAAATCTAAAGGGACCAGATCATTCAGATTGTGCCAAGTTACTTCACATTTTCTGAGGTAAGCAACAGGTTCTGACCTTTTCTTTGAAGAGGAGAAAAATGACCCTTATTAGTAAAATTATTTTTGTGATCTACTTGTTTGTCAAATGTGCATCCTCCTACCCTCCCCATTTCCATTTCTTTTACAAGCTTTCTCACTGGAAAAACGAGGAAGGTTCCAACATCATTTTGTACTGCATGCTGAGTTAGCAGATCTCAATACAAGTGGGAGAGTTGCCAAGTTAAAGAGGTGAAAACAAATCCACTTAGACTTCCTCAACATCCATAATTGCTGTGAAGTGCAGCTATCCGAAGAGAATTCTCCTCCTGCAGTTAACTGATCTCAATGCAACATCTTCAGCGGTGGAGTAGAACCGATAAATGCTGTGCGCTTTGCATTACTGCCCAAGGAGGAATATTCTCCTCCTCACTAGACTAACTCCTACAGGTGTAGGTCTAGTTAATGAAACACAAGGGCTTTCTACTATTATTTTGCACCTATTGTGCTTCCATAATAGGTTCTACAGGACGGCATTAGGTTCCTTGGGAAACATCTTGATGTCTTCATTCTGTCAATACAACATTCCAGACCTTCACTTTCTCAGGAACAGATGAAAGAAACCAAAGGATAATTCTTCAAACTAAAATGATGAATCCTTGAGAAATCCCATTAATTATGTTTTTAAGCAAGGTGGAACCATATAATCACCAGATTACTCAGCAATTAGAATTATGTGACAGATATTTTCCTGGATTTCGGCTGGCTGATGAAAGAATGCATAAATTCAATTCAGCTTGTGAATTTTACTGTGAATAACTCATCTCTTCCCCATCCCACCCCTGTCTCTCTGACTACTCCCACCCTCCCCCACCTTCCATCTCCACCCTCAGACCTCCTCAACCCTCCTCTTCACCTCCCCGCAACTACACCGAGCCCCACCCTAACCCCTGCTTGATTTTTACCATCCCCTCTGACCTTCCCCTCTCTGAGACGGAGCACAGACTCCTCAGTAGAGGCCTCACCATCCCCCTCCACCCAACCTCACACACACACACCACAATGCCAAATTCTTCTTCCATTACCTCCACCTCCAGGCTCACTTCCATGGCTGGGACTCTCCACCACCCGCCCCGACCCTTTCTCCCACTTCAAGCCTTCTTTGAGGTTTAGACTACCAGGGGAGTAGCTACGCCATATACCCTAAACCAGCAGAGTGGTCATCTTCTAGGGGGGCCATCCTCTGCAACTGAGTGCTGAGCTTCGGGAGGGATGCACATGGAGCTGTGAGAGAAGGGTGACACCCACCTAGCCAGCCAGATCAGCCAAATCATCCCTAGCGATCGATGGGGTGACAGATGTCGCAGCCAGGACACCCTCACATACCCACTTCAAGCCTTCTTCCTCTTCCTGGGCACCCCATCCTGGCCAGCTGCCCAGTCTGGACCTTTTTATTTTCAACTGTTGTCAAGACATCAACTATCTCAACATTACCAGCCTCCTTTCATACTCCAACCTCACATCCTCAGAATGCTCTGCCCCGCACCCTCTCCACAACCATCCCAACCTCCTCACCATCAAATCCAAAAACAAGGGCGATGCAGTTGTGGTTTGGCGCACTGACCTCTACCTTGCCAAGGCCAGTCGACAGCTCTCAGACACCTCCTCCTCTTGTCCCCTTCTACAGGACCCCACCACCATGCATCAAGGCCACTGTCTCCAACACCATCTCCAACCTCGTCACTTCTGGTCATCTCCCCTCTACACCCACTAATCTTATTCTCTCCCTTCCCTGCACTGCTCACTTCTACCTTCTACCCAAGATACACAAACCCATTGTTTCTACCTGCTCCTGCCCCACCGAACTAGTTTAATCTTACCTTGTCTCTATCTTTTCTCCCCGGTCCAATCCCTCCCCACCTACATCCATTACACCTCACACACCCTCCTTCTCCTCATTGACTTAGAATTCCTGAACGGGACTACCTCATCTTCATATTGGATGGTCAATCCCTTTATACTTCTATTCCCCCACACACAAGGTCTGAAAGCACTTCGCTTCTTCCTGGACCAAAGACCCATAGACTCTACCACCTCTCTCCTCCATCTGGCAGAACTTGTCCTCACTCTAAACAACTTCAACTCATCTCATTTCCCTCAAATGAAAGGAGTAGCCATGGGTACCCGCATGGGCCCCAGCTATGCCTGCCTGTTTGTGGTCTTTGTAGAGCAATCCATGCTGCAAGCCTAAACAGAAAAGACCCCCTCAACTCTTCCTCTGGAACACTGATGACTACATTGGGGCTGCCTCATGCACCCGCGATGAGCTTGTCAACTTTATTCACTTCGCGGACAACTTTCACCCTGATCTCAAACTCACCTGCTCCATCCCCGACAACACTCTCCCCTTCCTGGATTTCTCTATTTCCATCTCGGAAGACAAGTTTTCCACCGACATATACTACAAACCCTCCAACTCTCACAACTCCCTGGACTATATCTCCTCACACCTTGTCCCCTGCAAGGATTCCATCCCCTTCTCTCAATTTCTCCTCTGCCGCTTCTGTTCCCAAGATGAGGTCTTCCAGTCCGGATCTTCTGAAATGTCTGCCTTCTTCCACAGATGTGATTTCCCCTCCACCACCATCAACTCCATTCTCACCCACATCTCCATTTCCCGCTCATCTGTCCTGGCCCCCTCTGCCCCCAGATGCAACAAACATAGAATCCCCCTCATCCTCATCTACCAGCCTCCACATCGAACACATTATCTGCTGGAATTTATGGGACTTACTACAGGATCCCACCACCAGACACATTTTCCCTCTCCTCCCCCCTCAGCCTTCCGCAGGGATCGTTCCCTCCACGATTCTCTTGTGCACTCATCCCTCCCCACCCATCGCACTCTTGGTACCTTCCCCTGTGCCTGCAGGAGGTGCATCACTTGCGCCACACCTCCTCCTTCACCATGGTCTGAGGTCCCAAACAGGCCTTTCAAGTGAAGCAGCACTTCACTTGTACATCCAGAGGACTTGTTTACTGCATCTGGTGCATCCTCTGTGGCCTTCTCTACATCGGAAAGACCAGTTGTAGACTGGGAGATCGTTTCATCAGCACCTCCACTCCATTCGCAACCACAGCAACTTCCCAGTGGCCAACCATTTCAGTTCCGGGACACACTCCTGGACTCACATGTCTGTCCATGCCCTTATGTACTATTCCACCCTGACCAGCCACAAATTGGAGGAACAACACCTTGTGTTCCGTCTGGGGACCCTCCACCAGATAGCATTAACATCGACTTTACTGCTTTCCACTAAACCTGCTCATCTTTTCTTTCCCCTCCTCCCCCCCCTCCTTTCCTGTCTTTCCAGTTTTTCCATTTATCCCCCTTCCCCTCCTGGCTGCTGTCCCCTCCCTCCTTTCTCCACCTATCATTTTCTGCCTTTGCCATCATGCCTCCCCACCACCTCTACTCGTTTTGTTTGGATGTCTGCTGGCATTTTCTCGTTCGAAACGTCGGTTCTGTATCTTTACCTTTGCTACATAAAGGACACTGACCTGCTGAGCTGCTCCAGCATCATGTATTTTTTACTCCAATCTCGGTGTCTGCAGAATTTTGTGATTTACTTCTTACCGTGAATAATGATTTGTCTGCCTGGATACTTCTGGAGCTACAGTTTGCAACACATAGCATGAAGGGTTACAGGTAAAAAGAAATGAAGGGTTAATCATTCATGATTATAGATTGCAATTATAAAATGAAAGATAATTATGAAGTAAGGTCATGCCTTTCTCTCTGCTTTTCTTTCCCTCTCCCTCTGCCTGTACCTCTCCCCCTTGTGACCTAAGCTGTTCCATTTGCCTGAGTTCAGAACCTATCCCCTCTAAACCTATCCTATCTATGTTATAAATATTTTTTCCTCTTGCCCAAAACTTTAATATTGAAATCATTAACTGATCACAGATGAAAGGCAGATAGATATGAAGCAACAAAAAAATTGCTGAGATTGTGAACTTCATTGCACTAAGAGTAATCAACTGGAAAAGCAGAGCTGGAGAATTTGGAGGCATCTAACACTGTGTTGGATATGTAACAATGAAAGCTGTACAAATGTCCACTTTCATCGCATATTTGGAAAACTATTGTCTACTTAGTCTGCCATTTGCAGTGTGGGCTCCTGTAAAACAAATGGACAAACATTTTCCTGGTCAATCCCTCAATGACTTGTTGATTGTCCAGTAGATGGTGGTAAAGGTTGATCAACTCTTATTTTGTACTATCAGAAATCTCATTGTAATATACTCGCTCAATTCAAGCTGGACGTTAATATTAACATTAATATGAACTTGCTTTAATGACAGCTGACTATTTAAAAGTAGTGTTTGTGATATAACTGGGGCTGCAGGAGGAAATGGTTGCAGCCATGTTCACACGATGTTCAATTTGCATTCACGTAATTTTCACTATTTCACGGATTGGAGCATTTTCTCATTCCCCTTTCTTGCATCAACCCAGAAATGAATAAATTTCACTGAGAGTTTTGTATTTTTAATCCAGAAAAATAAACTACATTTATCATTGGGATGACTGAACAAAGCCTACATTCTGGCCTGTTCAGAAGCATAAACTCGTATCCATGATCAATGTGATGTTTGATTGAAAAACAAACAGCAAGAAGAATTTCCAGCTTCCTTTTCTGATAACACTAAGCACATTTCCTCCCTCAGTCGAGCTGACTTTCACTATGAACTTTGTCTGCGTTAGAGTAATATGATATATCTCACTGAAGTATGACTTCTCCGGTCTGTTCCTCCTACACTTTTGAACATCTTTCACAACTTTTCTCTGAAGAATAAGGCAGCACGGTATTGCATGAAGTCTGATGATATGGCTCATTGAAAGTTATTCAACATAAGGAAACATTGACAATTTTCTGTCAACCCCCCAACTGATGATACTTGATCTCGTCAATTTCACCGGCAGATTTTTTTTTGCCTAAGTATTGTTAGGTGGACTCTGGGATTCAAATAAGTGCTATTTATAATCACCAAAGCAGAAAATGTTAAAGATGATATCTCCTGGACAGGGATATCACTGATAGGTCTCCCATGGTGCTAGTTGTTTTATTTTAGTTGCTAAGTGCAGCATGAAAGGGTCCTGCTGAATAGTGTTGCACTTTTGATCAGTTATATTTGTCTTCCTGATGTGGTTGGGTTCCTAATTTCAGCAAATGTTCTTTGCAGGTAGGAGGGAAGGTGAGATGGAGGTTGAAGTATTCCAGAATAACTCTGATATTGGACCCAATGACAGGTTGAGAATGATGCGGGTGGAGGTCGATTTACTTGTGATGTCACCTACCCTGTAAAAACTGGCAGTGTGGAAAGGACTGAATGTTGGAAAGAAATCTAATAATTCCTCATTACCTATTGGTTTAATGGTGCAGTAAAATTCCCAGTATCCGGAATGCAAACTACAAAAAAAATCAAGGCAATACATAAATTTGTAAAAATAAAATAAATAAGAATAAATAAAAAATTAACGTAAAGTTTAAAATTTAAAAGTAAATGATCTCTGAAGCAACACACAGCCCCTTGGTGAAGATGGGAGCAAATATTTAGCCAGTGGAGGGCCCTGGTCGTGCCCCATCCACAGCAGCTGTTTGAATAAAGTTGTGTTTAAATAAAATGGTGAAGAGCCAGCCAATGCTGTTCACCACTGGAGCAACTTTCCCAAAGTGTCTCCTTATTCCTGCCTAATAAGAGTCTGTATAGGTATTGAGTATACTGTATTAGTAAGGCTTTTTCTGTAAACTTGGGGGAAGGGATGTTAATTATGACTGTGGCATGGTTACGCAGTGGTTCGTGCAACACTGTTACAGGCCAGCGACCGGGGTTTGAATTTAAATTTTGTAAGTTCCAGAAATTACCCAATTAAAGTGAACTTTACATAATTAAGGACTATGATACTGATGTTTTTCAAATTACTTTTACATTTTGCACTGTCTTTTGTCTTTTAAATTGTTTATTTTTAATGCAAGCTTATTAGGTAGGATATCTCAGGCAACCAGAAAATTTGCATATCCAGCATCTGCAATCCTCCTAGGTGCCAGATACTAGGGATTTTATTGTATTTTGAATAGGAAATTTACTAAATCCTTTCCCAATATCTATTAAACTTCAATAACTGAATTAACTTATCGGAGCAGGGCCAAATAATGGTTGGGAGCTTCCTTAAAGTTGCCTTCCTGCTGACTTCTCTTTTGCTTTTCTTCTTGTCTTCTTAACGGCACCTCACCTTTACAGACCAGCAAAATAGAAAGCCTTTTCGTGCGTTTTCTGGACATGACAATAAAAGGGATCTTAAATCTTGAGACACTTGAACTCAAACCACAATGAAGATGGACGTGGAAATGTCGAATATGGAAAATAATATGGTGGTGTTTTCATGTTGTTCCATGATCACTATAGAGTTTTCATAGAATTATCTTGATCTCCCATTCCAGGAGGCATCAAAGAAAGCAAGAACATTTATAAGATTAAAAATAAGTTAATAACGTCATTTCATTAAAGCATCATTTTCTTAACCAAATATAATGGAAATAAATGCAACACAACAAATTTCAGAAAAAAAAACTTTGCTCTGCTACTCCTGGAAGTGAAGCTTCAATATCTATTTGTCATTTTCTGTTGAATTTAGTTTGAAGACCTAATTGAATAGCAGAAATATTCTGCTCACATTTTAATTATGGATTCAAATGAAAAAGAATTCAGACTTCATTGTCTTCTGACATGTTTATAAGGACAAAAATGTGATCTGGTGAGCTGGTCAAATATGTCCATATGGTGAAAGAGCAGTATGTATGGAGATCATTCATTTTGTATCTTCCATCTGAATCATTAGCTTTGAATAGGTTATCAGTCTTAATACGTGACTGATCAGTAAAATCTCATGATGTTTTGGGGTGTTTCTCAGTTTGAAGCTGTGTTAATGACCATAAGATATAGGAAGAAGTAGGGCATGACTTGACCCATTGAGTCCATCATGAGCTGATCCCTATTTACCCACTCAGCCCCACTCCCCTGCCTTCTCATTCTCCAACTATTCAGATGCCTATCAGTCTCTGCCTTAAAAGACTTGGCTTCCATGGCCACTCGTGTTAGCAAATTCCAAAGATTTTGCCTTAAGAAATCCTCTGCACCTCTGCTTTGAATGGACACTTTTCAACCCTGAAGCTGTGCCATCTTGTCCTAGACTCCCTTACCATGGGAAACAACGTTGCCACATCTACATTGTTGAAGAATAAGTGTCAGTTTTATATCTGTGGTGATAAATCAGGCAAGCTTTCAGCTAACCAGCCGAGAGGTTTTGAAGCCAAGCAGCAAATTACACAGATTCAAAGGAGGATGGTAACATGACTACAGATCGTTTTGAGATAAATGACAGATTCAGCAAAATTTCTCTTGACTTTACACTTCTGAATTCACAAATGATAGTAGTTTGATGGAATATTGCCTCAATTGTTTAAATATTCCCACGCTTTCTTCGAATGACCAAATGAGACGAGATGAGCCTGTATTGCATGAGGAAATAGTTGCTGCTGTTTCTTCACTACATCCAGGAAGAGCTCCGGGACCTGATGGGTTTCCTGTAAAGTTTTCATATCTTTTTCTCAACTGCTTTCACCTCAATTAATTTCAATGCAATCGACTCATTTAGGCAGGGTAATCTACCAGCAACATTTGAAAAAGCATGTCTATCTCTTCTAGCAAAGAAAGGTAAAGATCCAACTGAGTGCTCCTCCTACAGGCCAATTTCTTTATTAAAAGTTGATGTAAAAATCTCGGCTAAAGTTTTGGCCTGTCGATTGGAGAATATCTTACCATCTTTCATCTCTGAAGATCAGACTGGTTTTATTAAAAACTGTAACTCTTATTTTAATGTATGTCGCTTATTGGATATTTTGTGTTTGCCTTCGAGTGTGGTTCCCAAATGTGTTCATTCCCTTGATGCAGAGAATTTAGAAAAATTCAATTTTGAATCAGGTTTTATTACATGGATTAAATTATTGTATTCATGCCCTATGGCTTCAATTCTCAATAATTTTCAAAAATCAGAACCTTTCAATCTACAATGGGGAAACTGTCAAAGGTGTTCTCTAAGTCCATTACTTTTTGATTTGGTCTTAGAGCCATTAGTGATTGCATTTCGAGAGTGCAGGGACATTTCAGGGATTTGTAGAAAGGGAATTGAACTTAAGGTTTTCATTTATGCAGATTATCTTCCGGTTTACTTGTCAAATTCTGACACTTCTTTACCGTCCACCCTGTCAATACTTTCTCAATTTAGTAGGTTTTCAGGACTTGGATTAAATCTGCATAAGAGTGAACTTTTCCCCTTAAATACAGCTGCATCAATGTACACCAATTTTCATTTTGAGATTGTGGAAAATCAATTTAACTATCTCAGATTTACAGTTACAAAGAATCATAAGTATGTTTTTAAAGAAAATGTATTCTTTATTAAAGCATATGAAACAGTCTCTAACACAATGGTCGCCCCTTTTTTTAATCTCTGGTTGGTTATATTAATTATATTAAAATGAATATCTTGCCTAAATTTTTGTACCTCTTTCAGTCTATTCCAATTTTCAATCCCAACTCATTTTTTCCATTCACTTGATTCAATTATATCATCTTATATATGGAAGGGCAAGCACCCTCGTCTAAACAATTATATCATCTTCAAAAACCTAAAAGGAATGGAGGCGTGGCTCTATCTAATTTCAGATTTTATTTTTGGGTGGTCAATATTCACAACTTTATGTTTTGGTTACATTTTCATAATCGAGTGGACCGTCCAGTATGGGTAGCATGGAGCTGAATTCTGCTAAAAACCTTTCCATTCCAGCACTTTTTGGATCCTCTCTTCTCTTTTCCTTAAATAAATCAATTGATAATCCTGCTGTTAAGCCCACTGTGAGAGTGTGGGTGCAGTTTAGAAAACATTTTGGACTTCATGGTTTTTCTCTTTCAAGCCCTATTTTATCCAATCGTCTTTTTCAACCTTCTATGCAAGATCTTGTTTTTCAAGATCATGAATGGTTTCGATTAGGTATTGAATGCTTCAAAGATCTTTTTATTGATAACAGTTTTGTGTCATTTGAACAGCTTTCTGGAAAGTTTAATTTACCAAATACTAATTTTTTCAGACACTTAGATCAATGGAATTGTGGTGGAACGTGTATCAAGCTTCATATTCCCTGGTGTCCACATTTCTGATGATCTCACCTTGTCCCTGAACTCATCCATCCTGATCAAAAAGACACAACAGCGTCTTTATTTCCTGCGGAGCATGAAGAAAGTTCACCTCTGTCCCAGGATTTTTACTGCTGCACCATTGAGAGCCTACTTACCTCTGGCATCTCAGTGTGGTATGGCAGTTGTCTTGTATTGGATCATAATACACCCACCTTCAGTGGGTGGTAAAAACTGCCCAATGGATTATCAGCATCCAATTGCCCACCATTGAGAACATCTATCAGGAACATTGTCTGGGCCGGGTGAAAAGCATCATCAAGGATGCATCTCACCCAAACTATGGACCATTTACTCTTCTTCCATCTGGTAGGTGCTACAAGAGCCTCTGCTCTTGAACTAGCAGGCACAAGAAGAACTTCTTCCCATCCGAGGCTGTGACCCTGCTTAGATCAAGTATAAGGTTTCAAATGTTGTGGGGACCATTCTTGAATCACATTCATAGCTTCTAGGCGTAATATTATTTTAAATTTTTACTCTTTGCCATTTTACTTCATGAATGAAGTTTTTTTTTCTTTAATCATACAACTTGGGTTAGGGAATGGGATTCATTGTTGAGGTCTTTCATGGCTTGGTTCAGCATCATGCTGAAGAAGATTGAAAAGAGGGTTGGTGCGAGAATGCAGCCTTGCTTCACGCCATTGTTAATGGAGAAGGGTCGCACACTAAGAATGTGTGTTATACTGATGGTGTTAAAATGTATTTAATTTTTATAACTGTCGAAAGCCTCGCAATAATCTGTTCTAGTTTTCCTCCCACTAATGCAGTTGCAACAATGAATACAGTTTGGGATGTATTATAATGAGGGTTTTGATTTTGGTGAATTATGCATCTTAGCTACATTGGGATCTTGACAGCAAAAAGCCAAATTAGCTTTTTTGGCCAATTTGGCCATGTCGACAGGTAAAGTGTTGAAATAGGACAGCACTGTAAATTTGTGTTTCTGTGATGCATTGCTAAGGTTTAATAAGTATACAGTGAAACCCCTGGTATCTGGAATCCAAACACGGCAGCCTCAAGCAACCAGCAAAAAAAATTGAGGAAATTAAATTTAAAAAGTTAAAATAAATTATAACAAAATAATAGTTAAAATGTGCAAGTTTAAAATTGTAAAAGTAAATGTTCTTTGAAGTAACACAGAAACCTTTGGTGAAGATGGGAGCAAATATTCAGCCAGCGAAGTGCCTTGGTCGGGCTTTGTACATAGCAGCTGTTTGAATAAAGTTGTGTGAAACAGCGATGGCATCGCATTAATGTTGCTCACTGTTGGGGTGAAACTTTGTCTCCTTATCCCTGCTTAGTAAGTCACCCCGGCCAGAGGCTTTAACTGTAAACTTGGAGTGGGGGGGGGGGGGGGGGGGTGGAGTTAATTATCCATAACGTTGTTATTCGTCTTTCGGATGGCTCTGTGGAAGGGGAGGAACCCGTAGTTGCAGCTTAATGTATATAAAACATTTTTTCAAAGAATGTGACTGAAAATAAAGTAATATGCTTTAAGGTTTATACATTCATGCAAGTGAGGTTTGTTCAGTGTAAATACAGTATCGTATTTTTGTCTTTTAAACTGCTTATTCTTATTGTAGGTGTATTAGTTAGGCAATGTTTGAGTAAGTCTAAAGAAACTGGAAAATACACTTATCCAGCAACTCCCAATCCCCATTGATGCTGGATTCCAGGGGTTTTACTGTATTATGCAAATCTGATTGAGTTTCTCTATGTTTTTGCCTTGTCAAATAAATACAATCCTTATGTTAATTTACCAGATAATCACTAATATTGTAGATGCATACTGAAAGTACATCTTGTATCTAATATACAGTATTTTGTATATTATTCGATGGTTTGCTTTTGGCTGATAAAATTACGAAACAATGATGCGGAGCGCATTGAAAGTATAAAATGCTCAGAAGAACCCAAGTGAATAAAAATTAAAATTTAAATAACCACTTTCATATCCAGCAGGATTTGAAGAAACATTTTTTTCTACAATTCTTGGCACACAAAGTTAAACATCCGAACATTGTGTGAAAATAAATGATTCCAAAACATTCTATTTCCTCAGCTCAATTAATCATCCACAATACTCTCCTCCACATGTCCCTCCTCTCCAGGTTAAACCCGCTACCCCCCCCCCCCCGCCCCCGCCCCCCCCAATATGTTAGACTCGTGGAATTTTCACTGAATTACTTCTGATCCTGCCTGTTGTTAATGGCTATATTTCATCCCTTAAAGCAAGAATGTAAAACTGAGCTGAAATATGAATTGAAAGAAATAGTAAAACTATGAGTTAGGTATTCGTGGAAAAATCTTACAGTTTTTGTTCAGAAATCTGTTCCTTTACAAATAATTCCCCTTATCTCCACACTTTTGCCCACATTTCATCAATAAGAACTTAATTCTTAATCGGCAAAATTTGGATTTGTAATCAAGCAAATTTTCTACTACAAAACATCACCTGCAAAACAACACGTGCAACTTACAGATGTTAACGATGCATTTCCCAGCTCTAATGTTATATAGTTGGAGGGAGAAGGGCAAACACATCTGCGGAAAGTTATTGAAGTTTTGTTTCTTTTGTTGTGAACTCAAATAATCTATTCCATTTCTTTTGTCAAGCATCTGAATAAATATGGTAAAACTAAAGCCTAGATATATGTACATAACTTCCTATGACAAGAAATATTCATTTAGTATGTTTGAAATTGCTTGTTAATTTACAAAAACAATACACTTGTATAACTCCTTGCACAACTTGTAAGTTGCTTCTGCGATTGTGTTTGATGGACACAAAGGATATGCAAATTTATTTATTTCCTTCAGTCACTCTTTTTTCAAAGAGGAGGTGTCAGCACGTGTAGTCTGGCCAAGTCATGGGATATATTTTCTGATGAATCAACTTTTCCGACATGCTCCAAAGATTCTACTGTGCAGCATTGGTTCAAGTCTGAAGCAAAAAGCCTCAGGACTGAAATATTGCCAGTATTGTGATGTTGTGGTATTAGCCTCTTTGAGAGGTGTAGCCTGAGCTGACTGGGGGAAGTCAAATATTGGGGTACCATTGTGTTTGTGGGGGGGGTAGGGTTAATATGAACCTGAAAGGGGGGGAAACAAAATATGTTCTTTTCTATATTGTGTCTGACCCTAATTAAAGATAGGTTGATTTTGAGTTCCCAGTGATGAACGCTGCTTGAAACAATCTGTTCCAGGTTCCCCCAGAACTCTCCACAAACTGCACCTAATGTAAAAATTGTCTCAGATGCATAAGTGTGGAATGCAATTAGAAGTGTCCAGTCAAATATTCAAAATGTTCAAAAGGAATACAAGCATTGTTCCATTTTGGAATGGAGGTGAGTGGGGGAGATAATGCGGGTGAGGGAAATTGATTTTTAAGTGTTTAGTATTAAAGAAAATAACACTGTTTCTGAACCAACGGTAGTTTTTTTTGGTGATGTTTCATGAGGAATAAGTATTAAGTCAGGACATTGCAACCCCTCTGTTTAAAATATTTTCGTAGGATCTTTTACGTCCAATGTTCCAGTTACTACCATCCCACAGTGTCAGCCCAGACCTCCTGTCTCTGGCTGAAAGTTAGATGATGGATCATTCATTCACATTCATGTTTGCTTTGGCATGTCCTGATGTTCCCCAGTAGAAATTAAAGTAATTAAGAAAATATGACAAAAGTGACAGAAAAGCATGTTCTAGATTCAGAGAGGTTTTCTCACGATTCCATGGCTGTTAATTCCTTTTAATTCCATGGCTGTTAATTCCTTTTAATTCCATGGCTGTTAATTCCTTTTAATTCCATGGCTGTTAATTCCTTTTAATACGCAATATAAGTCTGTGTGGATTTTCTAAGTTTAAAATTGCTGCCTTTTTTGTAAAGCAGGCAAAAGGTTAAAAATTGACTCATTAAAAACTGTCCGTGACTCATTTCTTGCAAAAGCAATATATTTAACCTTGTTTATTGCGTGGGTGCTTAGCATTTAACCGTCCATCTGAAGCTGAATACAGCACAACCAGGTAGAAGGAGTTGAATTACACAGTTCTATATTGGTAATCAGTTCAATTTCAAGTTTATTATTATTAGATTATAGTTATACAATCCGACAAAACAGCATCTCTCCAGACCACAATGATGTCCACTTTCCTGATTTAATTGGAAAACACTGAAAGATGAAGCTTCAAGATTCAAAAATACCAGCAAGATCTACTTTTGTGTTGAGTTTATAACACAAAGTTACAATAATGACATAAATAATCAAAATATTTGGGTTGATTTTCACATTTCCTTAGTCTCACAGCCTGTGGGAAAAACCTGTACCTCAACCTGGGAGGGATACAGAATTGGCTTGCCTATGAAAAGTAGAGAGTCGTCGTGAACAGAAGGCTTTCTGCTTTGAGGTCAGTGACTAGTGGAGTTCTGGGACTCTTGTTCTCTGTGATTCTTTATAAAAAATCTAGACAAAGAAGTAGAGGGATGGGTCAGTAAGTTTGGTGATGATGCAAAGGTTGGAAGTGTGTATACCGTGGAAGGCTTTCTAAGTTATGACAGGACGAAGGGATGGGGAGAAGTGGCAGATGGAGTTCAATCTGGATAAGTGTGAGATGATGCATTTTGGTAGGTCAAACTTGAAGGCAGAGTTCATAGTTAATGGTTGGATACATAACGGTGTGAATAAGCAAAGAGTCGTTGGGGTCCAAATCCATCGATCTCAAGGATGGGATTCATTAATGGGGGATTGCATTCAAGAGTCATGAGGTAATGTTGCATCTCTATAAATCTCTGGTGTGACCACACTTAGAGTATTGTGTTCAGTTCTGGTCACCTCATTATAGGAAGGATGTGGAGGCTATGAAGAGGGTGCAGAGGAGATTTACCAGGATGTTGCTTGGATTGGAAAATGTCTTTTGAGGCAAGGTTAGCAGAGCTGGGGGTTTTCTCTTTGAAGCAAAGAGGGGTAAACAAGATTATGAGAGGCATACTGTAACTAAGATAGACAGTCAGCACTTTTTTCCCAGGGTAGGAGAAGCAAATACCAGAGGATATCCATACAAAGTGAAGGCAGGATAGTTTATGGGAAAACATCAGGGTAAAGCTTTATTTTTACACAGAAGTGTTATAGGTGTCTGGAATGCATTGGCAGGGATGGTGATGGAGACTGGTCACCATTTCAGTGACTCTTAAACAGGCACATGGATGAAAGAAAAATAGAGGGTTATGAGGGAGGGATGGTTTAGTTTTTTGGTTGGTATATACAGGTCAGCACAACAATATGGGCCAAAGGGCCTGTTCTCTGCTAATGTTCTATGTTCTGATTTTGATGATCCTATACCTTCTTGACGGCAGTGGTTTGCAGAAACTGTGCTGGATTGACAGGGTTTTCTTTTTTCCTTTGAGCCGTATTTAGGGAATGGTCCCAGTCAATATTTTCGACAGAGGAATGGAAGAGCTTGGTGATTCTCTCAGCTGCTTTACTGATCCCTTATGTGGACTTCAGGTTTGATGCTTTGCAGCTACCACATCACACAATGAAGCAGCCAAATAGGACCCTCTGTTCTTTCAAGGTCCCTCTGTTCTTCCATGCTGTTAGAAATCCTGCTATTAACGATGTATTGTGCCTTCGAGTTTGACCTTCCAAAATCACTTAACACATAACTTCATCTGCTATATTTTCCCCCAACTTTTCATCTTGTCTATATCCTGTTCTAACCAACGCTATCCACAGCACCTCCAACCATAATTTCATAAGCTGACTTTTATGTCAAGAAGCCCAGAATCCAGTTGCAGAGAAGGGTATTGAGTACAAGTGAGGATCCACCAGCCTCTAAAGTATGATTGTTTTAAATGCTCAGCTGAAGTCAATGAACAATAGCCTGGCTTGGTGATTCTTCATGGAGAGTGGAGGGCCAAGGCTATTTCATCATCTGTGGACTGCTTTGGATTGCAGGAAAACTGGAACTGGTCCATCACCAGCTGCTCAAAGCACCTCACGATTGTGGACGTCAGTGCCATTTAGGGAATAGTCATTTAGTCCAGTTGCCATCGATTTCTTGGGCACCAGGATGAAGGTGGCTGCCTTGAAACCTGCAGGGACAATGTCTGCTACAGTGAGATGTTGATGTCCATTTGGACCTCCGTCAGCTGGGCCAAACAGACAGTCAGCACCCAAACTAACCTGCTGCTTGGTGCAGATTCACCCTGGATAGGATCTTTCACACCTCAGTTCATTTTCACTGATTAATTATCCCAGTTTTGCAGACAAAGCACCTGTTTGAATAAAGAAGCAATGACTTTAATTAAAGAGATACTCAGTTCACAATGTGATCCATATCTCAAAGTGGATAGTGGCATCCAGGCAATTTACATAATTGTAAAGCTGAGAAATAAAACTAGTTCCTTGACTGCCTATGGATGGAGAATACGAGATCCAACACTGAAATATTTTTAAATTCATGACACATTAAAATACAGGTAGTCCCTGACTTACAACCGTAATGGGAACTGAAGGACTGATTGTAACTTGGGTTAGTCATAAGTCGGAATCACTCCACAGCGCATGACCAAGGTCATGCAACAGTCAACAAATTAATCCTCAATAGGAACCTCAGGCGACCGCGGGGAACAGGGATTTCGGGCTGCCAGTGGGAGTGGGGACCTCAGGTTGCCAGTGGGGACCGGGGTCCTCGGGCTGCCAGTGGGGAGCGGGGACCTCGGGCTGCCAATGGTAATGGGGACCTTGGGGTGCCAGTGGGGAGCAGGGACCTCGGGCTGCCACTGGGAGTGGGGACCATTCTATACAGTACTTTTAATACAAAATATAGACTTATACAAGAAGATTTATGGAGGTGTATGTCCACGTCTGCTGCAGGCTCGTTGGTGACTGACAAGTCCGATGTGGGACAGGCAGGCACGGTTGCAGCGGTTGCAAGGGAAAATTGGTGGGTTGGGGTTGGGTGTTGGGTTTTTCCTCCTTTGTCTTTTGTCAATGAGGTGGGCTCTGTGGTCTTCTTCCAAGGAGGTTGCTGCCCGCCGAACTGTGAGGCGCCAAGATGCACGGTTGGAGGTGAGATCAGCCCACTGGCGGTGGTCAATGGGGCAGGCACCAAGAGATTTCTTTAAGCAGTCCTTGTATCTCTTCTTTGGTGCACCTCTGTCTCGGTGGCCAGTGGAGAGCTCGCCATAGAACACGATCTTGAGAAAGCAACGGTCCTCCATTCTGGAGACGTGACCCACCCAGCGCAGTTGGGTCTTCAGCAGCATGGATTTGATGCTTGCAGACTCTGCCAGCTTGAGTACTTTGATGTTGGTGATGAAGTCACTCCAATGAATGTTGAGGATGGAGCGGAGACAGCGCTGATGGAAGCATTCTAGGAGCCGTAGGTGATGCCGGTAGAGGACCCATGATTCGGAGCCGAACAGGAGCGTGGGTATGACAACGGCTCTGTACACGCTGATCTTTGTGTGTTTCTTCAGGTGGTTGTTTTTCCAGACTCTTTTGTGTAGTCTTCCAAAAGCACTATTTGCCTTGGCGAGTCTGTTGTCTATCTCTTTGTCGATCCTTGCATCCGATGAAATGGTCCAGCCGAGGTAGGTAAACTGGTTGACCGTTTTGAGTTTTGTGTGCCCGATGGAGTTGTGGGGGGGGGCTGGTAGTCATGGTGGGGAGCTGGCTGATGGAGGACCTCAGTTTTCTTCAGGCTGACTTCCAGGCCAAACATTTTGGCAGTTTCCGCAAAGCAGGACGTCAAGCGCTGAAGAGCTGGCTCTGAATGGGCAACTAAAGCGGCATCGTCTGCAAAGAGTAGTTCACGGACAAGTTGCTCTTGTGTCTTGGTGTGAGCTTGCAGGCGCCTCAGATTGAAGAGACTGCCATCCGTGCGGTACCGGATGTAAACAGCGTCTTCATTGTTGAGGTCTTTCATGGCTTGTTTCAGCATCATGCTGAAGAAGATAGTAAAGGGGGTTGGTGCGAGGACGCAGCCTTGCTTCACGCTGTTGTCAATGGAGAAGGGTTCAGAGAGCTCATTGCTGTATCTGACCTGAACTTGTTGGTTCTCGTGCAGTTGGATAACCATGTTGTGGAACTTGGGGGGGCATCCGAGGCACCTCGGCAAATCACAATCTTGTATACTTCAATTAAATCTGCACTCAGCCTTCATCACTCTGGGTTCTATCCTTCAAATATTCAAGCTCTCTTCATTTTTGCACCTTAACCTGGGGTTTATTGTCAGAAACAATGAATCAGCAGTAAGTATGAAAACTAACTAAAAAATTTTTTTAAAACCTCATATGCATAAGAGACTAGACCTATTTAGCACTACTGTGATAAGACCGTTTTTTTTTAATATCTGCTTTAAAAAGATATTAATGGTAATTTGAAAAAAATTGCCAAGTTTATGTTGTGAAGATTGAAAAAAAACTCTTCTTTTGTTTCATTATAATATGTTTGGGGCAGGTGTCATTGTAAGAAATATCTGAAAAAGCAATGCTTTTTCAGAACCAGCGACCTGGGTTCAAATCCTGCGTTGTCTGCAAGGAGTTTGTATGTTCTCCTTGTGGCTGAGTGTGTTTCCTCCAGGTGCTCCGGTTTCATCCTACCATCCAAAAACATATAGAGTTTGGAAGTTAATTGGTCCATTTGGGCGGCACAGGCTTGTGAGCTGGAAACTCCTGTCACAGTGCTGTATGTTTAAATTTTTAAAAGTCCCATCATTAGGCTGACGTATTAAGGAATTATATTGCTGTTAAAGTCTGCTTTTTCAATACAGTGACAAGCCTGGAGTCTCAAGAAAGTTGCTTACTTTAGAATTCCATTCTGGCGAGAAAGTGGTGTAAGAGGAAAGTCAAGTCAAGTTTATTACCATCTGATTGCACAAATCTTCTTTTCTTTGGCTTGGCTTCGCGGACGAAGATTTATGGAGGGGTAAATGTCCATGTCAGCTGCAGGCTCGTTTGTGGCTGACAAGTCCGATGCGGGACAGGCAGACACGGTTGCAGCGGTTGCAAGGGAAAATTGGTGGGTTGGGTGTTGGGTTTTTCCTCCTTTGTCTTTTGTCAGTGAGGTGGGCTCTGCGGTCTTCTTCAAAGGAGGTTGCTGCCCGCCGAACTGTGAGGCGCTAAGATGCACGGTTGGAGGCGATATCAGCCCACTGGCGGTGGTCAATGGGGCAGGCACCAAGAGATTTCTTTAGGCAGTCCTTGTACCTCTTCTTTGGTGCACCTCTGTCATGGTGGCCAGTGGAGATCTTGGAAAGGCGATGGTCCTCCATTCTGGAGACGTGACCTACCCAGCACAGTTGAATCTTCAGCAGCGTCGGCCTCTGCCATCTCGAGTACTTCAATGTTGGAGATGCTGTCGCTCCAAAGAATGTTAAGGATGGAGCGGAGACAACGCTGGTGGAAGCGTTCTAGGAGCCGTAGGTGATGCCGATAGAGGTCCCATGATTCGGAGCCGAACAGGAGTGTGGGTATGACAACGGGCTCTGTATACGCTAATCTTTGTGAGGTTTTTCAGTTGGTTGTTTTTCCAGACTCTTTTGTGTAGTCTTCCAAAGGTGCTATTTGCCTTGGGGAGTCTGTTGTCTATCTCGTTATCGATCCTTGCATCCGATGAAATGGTGCAGCCGAGATAGGTAAACTGGTTGACCGTTTTGAGTTTTGTGTGCCCGATGGAGATGTGGGGGGGCTGGTAGTCATGGAGGGGAGCTGGCTGATGGAGGACCTCCGTTTTCTTCAGGCTGACTTCCAGGCCAAACATTTTGGCAGTTTCCGCAAAGCTGGACGTCAAGCGCTGAAGAGCTGGCTCTGAATGGGCAACTAAAGCGGCATCGTCTGCAAAGAGTAGTTCACGGACAAGTTTCTCTTGTGTCTTGGTGTGAGCTTGCAGGCGCCTCAGATTGAAGAGACTGCCATCCGTGGCGGTACCGGATGAAAACAGCGCCTTCATTGTTGAGGTCTTTCATGGCTTGTTTGAGCATCATGCTGAAGAAGATTGAAAAGAGGGTTGGTGCGAGAACGCAGCCTTGCTTCACGCCATTGTTAATGGAGAAGGGTTCAGAGAGCTCATTGCTGTATCTGACCCGACCTTGTTGGTTTTCGTGCAGTTGGATAACCATGTTGAGGAACTTTGAGGGGCATCCGAGGCGCTCTAGTATTTGCCAAAGCCCTTTCCTGCTCACGGTGTCGAAGGCTATGGTGAGGTCAGCAAAGGTGATGTAGGGTCCTTTGTTTTGTTCTCACAACCCAGTGAAACAACAATCTCCGGTTCTCAGTGCAAAACATGCAAACACACATCAAACATATAGAGACAAACAATGCATATGCAAAGCAAGTATTCATACATACATATAAATAAATATTATTTTGTACATATGAGAGTTTCGGGTGGTTAGTGTGAGTAATTCCTTTGGTTGTTCAGCATTCTCACTGCCCGGGGGAAGAAGCTGTTCCTCAGCCTGGTGGTGCTGGCTCTGTTACTCCTGTATCTTTTTCCCACTGGGAGTAGCTGAAAGATGTGTGCAGGGTGGTAGGGATTCTCAATGATTTTGTGCTCCCTTTTGAGATAACAATCCCAGCAGATCATGTCAATTTGGGGTGGGGATGGGGGTAGATGGAGACTCCAGAGATCCTCTCTGCCACTCTTATGGTCCTGTGGATTGACCTCCAATCCAATTCTCCACAGCAATCATACCATTCTATGATGCAGTTAGCCAAGGTCATCTCAATAGAGTTCCTGTAGAAGGTTGAAGTGATGGTGGCTGGTAGCCTTGCCTGCTTCAGTCTTCTCAGGAAGTGTAGATACTGTTGTGCCTTCCAGTCATGTGAGGAGATGTGTGTCCACAAAGTCAAGTCTCCTTCATTTATCGTTCATACCATGCTCGTACAATAAAGATGAGAGAGCGTTTCTCCAGGATCACAGAGAATATTTACATAAATATGTTCGAGTAAAAGTTATTGAAATATTAAAATATTAAGACGTTTACAGTACAAGTCCACGATGCACTATCCACATATGTTCTGGGAATTCAGGAGTGTGGGGGAAAATACTGTTGCCCAATCTAGACATAATGACCTGAGTGCTACGGTACCTCCTACCAGATGGCAGAAGGGAGAACAGTTTACATGAGGGGTGTGGAGTCCCTCACAATGTTTGTTGCCTTTCGTCTGCATCGTAGACGTCCTTCACGGCAGGATGAGAAGCCCAATGATCTTTTCTGCTGACTTCAGTATCCTCTGCAGGGTCTTGCGGTCTGAAGTGGTACAGCTTCCAAACCAGGCAGTGATGCACTTGCTCAGGATGTTCTCCATACATAGAATGTAGTGAGGATAGAGGGAGGGAGATGAACTTTTCTCAGCCTTCACAGGAAGTAGAGGCACTGCTGGGATTTCTTGGCTATGGAGCTGGTGTTATGGGACCAGGTGAGATTCTCCACCAAGTGCACTCCAAGGAACTTGATACTCAGTGGTTGAGCCTGTAATTTGGGGGATAGTTTGGAAGTATAGTTAACTAAGGCGAGTAACAAGGGGCATGTAGCCTGCAGCCTGATCAGTAGACAAGGTTGTAGACAAGCCATCTTCCAGGACATGAGATCTGCTGAAGAGGTGTAGGAGAAGATTTTGTTTTGAGGCAGAGTGCAAAAGAAGTATATTGCACTCAAACATGGTGCATTTGCATACTTGGTAAAGTAAAACCTATGTAAAAGGAAAGATTACACCTCAGACTTTACATTGGGCCTTGCATAAGTTGGAGTCAACCCTTTCCAATATGGGATTGGTGGGAAACTTCATTAGGGCAATTGAGACAAGATGGTGTAGCCTATTCCATTGCCATGTATGCAGAATCATATTTGATTACTGTAGTTGAAACCCAGATTTCTGTCACAAGAGCAGAATATTGCCAACAGGGCTGCAATTACCGTGGATTCAGGAGAAATGTCAGCGATCTTACAAGCAGTCCTCCAACATCCTTCTGTATTGTTGCATTTTTACTGTCAGAGTGGTTCTGAGGAACAGAATCTGATATCCTCTCACAGAATTACCATAATGATCCTCTCATCTTACCTTATTGTTGCTAGACAACTGTCCGGCCTCAACTGTTGCCAATGGCAAGGTGATGTAGTTAAGATTTACAGCAACTTGATACTATTCCCCTAGGCCAAGGGCGGGCAACCTTTTACCATGTGTGGGCCAGATAGTGTACCAGTGGTTGAACGACGGACTGCACTGATGCTACTACCATAAATGAAATTAATTAATTAATGTAGAGCTCGTCGAAAGAACCAAAGACTTGTTGATCCAAACCAAGGCTTTTATTAGCAAAAGACAGGAGCTCTTCACAGGTGGCCAACCAGTCCGGAATGATCCGACCTGGCCAGGGACACAACCCTTTAAGGCCCAGACAGTAGGCGTGGCTTAGATCTCAGCCAATCGCTGTAAGCACAGTCTAGATACTGTAACTATATACACTATATACATTGGTGATAGATCTATACTATCACAATTAATTAATAGAGAAGCAAAATAAATAGATACATGCTATCAGTATGTTGATGCATTTCAGGTTAAGGAAGGCATCTTCAAATCTAGAAATGTACCAAAAATCATGAGTTAGTCAGTAAAATGTCAATAAAAAAACATAAAAGTCAAAAAAGAGAAAAATAAGTCACAATATAAACAAAATAACCCCAAAACAGACAGCAGTGAGAGGGGAACAATGTCATACAAAGCGAGGGGGCTCTCACACAGAGAGAGGGGCATGTCAAAGAAAGAGGATGAACCACACAGAGAGTGGAAGTGACAGAGAGTGAGAGAGGGAATTGCGCACAGATAGGGGAGAAGGTGGGGGGGGGGGGGGAGTCTCGCTCAGAGGACTGGGAGGGGTGAATCAACAAAAGAGGGCGGGTGAGTCTCTGACACACAGAGGGTGGGGGGGCGGGGAGCGGGGGAGCCGTGCACAGAGGGGGAACCCTCACACCAAGGGGGCAGCTGTGTACCAAGCTGGATAAATTTGGATTGTGGGGCAGATCTGGCCTGCAGGCTGCATGTTGCCTGCCCCTGCCCTTGACTTTCTGTAGCCTGATAACATGCACCCTTCTACCGACTTGTAGGCAGCACTCTCTGGTTGAGCCAGGACATTGTTCCTCATAGAATTTTAGGTATAAAAGCAGTTGGGGCCTCTGTTAAGTAGGCTTCTCGTCTCCTCTTTCTCCTTATACTAGCAACTTCTGCCCAAACAAATTTTATCATAAAGGGAATGCCTTGTTATTCACTTATAATTAGAAGCAGCTGGATTTGCAAGGAGTGTTGAAGTCAGGCCAAAGTTCTTTGACATCTATCTCATGCTCTCTCCAGACTTTAGCAGCAGTAGAGAACTCCAGAAAGTTCCAAACAATTTGACATTAATCATCAATTCACCTGACATTAGTCGAAAATTTGAACCACTCAGGTTACCTTCAAATGTGACTCAATGAGCTGCTGGAAGAACCTCGTGGGTCAGACAGTATCCATGGGTAGATATGGCCAGTCAACCTTTTGGGTTTAGGCCCTCTATTTCTGAATTCCTCCATCACTATTTGCTCAATATTCCAGCAGATGATTTTTTTCATGCAATTGCAGAGGAAGATCAGGTGGGTACTTTAATACCACCAATTCTAATAATCCCTTTGATCCAATGTCTGATAAGGTTATTGAGAGTAGGAAGCTTCGATGGGCAGGTGTCAGGAGCTTCGATGGGTGGGCGCCTGGGACCCAGGCTAGAGTTCGCGGCCAAGGTGTCAGGAGCTCTGGTGGACAGGCAGCCGGAGCCAAGGCGAGATTTGGTGGCCAAAGCCTCAGGAACTCCGATGGACGGACGGCTGAGTCCCGGGCGAGATTTTGTGTGTGAGGCTTCGGGAGCTCTTATAGGCGGACAGCCGGGGCGAAGGCACAAGTCCACGTTGGAGGCGTCAGGAGCTCTGACAAATGGGCGGCCGGGATCCAGGCGAGAGTCAGCGGCCGAGGCGTCGGGAAGGCATCAGGTTTTTTGGATACCACATTCTCACTCAAATAAAACTAAACATTAAAGGGCATTTAAGCATATAATCCATAGTCATTATAGAGTTATAACACTTTGATTGTAATTTCCATTTTCAGAAGTGTGGCATGTCTTATGGAAGCTATATGAATGTACATGGGATTCAGGGTAGCCAGGAATCCTTAAAGAGATTGTTGTAAACAAACAGACGCATCTTTCTCTTCCTTGCTCCTGGGCCCCATAAAAATCTTCTCACTCTTTCAACCAAACCCGACCCAGAACTCTGATCCCAACCATAGGAACGGCTGATGTTCTTTTCTCAACGTGAAACTGAGCTTAGACTTTCTAAAACCACTCAACTGCAGCCTAAAACCCAATGGTCTAATGGCTGCCATTCTCAACAAGGGCTGTACAGCCCCCCTGGGGGCAATAGCACATTGAGAGGGTGGGGGGGGGGGTCCACTGACTGAAATCCTAAACTATATTTTGTTTTTTAGTCAGTAGGAGAGAAGAACTGAAGAAACCAACTCAACTTTTCTGGCTCACAGGGAAGGGGGCACATAAACTAAGCAGCTTCCAAAGGGGGTCACAGCCATTAAAAAAAGTTGAGAATGGCTGGAACTGATTGAATCCTCCTTTTAGTGATTTATCAGTAGATGGCCATGCTCCTTGCTGACTTTGTCCTTGTTCTGAAAACTATAGTTTTCCATTGTCAGATTCTCAGGATAGTTTATTGTTTGACACCTCAGAACCATACTGTGAGTTTATGTCTGTAATCAAGAAATGACTCTGATTTTTACTATGGGCTCCCTGATGATTTTGCAGAAGCCAAATCCTATTCCAACAATTTGATAGGATACTTGCTAAGTAAGACGTCAATGTGCATGGATGAATTGTCGTAATGTGTGGATCCATTGTTACCCTGGACATCTGCATACCACTGAGAATAGTCCTCTGCTTCATGCCTCTTGTTCAACCATGTCTGAAGTAAATGATCTGCTGCAGTATAATATCTCATGAATTTCTTTCCAGATGTAGCATAACTTGTTGCACAATTTTGCTTTATAAAAATCTTCTCTGAAGTGAACGGTTCTCAACTGGTCAAAGTGCCAACAAATCACTCCTCCATTGTATGGTCTTGACAATTATTGATCTGTAACTTTAATTATGAAACTGCAACCAGACCTAATCCATTACAAATAGCAATCAAATATTTTGCTTCAAAAATTATTTATTCTTATGCCTGTCACTTTTAAAAATAAACAGATGGTTAGTTAAAAAATAGTCCAACCCCTGATCTGTGCTGATTTATCCAATCTTAGTCATCTGGCAAAGCATGCATTAGAATTGGCCTGAGTGCTTCATATCATTGGGAGCGGAGCAGAGGGAAACTATCTTAACTTGTTACTCCCAATCCCAGCCAAGTGATTTGTGCTGCAAAATGTATCTGTACTGCTGCTAGTGGAAAATAGCCTTGGACGTGACCTCTAACATCCCTGTGAGAGAACTGTCTCTTTATACCAGTGGATTGTGACCTTCATCCTATCATCCAAGTTCCTCGCCTTGTTTCCTGGGCTTGAGAATGAAGAACCCAGGGCAGAGATCCATAATACATTGTCCCATCTCTGAATACTCAAAAAATCATACTCTAGCTTACACGCCAATGTTGAAGTTAGAAAACGGACAATAGAGTACACACATTGAACTAGGGTCGTGATCATTTGTAAGTTGTTTGCCTCATTTATAATTCATATTCATTACTAATGTTCTTGCGTTTCCCTCTTCTTTCATAACTTCTTGCCTGCCGCATCATTATTATAAAGTTTTGGAATTCTGTGATTCTTCAACCGTTCCTTAACATTGGCCTTTCCTTCTCTCCCTCACAGATTAGCTGCCCAAAATACCCAGGGGAATTTCTTCTTTAAATCCCTCAACTTCCCTCCTCATTAAGATTCATGATTATTTTATTGTCATGTACATAAATACACAAAATTTGTTTCCTTTTGTTTGCTCATAAAAGCTCACAGACACTACTAATCCAGTGCTCCTACTGAGAAGTGAGAGAGAAGCAGAAGAGAGTTTATCTTGAACACTGAGTGCCCGTGGATCCAACCACCTCCTGCACTCCAGTAACCTCAGTAGCGGCACGGCCTCCTCTTTGTCCCAGTGGTGAAGCCAAGCTCCAGTTTCCAAGTCCCCTGATTCTGAACTGAAGTTGTTAATGCCCAAGACACTTTTGGAGCCCTGCTCACCATTAGTAACAGCAAAAATCTGAATCCTTATAGCAGGTTATCATGAGGCAGTCTCTGCAGCCTGGAGTGAGTCCTTAAATTCAAACTTGTTGACCAGTCCCTCCTAAACTCACTTGGATTGGAGAGGTTTTAGTTTTCCTCAAGGCTGCTGGAAATCCCGCTTGGACTGCCAACTTGAAAGATGTTATTTAGTCAAGTCAAGTTTATTGTCATCTGATTGTACAAGTACAACCTGACGAAACAGTGCTCTCTGGTCCTTGGTGCAAAACATGCAGACACAACCAGATATTACATACAGACAAACGATACATATGCAGGACAAGTATTTTATCTATAAAAGTAAATAAATAATTTTTGTTTTGTACAAATGAGTCTCGGATGGTTAGTGTAAGCAATTCCTTTGGTCGTTCAGCATTCTCGCTGCCCGTGGGAAGAAGCTGTTCCTCAGCCTGGTGGTGCTGGCTCTGATACTCCTGTATATCTTCCAAAATGGGACTAGCTGAAAGATGTTGTGTGTCCTCTTCAGATAACAATCCAGGTAGATCACATCGATGGGGGGGGGGGGGTGTGGGAGACTCCAGTGACCCTCTCTGCCACTCTTATGGTCCTGTGGATTGACCTCTGATCCATTTCTCTGCAGCAACCGAACCACACTGGAATGTAGCCGGCCAGTACACTCTCGATAGAGCTTCTATAGAAGGTTGACATAATGGTGGCCGGTAGTCTTGCCCACTTCAGTCTTCTCAGGAAGTGCAGTCATTGTTGCACCTTCCTGATGAGGAGATGTTAATTGTACACAATAGCTAAGTGAATTCCAAGGAACTTGGTGTCTCCACTCTCTTTACTACAAAGTTGTTGATGTGTAGTGGAAGGTGATCGTTCCTGGTCCTCCTGAAGTCCATGATCATGTCCTTTGTCTTGTCCACATTGAGACTTGGGTTGTAACTCTCGCACCATTTCATGAGATTTTCCACCCCTTTTCTGTAATGCAACTCATCGTTGTTGGTGAGGAGACCAACGACTGTTGTGTCATCTGCACACTTGATGACCCTGTTGGGGCTGGATCTGGCGATGCAGTCATGGGTCAGTAGCATGAAGAGGAGAGGGCCGAGCGCACAGCCCTGAGGTGCGCCAGTGCTCAGTGTGATGGTGCTCAATGTTCTGCTACTGACCCGGACAGACCATGGTTTTTCCATTAGGAAATCTAGGATCAAATTACAGAGAAGGGCGTTGAGTCCCAGCAAGGACAGCTTCTCTACCAGCCTCTGGGGAATGATCGTATTAAAACACCAAGCTGAAGTCAATGAACAGCGTATGAGATGTTGTTCTCAAGGTGGGCCTGGAAGGAATGAAGTGACAAGGCTATAGCATCGTCTGTGGAATGGTTCCTTCTATAGGCAAATTGAAATGGATCCAGCGTCCTTGTGTGCTTTGATGTGTTCCATCACCAGACCCTTGAAGCATTTGATAATAGTGGAGTCAGTGCCACAGGCGGTGATCATTGAGGGCAGTTATTAGAGCCACCCTCTTTCCTACTGGATGATGATGGCTGTCTTGAACCCTGTGGGAACGATAGACTGCTACAGTGAGGTGTTTGAAGACAAGCAGGTAATCACTCATTGGACATCTGCCAGCAGAAGCATCATCCTCAATTCAAAGGAAATAATCTGGCACACAGTGAGGGCAAAAGGAATCACTGACATGAAGTAGCCCCTGAAATGAGAAGTCCTGTGGTTCCCAAAAGCAGACCCAGTTTGACTGGCCATTAATCAACTCCAGGTAACTTGTCGAGTGATTTAAAAGTAAAGGCTGTACAAAATCTAAATTTGGAAAACATTGCCTGTTTGTTGTGGATTTCTCCAATGCTTACACATTCTGTTTCCAACATTTGTAGTCTACTGCGATGTCGGTGGATGTTATTTATGGCAAATGTTGTTTCCCTCGAGGACACTTTTAATCAATCTCCTTGGAAAAAAAAAGGTGGCACATAGAGAGAGAGAGACAGAGACAGCAAAACAACTGTTATTGTTTTGGGAGTCTCCACGTGGTTACAAACACAAGTTTAACATATTTCCACTCGGAACCACTTGGCACATATTTCGTTGCTTTCAGCAATCAAAACTCATACTGCGATCTGTAGGCTTCCCCCATTATAAATGATTCCATTGGTAATGAGAGAAGTGTGTTTGGAGGGAACAAAGAGGGATGGGATTAATAGCATATTCCAGTTTTATGTTGTTAAATAAAGACCTGCTATGATCCGCTCAACTTTTCCAAAGAAAATGTTTTATCCTGCAATGACCTTTTTTTTTTGAAATAAAATGAGGGGAGCCGTGGTGATAGGAGACTCGGTAGTTAGGGTGATAGAAGGAGAATCTCTGGCATCCCAGATGCCAGGGTCAAGGATGTTCCAAGCACAGAGAGAGAGGCTGAGCTTCTGGAGTACATGTTGATACCAAGTACATAAAGAAATAAGGTCCTGCAGACTGAATATAAGAAGTTAGATAGAAAGTTAAATAGCAAGACCTCAACGGTTATAATTTCTGGATTACTCTGAGTGCAGCGTCTAGTGAGGGTGGAATATGAAGATTGGGCAGATGAATGTGTGGCTGAGAAGCTGGGGCAGGAGGGAGGGATTCACATTTTTCTGGGGCACAGTGACCTCAACAGGAGGGGCAGGTGGCACTGAACTGCTAGTAACTTGGGACAGAGGGTGGATCCTCTGACGGGTGAGATACTTGAGGCAAATATAGAAGTGGGCAGGGCAGAAATTTAGTTCAGACTAAATTGTACTTATTTTAATACAAGCAGTCTGACAGGTAATGCAGATAAACTCAGGGCATGGCAAGGTATATGGGAGTGGGATATTGGATGAAGGATGGACAGGACTGGCAGCACAATGTACTGGGGTACAGATACAATGAGCTTGATAGAGGTGGAGGTAAGAGAGGACGGGGTGTTTTGGTTTGATTGCTGCAGTGCCCAGGGGGAACTGTCCACAGGCTATATGGATGGAACGTGGAAGTAAGAAGGCAGTGATCATTGCACGACTGGCCTGCCAATAGTCAGGAGAAGTTCAAGGAGAAACTTTAGGGAGGTCACAGATAGGCCTATGAATAATAGGTGCCACTTGCCCCCCCCCCCCCCCCCCCCCCACCTTGAGGTCACTGGGATTGAAGATGATTTTAACTTTCCTTCTACTGACTAGGACTGGTATGGTGCTATGGGCTTGGATAGGATAGAATTCGTTTAGTGTGTCCAGGAAAGTTTTCTCAAACAACGTGTAGACCAGTCCTGCAGAGAGGAGGCAACTTTGTATCTTCTTCGGAAATGAGGTTGGGGGCAAGTGACTGAAGTGTTGACTGAGGAGCACTTTGGGACCAGTGACCATAGTCTGTTACTTTTTAAAATGTGATGAAATAAGATAGAATTGGTCCACAAGTTAAAATCCTAAACTGGGCAAGGCTAAATTTGATGGCATTAGACAGGAACTTGCAAAGGTTGATTGTGAGAGACTGTTTGCAGGTAGAGGGTCACCTGGGAAGTGGGAAGCTTTTGAAAGATGGAGAATTCAGGGCCTTAAATTAATGTTTAAGGCCTTCCTGCTGGAAAAGCCTGGTTGACAAGTAGTATTTAGATTCTGCACAAGGGGAAAAAAAGGCATAGGTCAGATATAGGCAGCTAGGATCAAACAAGTCTCTAGAGGAGTACAAAGGATGTAGGAGTAGTTTTAAGAGAAATCAGGAGGACAAAATGAAAACATTGGTAGCTTTGGCAGATAAGGAAAAGGAGAATCACAAGAGATTCTGGAAGAGCAAAATGTTTACTGGAGAAAGAATAGATTCCCTTATGTGGTTCTCTATTTGTGGAACCATTGGAGATGGGTGTGGCCTTAAATTAATGTTTCTCATTATTTATGGAGAGGAGGGAACTTGGGAAGTAAGTAGGGATGCCTTGAAACATGTGCTGGAAGTCCTGAAGCATATCTGAAAGGTGGATGAGTCCCTGGAACATGACAAGGACATTGTGAGCAGCTGGGGACAAAATGCTGGCATTCTGGCAGAGACTGAGTTAGCAACATGTATTGTTATTGTACCAGAGAATGCAGGTTGGCTATTGTTGTGCCTTCATTGAAGAAGGGCTATAATGACGTGCCAGGGAACCACAGGCTGGTGAGCTCAACATCAGTGATGGGAAAGTCACCTGAAGGGATTCTGAGATATAGGATCCACCTTCATTTGGAAAAGCACGGACTGATTAGACATAGTCAGCTTGACTTTGTGCACGGAAACTGTGTCTCACGAACTTCATTAAGGTTTTGTGGAGGCGACCAGGAGGATTGAAGGGAGCAAGGTGGAAAGCATATTTAGCATGGCCTTTGAAAAGGTCCCACATGACATGCTGGTCCAGGAGGTGAGAAGGCTGGAGATCCAGGGTGCACTTTGCCAATTGTTTTGGTGGTATGAGCCAAAAAGTGGAAGTGGGGAGTTGGAGTTGAGTGGAGTCCCACAGCACTCAGTTCTTGGTTCTCTGATGTTTGTCCGATTTTGGATGACGATGCAATTGGCAAATGAAAGTTTATCGATGACACTAAAATTGGTGGCGTAGTGTGCAGTGAATAAGGTTACCTAAGATTACATCAGGATCTGGGGAAATTGGGAAAATTTGCCAGGGAATGCCAGATGGAATTCAACTTTTTAAATTTTATTTTATTTTAGTTTAGGTTTATTTTTCAGTGAGACAGGGTTCTTCTGCCAACAGAAAACAGGTTACCTTTACCTTTCAAATAGAACATAATTTACAGAACATAGGATTACAATGCAAAGGAAGATCAATTGGCACCAAGCAATAGCAGCATGACGGCATTGATAATGGGATCAGTCAAGAGCCTGATAGCTGCAGGGAAGAAATTGCCTTTATGCTTCCTGCTCCATGCTTTCATTCTTGAGCTTTTTTCCCTGATGGGAGGAGGGAGAAGAGAATGTGTCTGGAGTATGATAGGTTGTTCAGTTTCCCTGGCAGCGAGTGTTGTAGATGGAGTCCCTGGAGGGAAGGGAAGTTTGCATTGTTCTGAGCTGCATTCACGACCTTCTGTAGCTTCTTCCAAGCTTGGACAGAGCAACTCCCACACCATACTGTGAAGCAGCCACCGAGAATGCTCTTGATGGTGCAGCTGTAGAAGTTGTAAAGGGATGAGGGGGGGGGGGGGGGGGACACACCAAACTTATTTCTAAGAAAGAAGAGGAATTGATGTGATTTCTTGACCATTGCATCAGCATGTTTGCCTCAGGTCAGGTCACTGGAGATGCTTATTTCTCAAAATGTAAACATGGACAAATAGGAGCCGATGCATTTTGGCAAGTTGAACGGATTAGGGCTTATGCAGTAAATGGCAGGGACCTGGAGGGTATGGTAGAACAGGCCGATGGGTCTGTGGAATGAACAGCCAGAGAAAGTGGCAGAAGTGATTAATATTACAATGTTTAAAAGTTGTGTAGATAGATACATGGATAGGAAAAGTTGAGAAAGATATAGGCAAAATACAGGCAAATGGGGATATCTCAGAGACAGGATGGGCTGTATATGTTTCTGAGTTGTATAACTAAGATTCCAGATTAAAAAATACTTGTTATTCATCTCACAGCTTGTCCTTACGTTGTTCAAATAGCTTCAAACTTCACTATTCAGGGGCTTGTCTACAAATATGAAAACAACGAAGAGATCTTCT
This sequence comes from Narcine bancroftii, assembly GCF_036971445.1. Taxonomy (NCBI): domain Eukaryota; kingdom Metazoa; phylum Chordata; class Chondrichthyes; order Torpediniformes; family Narcinidae; genus Narcine; species Narcine bancroftii. Next base: position 900,664 of record NC_091474.1, read on the forward strand.
TCCCTATTTTCCAGAAGACTGACAGTCAGTTATGGGGAAATGATGCTAACATTGCAATGACGTGTTCATTTGCCACACATATAATACATCATTAAATGCATAAACATTTAGAAATATGACGACAGATAAATTTTTGCGGATACAGGAGACCCCCCAGGTTCTGGGACCCCTGTGTAAATGTTCTCTGTGGAGAGTGGAAACTTGCCTGGTTTTGTGTCAAAGTGAAGAAAAGTTATTTTAAAACAAATGGCTATTCCAGAATTGGGTCAAGAGTACATTTGAGCTTGATCAAAATTTATTTATATCAGAGCTTTGCAATGAATCATTAACCAGATGTTCTTTCAATTAGTTTGGGCTGTTCATATAATGTATCAAGAATTATAATGTGACAGGATAGCCTGATCCATGGTAGGGAGGGGAAAACTTTAGCATGAAGTATCTCATAATCTGTTAACTTGGAACATAAAACAAGCAATAAAAATCCCCCACACTTTCTTTTTCATTTCCAGCTTTCTCCCTCCTCTTCTGAAGTCAGTGACTCATGCTGGAGTAATATTCCACCAGCATTGGCAACAGTTCTCTAGCTCACTATGTGGCAATTCTTCACGAGTGAAATGAGACCCATGATTTTCAAACTTTCCTGTCAGAAATCCCCAGTGAATCTTCATATAGTTCCACGGAGCTCTTTGTGCCCAACGTCCCAAAAGGCATTATCAGGCACCGAAAGGGAAATAATACTATCACCAGAGAAATCTTCTTGTATTAGTGTCGGCAAGAAAAATATCATGGTTGGAACGAACTATCGGAAGTACAGGTGCACTGACAGGAATTAAGATTTCATCTTGCAGTCTCTAGGGGGAGCTGTTGTAAACTATGGGCTAGACTAGTTTTCAGTAGGCTATGTCGTTACCATGGATGCCATCACAGCTGAAGCCAATGCTCTTAAGAGATGGATTTTCCAGCAGTGAGTTGTGATTTTTTTCCCCCCTTTCAGTGAGCATTTACCAAGTGGAGAACTAATGCAACTTGTATGCATTTTGTACCTTCGCGACAGTGAAACATAACAAGATAGTTTTCAGAAGTGAAACAAGAAAGTCTGCAGACTCTGCGATTGTAGTAAATTCACAAAAGAAATGAAGAAACTCGCCAAAGATAGACAAGCAATGTTTTGGGCCCGAACTGTTGGGTTTATATCCTTCCCTCCTGTGGACGCCGATGGACCTGCTGAGTTTCACCAGCACTTTTCAGGAGGAGAAGGAGGTAGATGGTCTGTGTTGGGTGACTGGAGTTGGATTCATAGGTCCGCTGTGGTACAAAAGCAAGTCATTTGACCCTTCATGTCTGTGCCACCTCTTGGTTGGGTCAACTAGTCAGAAGATTCCTCTTCTCTTACTTTGTTGCACTGCAATTATTTCCCTTGGAGTATCTATCCTGCTTTTTGTTTCTATTATCTTGATTGGAAGTTACTTTCAGATCAAAATCAGCTTCTGGACAAAACTTTTGTGACAGATTTTCTTGACATTAAACCTGATACTGAAAAAACAAAATGTGTTCAGATCCCTATGGATTTGGTCAGGCCTAGGTATGATTTAAATTGATTTAGATATAAAGACATGCAGCATGGCCATTTCAGCCCACGAGTCTGTGCCGCCCAATTTACACCCCCGGAACGTTTCGAATGGAGGGAGGAAACAAGAGCCCCCAGGGAAAACCCACGCAGACACGAGGAGAATGTACAAACTCCTGACAGATAGTGCGGGATTTGAATCCCTGGTCCCAATAGCTAGCGCTGTAAAGGCATTGCGCTGACCACTCCACCAACTGCGCCACCCTATGATGAAGTGCAGAAGACCAAAATTAGGAGGCTTCAGAGGTTATAGCACCACTGGGGAGCGATTAATAAACCAAAATGGTTCAAATTGCTTTGGTGTGGAGCAGTGGCTCTCAACTTTTTTCTTTCCACTCACAAACCACTTTAAGTAATCCCGATGCCATCAGTGCTCTGTGATTAGTAAGAGGTTGCTTAAGGTGGGATGTGGGTGGGAAGGTTGAGAACCACTGCTCTAGACCCAATTGTTACTGAAATATTTTGCTTGAGAAAAATGGACATTGGCCCATTTCCTTTGGAGTTCTGAAACCGTGCACATAACGAGTCACTTAGGTACGATTAAAACAGTGGTTTTCTAACATTTCTTCCCACTCACATACCATTTTAAGCAATCCCTCACCCATCACGGAGCACCGATGGCATAGGGATGACTTAAAGTGGTATGTGAATGGAAAGAAAAAGGTTGAGAACCACAGGTGTAGAGTATTTTTGCAACTATTATTTTAAACCTTTGGCAATACTAAACCTCTCCCCCTCCCACAAGCTACAACATTGCAACCATCTGATACCTTCAAAATGTAATTTGGCCATACTGTTTCGAAAGGACAGATTCAATGCAAAATGGGACTGTAGGATTTTGCTTTTAAAAAATAGGAAAATAAATTAAGTTCAAAAGATTTCTGTTTTATTAAAAATAAATGCCTAACTTTGTCAATAGAGCCTTTAAGAGAAACACTTGTGGCAGGAAGCATTTCAATTGCAGATCTAATTTTTATAGATATTTTGGAAAATTTAAATATAAGTGATCATTAACCATCTTATTATTCTAAACCTTGTGGAAGATGAATTTGAAATTCCACATTGTTCTTTATGTCCAGCAATATTTTATTGATTTTGCAATGTATATCATTGATAATTATCGCTATAACTTCTTAGATAATGTTTTCAATCACTACAACCCGTCACATGTCAAGCTTTATTTAAATGTTTGCAAGGTGCTCTCTGTCAAAAGCTGGATGAATTACAATATTTACTTATGTAATCGTCAAATTGTTGGACCACTTTTTCGGCTACTAAAGAAGGGAGGGTGTGGACTTTTACACGGGCCAAACTTTTGACCTCATGAAGGACTTGCGTTGTTCGAGGCGTCAGGAGCTCGGATGGACTGTAGCGCGAGTCCATGAAAGAAATGAAAACCAGCAGCAAAACATTTTTAGGTCAGTTGATTAACGCAACGTGTCGGCGCCACGACGTGATTAAACAGGCTAAATTCAATCCAAGTTCATTTAATGTTTTTCCAACTTCCTATACAATGCAACAAATCTAAAATTATCTTTGTTTTCAGCTTGAAGTTGTCTATCATAATCCCAATTAATTTTGTTTCAGGAAGCAAGTCTTTTGGAAAAAATTCTGTTGTCCAGTGATAACTTTCCCATCTTTCTTCGAGTATGACATTGAGACCTGGGTCTACCCGAGAGGGCAGGTCAGACCTTGGGCAGAGGTCATGCTTGCCTTTTGATAGGAGAGTGCTGTGAAGGATGCACTCTTGAGGTGTTAACATGATCGTTCTCTTCCATTACCTTGCTGAATGCCTGCAATATTTTCTGTGGTGCTTCAGGATTTCAATGGCCACATTATTTATTATTTAGTCTGAACTCTGATTTTTATCGTGCATTTGATTTTCCATAATTGAAGTGCATGCATCACAATTATTAACTATAAAGCAAATTTTTATTTACTTCGAAAACCGGGAAACAGAATGCAACACTAGAAAGTGAGTTTTATGGTTGCTTTAGACCGCGTGTTGTGTGAATAGAGAACTTATGGCAAGGAGTGCTAATTTTAAACTTGCGTATTTTTTACCCATTTATTTTCGGCTGTATTTTACTGGTTACTTGAATTCCAGATAACAGGGGTTTTACTGTGTTTTTATTTCCTTCATTGCAATGACTGGGTAAAATTAGAAGAAAGCATTGAACGGTGAGAGATTATTCTATCGATGTTGATCCTTCCCCAGACAGCCCCCATCCATTCTATTAAATTTAACGTTAACCTTTAAATTCAGACCTACGATAACAGGCCCTCTGGCCCTCGAGCTGTTCCACCCAAATACCCCAATTGTATCACAATCCCTAGAGATGGTGGCAGATTCGAACCCAGGTCACTGGTGCAGTAATAGTATTGCACTAATCGTTAGACTAACCTTGCCTCCTACACTCACTGTGTCGCCCTAAGACTTTTTTCCAACAATTTAATCTTCGGAGAAAAGACATTAAAATTTCTGTTGTGCCACTTCCACTCAAGCGAATCGGTCCTGAGTTTTATATTATTCACGAAGCAGAAGTAGGCTATCGGCCCCTCTTCCCTGCTCCGTCGTTGAATAAGATCTTTAACCTTAATTTCCCTTGTCTGTGACAATGGCATATTGTTTTCTTCCCTTCATCACCCAAACAACAATTTGAAGTCCATGGGTGGGAGGGAAGCTTGCATTATGTTCTCAACTGCATTCACTCTCTTCTGTAGTTGCGACCAAACCTGAGCAGAGCCAACTGCTGTTCGTCCGGTAAGTATGTTTTCAAAGGTGCATCTGTAGAAGTGGTTGAGGGACAAGGGGGTCACGTCAGACGTCCTGAGTCTTCGAAGAAAGATCTTGGCGATTGCACCAACGTTCTTGTCCTGGATCAAGTCATGGGAGATGTTGAATCCTGAGAACTTGAAGCTCTCTCTCCTTTCCACTTCATCACCGTTGAAGTGCACAGGGTGGTTTGGGGTCTCTTTCCTCTCCTGAACTCGAGGGTCATCTCACTAAGTTGAGGACTCACTGCGTTGAAAGAAAGGCGGTCATCTTGGCACTCCGCCACCAGCCTTTCAGTCCCTCTCTCGTACTCCGTCCCTTCACCGTTTGATCTACTTCTGCGGCGTCCTTGGTGAATTTGAAGAGGGAGTCGGCACGATATTTGGCTGTACGGTCCTGGGTGTCGACAGAGTCGAGGCGGGGGCTGAGGGCACGTCCTGGTGGACCGCCGGTGTTGAATGTAATGGAGGAGACGCTGTTACCCGTCCTCACGCCAAGTCGGTACTACCTCGGCCTCGAAATCGAGCAAAATTCCAGCCGTGGTAGGACTTAAATGGTCTGCCCATTTCTTATCCATTCTGCCTTTTCATGTTTTCGAGTGGAGCTGGATTCAGCCTAACTCCTCCACGCTGTCAACATGCCCACCTGAGCAGATCCTATCAGAAAGTATCCCTGGAAGCCTTGCCTATCCATTCCGGAGAAAATGCTCCAATCTTCATTTTCTTCAAAGTTAGCCTTAGAAATGAGATGAAAAGAATAGCCTGAATTGGGAAGGATTTGTGTGGAAGGGAGGGCGATTTGTTGTAAATTCCAAAGGGACGAGAGGGCCTGCAAACTTGGAGCTGGCCTTGGTTGAAAAGCCTTCTCGTGACTTTGTCCTTGAGAGAAGAAAGGCGCTGGACAATGAAGCATTTGTATTTGTGAATCAGGAGGCCGCCCAACAATTCCTTGGCACTGAGCGGCGGCGGCGGCGTCATGGATTCCGGAGTGACGAGTTCGCAGGAAACCCCTCCGTTCCGTGTCGGGATGGATGCCAGGGTGGTCAAGGCAACGGACTCAACAGGAGGAAACACAGAGGGAATCCCGTTGGTTTGACTGGAGCGCAACTATAAACACTCGGATCCCTGGGAAGGAAGTGGCGTTTTCCCTCGGTCGTGACAGGGATCTGGGACCGAAGAAAGTCAGTGCAGCGCCTGGCCAGTGCGGGACTCGAGTGCACTCTCGGATTGCTCCGCTTCTTCCAGCCCACGGACAAGCTTTCCCGCCACTGCGCGCTCGGGCCGGGCCACTGATGTGGGCTGATGTTCCGGGAGGCCGCCTGCAGACCGGTGCCCTATCACATCATGAGGTGCATGGATCAAGGTACCGGCCCTTTTAGCTGCTGGAATCGACACGATGTGGCCAGTCGCGAAACCTGGCGGTGGGTGGGAAGTCGCCGACTCTTCCTTGGAAGGGGCCGATCCTTCTGATGGGGTCGACGCCTCCACTCGCCCCGTTGCTCCCTTTTCCTCTCCGCCGCTCGCGGGCGTTGTCCTCCGGGGCGCTTGTGCAGAGCTCGGTTCCGGAGGGGCAGCCGAGGCGACCGCACCTGCCCCGGCTTCTCTCGGGCGGGCCCCTCCGAATGAGGCGAAGCCCCCGGCTGAGAGCGGCCGGACACATTCACCGGGTGGGGGGTCGTCGCTCGCCCCACCTTCGCCGCTCCGACTTTCTGGCGGCCACGTGGGGGACGAGGTGGCTGTCAGAACGCGCACCTCCGGCTCCGCGCCCGCGCTCCGCTCTCCCGCCTCTCTCATCCTCTCCCTCGGATCGTCCGACCCGTGCCGACCCCTCCCTCGGCTCCAAGGATCGCCCCTGACCAGCAGCCACAAAGTGGGCGACGCCTCTTCACAGCCGACATTTGCACGGGTTCAGTTCGCCTCTGTTCCTGCACGGAGGGGCTCACGCCTCCCCGTCCTGCTCACCCGCCGAGAGCCACGGGGGGGGGGGGCACGAATCTCGGGGATTTCCCCGTGACCCCCTTGGCTTCTTGCCGCCCGATAAGATCGACCCGGGCCGAGCATTGGCCAAGCGGCTCTGTGGCGGGACGCGGTCCTTGGAGGGTTCCTCCAAAGCGGCCACGGGATGGTTAGGGTGGACAGATGCAGGAACGGGTGGACGGGCCAGAACAACCTGCCCCAGCTCCTCCTGGACAATCACTGACTTCACTCCGTGGGGGCTCCCGAGTAGCAGGTGAAATTTGGACCTCCCCCCTTCTCTCTGCCCACGGAACGAACACCCTGAAATGCCACTGAAATAAATGGATCTGCACTGAAAGAACTCAGCAAATGCTCAGGGTGCAAGTTGCTTGCTCCCTGGTTGGAATCATGGTGAAGGTTCACTCCAAACTGGAGAAACCCCCAGGGAGGCCAACACCTCCACCGTCCCGTGGTTATGGATTGTCTCCCTCAAGATGCCTCTGAATGATAGCCGTCCAGAGGCACTCCCAGGGTGCTGGTGAGTCAGCCATCCCGAGATACTCCCACTCTGTACGGCCATTCACTTCAGAGCATCGGACTGTGGGTTGATGGCAGCATTCCAGTTCCACCCTCAAAGAGGAACTGAATAAAAAGAGATGGGCAACAGGAAAAGGCCCAATGCCTTGCCTAATGTGTTTCCGATGTCTTTCCTAAAATTCAAGGTGAGCAACTGAGAGGGACTTCCAACCTTCACTCAGATAAGGTCAGTCGGCAAAATGTATCCTGTTGCATTTCCAGATGCTTCCTCGATTGGGAGATTTTATGAGCAGAAATGGTCATTTTAATTTCATGTCCTCTGAGCGGCCTACCGTCGTGCCAGAGAACGAACGTATCTTCGGTATCGACCACCCTGGAACTTAACTCAAAGGGTCATACAACAGGGAATTGGACCTTCGCTCCACCAAAAATAGGTTGATGAGTCAAACACTAAATGGCAAAAAAAACCCCATATTCCTAACATCTCTCCCCCTATTCTACCACTCTGATACTAGGAGCAATTTACAGCATCCAATTCACCTCCAACCCTCATGCCTCTCAGATCTAGGGGGCAATTGGAGCGCTCCATGCAAACCCACAAAGTCGCGGGGTGATGTGCAAACTAGGCACACAGACTGCTGGAGGTTAGGATTGAACCTCGGTCACTGGAGCTGTGAGGCCTTTAGTGTTTGCTTGGTGTGAAGATTAAAAGTGTCCCTTCTGCATCAGAAGGGCTATGTCATGATTCTCTTTCCTGAGATTGTTCATATTCTCCATGGCAGGTTGAAGTCCAGATGTCATTTGTAAAAATACTTTCTTCTGGGATTCCTCTGGGATTCTTGGGTATTTGGGAAAGGGAAGTACCAGTGAGTATTTTGGGAGTTCATGTTTCAGGCCTAGGAAAGGTCTGTGTATTGACATTTATCACAATACATAGCTGCCAGTCTATTCTGTTTCTCGTTTGTTCTAGTCGATTACAACTCTTCCAAAGATCTGACTTCCCTTCAGAGGATCTCATGTCATCCTGCGATTTTCTGCCTCTATTGTATACTTCAGAACACATCTGAGTTTTGAATGTCAGCGTACTCCACACTTCACTTCTCTTAAGCCACTGCAGAAGCTGGTTTTCTCAGTGTATCGCGCATGAGTTGCTGCGAAATGACTAACCAAATTAGCAAGTGGTTTACAATGATCACAAAACAGCATTTAAAAGGCTGGACCTTTAAAACTCAATTCCCCGGCGGAACAGTAATAGTCAACCTTGGTTTATAGAATAATGCAGTACTTCATTCCGATTCTTTTATACCCAGAGCCACTCTGATTCCACAGTTTCCTTGTTGGGATTTCCCGAGCAGTTGTGCCTGTCCCTGAAGTGATTGTGCCTTTGAAGTTTGTGGACAACATTACATTTCGGCCAGACATTCAATACTGTTGACCAGTACTAATATTCTTTGCCCTCATTTTGTTCGATCTGCCATTCGGCCCCTCAAACTTGTGTTTCCCTTTTCCCAACAGCCGCACATGATCATTTTCACAAGCACATGGATTTTTTTCCTGGTAACTACTGTTGGATCTGCTGTCCGTGCCTGTTGAGGAAGTGTGTTTCAATTCATACCAAGTCATTGAGTCATCAAGTTTCTCCTCCCTCTCAGTTCATTGGCTGAAAGCCCCTCTGCCCTTGTTTACCACTGGGATACGTTTTGTATGTATTGCAATGTATTCATTGGGATTTTGGTTGTCAACTGAACACAATTTCTAACAAAAATATTGATGCATATCATAATAGCCTTATGATGGACTAATGCTGACCTCTGAGGTCCAATCTGTTACGAGCACTCAGGATGTTTACAGTGTTTGAAGATATTAAGAATCCCGTAGCCTGTACAATATCCATTATGGATGCATAAATAAAGTATATGCTGCACACATCTTTTCAAACAAGATACCATAGAGCAAACTGGCAAAGCTGAATCTGCCACCTTTTCCGACGATGTTTAATCAGTGGATCACAAGAAATAAGCTCTTTAGTGCTTGTGGGTCAGATTTTTCTAAGTCAACTTTGAATTTTATTTAGCAGCTGTTCAAGTAAAGTGAATTATTATTATTAGTTTTGAAATGGTTTCAACCAAGAAAGAGTACTTTTTGCTTCCACCAAAGAGAATTTCTTTTGTGCTCTGAAAGGGTGAGCATGGACGTTAGAAGTGCTGAATCAGTCGAATTCAAACCAGATATATAATATGGCAACTGCATCCAACTCCAAGTAGATCCCCAAATTAAAATTTTCTGAGACCTAACTAGAAAGCTTAAAGTACCTCCATTCCATTTGGTGTTTTGAAATGCTGCCAAAATTCCTTCTGAAGGGTGAAATCTTTATCTTATTTCAAGGAGGGAAAATGCCTATCTGGAAAGGCAGAGGTTCTTTGCCCTTACGCCTAAAGACGTACCTTCGTGAATGCACCGTGGCTGGCTCCAACCCTTCTCGGGGAAGGATAAATGGAAGAGCGCTGCACTCCGCTGCCTGGCCTGAATGTACAGCTGCTGCAAGCGGCTGGTTAGGGGTGGGCTGATGACGCCATCAGCCCGCGACCCATTTCCCCACTCACCCCTCTCCTTCCACGACCCCCTCAAGGCGGGGGTGGCGGGTGGGAGCCGTCGGGGGCAGCGGTGGCCATCGGGGCAACGGGAGCTGGCAGGAGCCATCAGAGGGTGGCAGGTGCGGGCTGCGACAGCTCCATCGGGCCACTTCAGTCTTTGGGGCCGCTCTCTGCAGCTCTGCCACATATCTGTGATGGGTAGTGTAACGGCACCATTCGCCCTGCCTCCATCGGCTCTGGAGGATGTCACGAGGCGCCTCTCAATATAAATGGGGTGCTGGAGCAGCCTTTGAGGGCTGTTGTGCAAAAGATAAGTTTTCGATTCACGCTTGTAGCCGGCCTCCAGGCAGAGGCCTGACGTGAAATGGCCTAAAGATTAATAACTGCCAAGCAAGATAACTTGTACTTTGTCTCCTCCGTTAAGTAAATACATCATCTAGCACCTTGTATCCACTTAAGAATCCCATTGTAGATAAGCATATTGCAGAGTGGTTTGGGATCAAATCCATTTCCCATTTCCAGTAACAGTTGGGATGCGGACAGATATATTAAATCAACATTATATAAAGTCATTTTGGGTCTCTTTACTGAATATTACCAAATAACGCTTGGATCACCTGTGGAACTGCGATGTGAGGGGGTGCTGAGGGCACCAAAGGGTCCCTTACCATGTTGGAGGTTCAGATCTGGACCTTGGGCTGCCAATAGTTTGTGCTGGACTCTGGGTGACTGTGGAAATGCTGGAGGCGAATTGACGGCCACTCGGTGAGTCTGGGGCGTGACTCTCATTTGCTTCTCTTTCTCTGACTGTGTCTGTCTGAAAGACTGACTGTAAGAGGCAGTTAGGCCATTTCTGCCAATGGCGAATCTGTCGGCCTTGCAGCAGGCAAAGGGAATTTCAGGACATAAGATACTGTTTTATTACTATGACAATAAATTGAATCTTGAATCTTGATCTATGCACGTGTTTCATTGCAGCTGTGCAAGTGAAGCTAGACTTTCTAAAATTCTTGTATTGTTTTCAGATTTCTGATGAATTAATTTAATGGAGAATATGCCCAAAACTATGTTATCTACTTGACAGTATTTTTATTTCAAATAAAATATTGAAAAACTCAAATGTTGAAGAAAATTAAATCACTGGCACGACTGTAAAATCTCCAAAATAATTCACTTTCACTCTGCAATTACATTGAAAGAAAATGCAAATGATATTCAAGTACGTACTCCAAAACTAGGATTATAACTCATCCAGCTCTAATGGTTAGAAATACCAGGCAGGTCACAAATAACCAACACTATTTTCTTTTCCAAACTACATCTGCTTCATTAGTATATCTGATGCCTGGGATCTAGATATTACAAAGAGTTGGTTTTGCTGATACCCTCAGGCAAAAATAAAAAGGGACAGAAATTTGTCCTTCACATAATATTAAATGTGTGATGTGTGTTGAGCTCTATGTTTCCAATAATGCAATCCATTATAGTGGATAGAAGAGAATAAAAGGATGCTTTTCAAAGTTAGGTTGCTACAGCTGAGTAATCACTTGGATTTTAATCATTCATATAATTCGATCAGATGTTCCCAACATCTTCATGTAGGAAGTTCACAATCTGGAAAATTTACAAACTGTTCAAGAACTTACTCTAGCCCCTTTTCCACTGGCATCCCAGTTAATTGGCAGTGCAGTGTCCCGGAAGAGGATGCCCTTTGTGCCCTTTCCATGGGCCACCCTTAACTGCGACACTAATTGCTTTTCCACTGAACACACTCATCCCCAGGGATCGGAGTGTTCTACCTTCAACTGGGAGGTGGTGACTTTCTGCTGTCCCTTTTCCATTGGTTTTATGAGCACGATGGTATCAGCAAATGCCAGGGATATGGAGTAGGGGTCGAGGCAGTTAATCCCCGGTGTGAAATGACGTCATTTGACATTGGCGTACAGTGGCAGACAGTGTTCCTTTTCCACTTGACCCATCCCAGTAAATTCCCAGTTCATTCCTGGACCAGGGTGCCAGTGGGAAAGGGGCTTGTGTACAAAACTATCACGAGTCACTGAGCTTGTAACATCACTTTAATGTTCTGTTGGGCCATCTTCCAGCAGAAAGCAACATTTCAGCTGCAGTATTCTTGCTGAAGATAATCTTTTATAATTTTTGGTTTCAAAACACTGAAAAAGCCTCTGAGATCCTTTCAGAATGGTTTGGTGTGGATTTACTTTTGCTGCTTTTTATATAATAATTATTACTGTAGACAGTATTCTTCGATGAAACAAATAGCTATCAATCTTCCTGATCGTATATTTCTAAACATTACAGCATTTCTATTCCTGGAAAGAACTGGTATGTTACTTTTGGATGAAAAAGAGCACAAATATTAAAAGATACATAAAAATAAAGCAGAGTTTTGTGATGGGTATTTTAGGTGAGGTATAGATGTTGGTACCTTTTTACATTCCACCTGGTTATGCACGAAATTAAGACCCTTTTGGACAGAATTGGGGGAAGTGTTGACAAAAATTGTGGGGGTGAACTTCCCTCTAGACCCAGAATTGCTTCTTCTGGAGAATTTGTCAGTTATAACAGTTAACTTCTCCAGAAGTAAATCTAAATTTATTAAAATTGTATTGTCAATAGCCAGGAAATGTATCGCGGTAGCGTTGAAATCCAAGAATGGGGATCCAGTATGGTGGTAGAGGGGTGGTAGTTGGTTTTTAGAACTCTCCAGACAGTTTAATATAAAAGGCAGAAAAAAAATTTCTTCCAACAAATTAATAGGGAAGGTTAAAATACCACAAGAAGAAGGTTAAAAAGAATGGGAAAGAAGACAAGCAAAAATCGGTTTCAGAAAGATTGGGAAAAATAAAGAGCGGGAAGGACTCACCACACCACAAGGACGATGCGTGGCTGGCGACAGCACTGGAGTCAGGACCGCAACATTGCAACCCCCGTTGGGCAGAGAACTCCCCCGGAGCAGTAAGAGAGGGCACCCTTAGTGGGGCTGTCCTGAGAGGAGGTCAGCGGGGAGCTGCGAGAGATGGTGGGAGCGTGGTCTAGAGTGCCATCAGGTGCAGACAACGGGGACGCCCATACCAATATGTGAGGGAGTTGGCCTGAGGCAGCGGTGATGATGAACAGGGGAATTGTAACATCACAACTCCTGTCAGGACTAGAAGTCCCTCAGAGCAGTAGGAGAGGGCAGCCCTGGCTGGTCTGATCTGAGAGGAGGCCAATGGGGAGCTGCAAGTGAGTCTGTGGGAGTGCAGTCTGGAGCACTGTCAGGTGCAGACAATGGGGTAGCTCATACTTGAGGGAGATGACCTAAGGCAGAGAATGGCAGCAGTGGTGATGGATGGGGATCGCAACAGGCTGAAAAAAAAAAATCAAAGAATCACAGAGTTAGATTGTCTTGCCTGGGAGTCGAGAGGAAGTTGTTCGCGGAGCTCCATTGGAAGTCAAGTTGTTGGGCCAGGCGGGAAGCAGGAGTGGCGAGGCTGAAGAGACAACAGAAATGCATGGAAGGAAGAAAGGCTGTGCAACTCAATGTTGGAGAGCGAGATAGATAAGGAAGATGGAGAAGAGCAGGAAGACTGCGGGGGAAGGAGAAAGATAGTAAATAGAGAAGAACAGAAAAGAAAGGAGATAGAGGGCTTGATATCCTCTACTAGGGACATAATGGTGGCCAGGTGAAACATACGTTGAAAAAATTGGTGGCAGGTCAGGGGGTGATCAAGGATAGGTTAGATAACTTGACAGAAAGGGTGACAGAAGCTGAGGAAAAAAATTGAGAGAGTGGAAGAAAGGTTGGATGAGAGAGAATGAAATGGACGTTTGGGTGAGGGAGAGAGAAAGTGAGAGACTGTGGGAAAAGATAGATTCTTTGGAAAGTTACAGCAGGAGAAATAAAATAATATGGGGGTGAAGGTGGGAATAGAAGGGAGAGACCTATTGGGGTTCTTTAAAAAGTGGATCCCAGAAGTGCTGGGGAAGGAAACATTGGGGAAGATTTGCAATAATTAGAGGAAGCCCACTGGCCTCTTGACTCCCGCTGAGTCCAAACCAATGACCCCGCTCTGTCCTGGTCAGATTCTTTCACTACCAGAACAAAGAACGAGTTTTATGGGCGGTGGCTTTGGGAGTAAAGGAAAGGAGGAGTCCGGCGGGAGTATAATATTTTTTACACCCAGATGTTAGTGTGATGCTTTCAAGTGTATCGAAGATTGTTACAAGTGAGGGCAGCTCATTGTTATATGAGCAATTGAGGAATAAATATGATTTATTTAATTTAACAAAGAAGATCTTTTTTAAGGGACAATTTGGGACTATCTATGACTGCCCATGTGTAATGACGTCGAGATTCTAATTTGAAGGGGGAATGCATGTAAGATTATTTCTATGACGTATTTCATATTCCGAAGTGAGGGCCTGAAGCCGGGAAGAGATGGGAGACGGACTTGGGCACAACAATCCATGAGTGGTGCCAGTCAGATCTGTGTCTAGACAGCACGACAGCTGTTATTAATGCCAGGGACAGCTTGGTGCAATACAATTTCCTGCATCAACTGTACCTCACACCACAAAAATTATATAAATCTAAATCCAAAGTCTTGGAAATGAGCTTTAGGTGTGGTGTGTAGATTAGAACCTGGCTGTGTACAAGGGTGAAATCCCTCTGGGAGGTCCTGGAGGACATTCTGGAAAAAAAATTACGAAGGTGGATTTTCCACAGGATCTGGAATTGTTCCTTTGGGGAAACGTTATATGGTCATGTGTTTTAAACTGTCCAAGTACCAAATTCAATTTGTGAAAGTCGCCTTGGTGGTCACCAGGAAGTGTATAGCAGTTTTGTGGAAGTCTGACTCCCAATTAAGTACCACAGGATGGAATATGGAAATGCAGTGTTGCATTCCCCATGGAGGAAACCATGTACAATTTAAAGAAGAAATACGACATGTTTGTTAGAATGGGGCAGCTCTATTTTAAACTCATAGGTACACAGACATAATTTTCACTCTTTGGAATAAAGGAAATGAAGATACCTGTCCCAGCAGGGAAATGATTGGGATCAAGGAATGTTGTGCAGGCTCTTGATTTTTTGTCCCTTACCCCTTTTTATTTAATTACTTGGGGTTTTCTTAGTTTTTCACAAGGGTTGTTGACCTCACCAGGATTTGTGTTTTCTGTATTTGTATAATTTATGTCACTTTATTTTTGACAGCATTGGGGAATGTGGGGGAGACAAACAGCATGTTATACATAAGTGCTGGAAGAAAGTGCATTGTTGTATCCCGATCAATATGAATCTTCGAAAATCAAATTTAAAAAAACATGGAAATCCGATTTCAAACTTCACAATGATTGTTGGAATATGGAAGTTGTATTCCCTTGAGAAGATTACTTAGTCTTAAGCCACTTTCAGGTGGAATATCCTGGAGAATGTGGCTCCGGAGTAGCTGCAGGTGTCTGGGAAGGGACATTCAGGTGGCAGCGCTGAAGGAGGTGTTCTGCCACCTGAAAGATCCGAAGTGGGGAGAGGTGCCTCGGAGCAAACGCCGGCTCCTGAGTCGGGGCAGGGGCAGCTGTCTGACAGCTTGCCTCCACACTGACTGACAGCCCCCTCCTCACTGCCTGACAGCCCCCTGGCGCAAGACTATGGGACTGGAGCGGCCAGCGCAGGACTATAGGGCTGGGGTGGCCGGCACGGGACCACAAGGCTGGGGCAGCTGGCGCGGGGCATCAGGGCTGGGGCAGCCAGCATAGGACATCAGGACTTGACGGCCGCCCCGGCCCAAACATCCTGCATCGGCCGCTCCAGCGCTGACATCCCACGCTGGGGAACTGTCAGGCAGCAAGGACTGCTGGGCACCTGAAAGCTGCTAGGCCTGCCTGGTTCTGCTTTCAGGTGCAACAGGGGAGCCAGAGCATATGCCTACAGGAGGAGGATTAGGTAAGTGCTCTTCTTGGCTGGGTTCTCCACTTTCAGGTGGCCTCCCAACAGCCACATTGGGGTAGAATAGGCGGCTTTACAGTTGGGTATTCTGGCCACCTGAAAGCTTTAGGAACAGATATAGGATGTTCGTCAAAAATTGGTAACCTTATTTAGATTACTTAATTGTATAATTTATTTTCATATTTGTCAATGAGTATACTCCTTATTAGAAACGTAATACTTTTAAAACGATGTGAAGCTGAGATGTCGAACCTTGCTCCTGTTTATTTTTCTTTTCTATTTTCTTTCTTTTTATCTCCCTCGATTCCCTGCTGTCTGTCTCCTTTTCTTTCCAGTCTGGGGAGGAGGTGCTGGGAGAAGAGGGACTCTCCTTTTTATTTTTTTTTGGACCTTATGAATTTTTTTCTATTCAATGTATTCTTGTTATTATATTGAGTCCTATATTCTATATTTTCTTATAACTTAAATAAAATATTTTAAAAGAGAAAAAGAGCACAAAGTTTTAATTATGGTTTTTTAAAAAGTGCTGAGTTAAAATGAACTGGCCTTTGAAATTGATCTATGTAACTTTTCCTTTTAATTGGAATTAATTCAGGTAAAATTGTATTTATTGGTATACTTCAATATTATTTCATCCTTCCTGGATATCTTCAGTATAATATTTTAGCAGAAGGAATAACAATGTATTTATGAAAGCAGAGTGCTAACCAGTTATGGAATTTCATTGTGTAAACCATGAAAATGGTAACTGTGTAATAAATATGTGATGCCAGGGGGGGGGGTTATACAATTAGACCAAGTTGTGATTCTCCTTGATATGGTCAGCTGGCAGGGTTACTTTGGAGCAAAGGCTATTTTGTAAAGAAGATGGAGGGTTATGGGCATTGTGCAGGGAGGTGGGACTAGAAAGGGGTGTTTGGTTCGGTGCGGACTAGAAGGGCCTAATGGCCTCTTCCCGTGCTGTAATTGTTATGTTATCTGATGATGGAAGGTCAAAGTCCAATACAAAAAAAAAATGAAAGGACATGTAACCCATTGTCTTTGCAGAAAATCCTATTGATTTGCAATAGATTTGAGCAATTTTCCCTTCATTCTTCTGAGGCTTGGATGTGGCCTTATGATTCTTCCAGAGGCTGAATGTTTCTCTTGTGTCTTGGTGACCACAAACAGACGCAGTAGTCAAATGCATGGTCTGAATAATAAATTAAACAGTTTGAGCTGGATTTCCTCTGATTCATGCTCCCCTCTTTTGGCAGTACAGTTAACATTGCTATGAAATGACTGTTTCATGAGGTTTATCCATGTTCATTACCAACCATTTGCTTTTTTTGACTCCAAAGTTAAATTAAAAATAATCTGCTGAAGCTAAATCAATCATTAGATAAATCCACACGACAATAAAGTGGTTACCATTTATGACAATGTTATTTTAATCATTAATAAAATATTCATTCCACATAGGTAAAATATTGAGTGCCTTGTAGATCTCTCTTCTTCTGGCTCTCCATCCCACAGGATGATGATGGTTCCTTTCATTCAGTTTGTGGGGTTTGATATGAGGATACCCCACTCCTCAGAAAGGAACAACGGGTGTGCGAATGGATTTTGGTGAGTTGGGGTTTCACAGGTCCAGACCCACCCTCTCGACATCCCCTCCCAGATCCAGTGGCATGGTGAGGTCCAAGTCAGCTAGGGGAAGTTCTGTTGCAGCGAATGAAACAGGGGATGATGCCCTTTGCACATTTCACATCATGTGTTTGCTCGATGGCTATGAGAAGGTTGGTCTGCTCTTTGACAGGTCTTGCATTTCATCCTGCGGGGTGTCTAGCCACTCTCCGCACCAGGCAAACCTGGTGGGGAAGCCGTTTTAGTTGCCATGCAAGAGATTACATGGTTACATGGTACCAGTGGCTCTCAGGTGAGTGACCTTTTGGAAGGCCATGATAGGAGCTATTGCAGGATTATATGTTGATAAAGCACATGGTTTTACTTCATTAAATCTCAGCATAAGCCTTACAAACATTTAAGATTCTTAAGCCTCGATGCTCTCAAGGTTGTTGCAAAGATCCCTGAACCTGGTAAATGATTTGATTGTGTGCTTACATACTAGAGAAGCCGATTTGGATTTTTCAATGCAGCCTCTTCACTTTTGGAGACTTGATAGCTTGGAGAGTTTAGAGAGTATTGACAGTTTCTCTATTTGTCAAGCAAAGTGAGTGACCAACAACATGCTCAGTCACTGTCTAAGGACCTGCATAAGTCTTCAGTTTAAATCCAAATTGAAGAAAAGCCTTATCCATTGCGGCAGTTCATAATTCACTGTGGATGTTCACTAACGCACGCTAAGGAGGCTACAAGGACAGTTTGCTTTGGGAAATAGAATTTCATGCTGGTCTGGCAAGGAAGCTTCTCTTACTTTGAACAGAATGGTGGAGTTTGGAGAGGAATGGAGATTTTAAAGTTACGAGCTTTTTGTTTAACATCATTTTTACGGCTCAGTTTAAGCAATGTGTCTCCCATGATTACATTGCATTATGTAAAGAAATAAGAAAAAGTCTAAATGCAATAACAGAGTGAGAAAGGCTTTAAGATATTAAACAATTCCTTTTGAATTCATGTCCTTCAAGCAGTGCAAAATCCTACATTTGGTGAAGAGGTATTGTCAACAAAATTAACCTCTTGGAGACCTCAAATATCATTTCACAGACTTCATTTCACGTGATATGAAGGACAGGCAGCGGTCTCCAATGCTTACCAACTCGACAATTTAATTCTACAAGCACTTATATTTATACAGAGAGACAAAACGACCTTTCTCAGAAGTTATGATTACATCATGGAATAAAACCATTGCAAACTATATCTAGACCTTGATTACAAATTTTATTAAAACCTTAGTTTAGTCTAATTATCAGAAAAAAACACATCATGAAGCACTGTTAGTGGCCTTGATGAGAGTTAAGGTTACAACTTGCCTTCCAAATAATATTTCTCACTGACCTCAAATAATCAGATGCAGGTGCTGTATTAAGAGGAGATGTTTGCCAATTATGTTAGAGTTTAATGTCAACCCCTCCCCCTCTGCATGATTTTTTCCCCCCGCAGGTATTATAATGTTGCCTAACCCATGATGTACAGATATTGACAATTTCTGGATAATAATTCTGCAGAAAAATGGCTTCTATCAATAAGCTAATTTGTACTGTAAAATATAGTAATGTGGCGGTACCGCCATTAGGCAGGTGAACTGGCCCCGCTTGTCACGCTCACGGCGGAGCAGCCGGCCAAAATGGTGCTGTCGGGGGTTTCCTCCTGACCTCGGCACTGGGCTCAGAAGCCTGCACTTGGGGACCCACGTGACGCCCCAGTGATGTCATGGCCCCCCAGCGCGGTTCTCAGCCAGGTTCAGGCTGGGAGTATAAGACCAGCCAGACAGCCTTCAATAAATCAGTTTTTGCTCACTGAACTCAACCTGTCTGGTTGTGCGATCCTTCAGTTAGCAGTGTAGCCGCCGCTACAATTGGTGACCCCGAAAAGTTCAAATGTCTTTGAACCCAACATTAACGACTCTTCGATCAACGCTATAGCCATCAAGCTCCCTGACTTCTGGGTTCAGGAGCCAGAGACCTGGTTCAGCCACACAGAGGCTCAGTTTCACCTCCGCCAGATTTAATCGGATTTGAACAAGTTTTACCACGTGGTCGCCGCCCTGGACCAGGCCACCGCCAAATGAGTGCTGAACCTCATACAGCATCCACCCGTGGAAAATAAGTACTGGACCATCAAGCGAGTGCTCACCGGCTCCCTCGGCCTCTCCAGGCCCAAGCATGCTGCTCGGATGCTGCACCTCGACGCCTTGGGGGACAGAACTCCAATCGAGTTGATGGACGAGATGCTCGTGCTCATGGGCGATCACACCAACTGCCCACTCTTCGAGCACATCTTCCTCAGCCATCTGCCTGAAGACATCCGGACGTTACTGTCCCAGGAAAGCTTCGTCGACCCTAGGAAAGTCGCTCAAAAGGCTCAGGAGCTATGGCTCAAACGATTCCCGGAGGGCTCAGCAGTCAGAAAGGTTATGAGTCATGGGCATGACCACGCCAAGCCTTCCTCTAGTGCTGCGGTGGGACACCTGGGTCCTGCAGGGGCCTCAAAGAGCATAGCCAGAAGCAAGTCATCCACTTCAGGCCTCTGCTTCTTCCACCAGTGCTGGGGAGCCAAGGCTCAGAAGTGTCGTCAGCCCTGCTCGTTCCAGGGAAATGAGCAGGCTGGCCGCTATTAATGGCTGCGTCGGCTGGCCAAGAACACAGCCTTCTCTACCTGTGGGATTCAGTAAGCGGCTGACGCTTCCTCGTCGACACTGGGGCCCAGATCAGTGTCATCCCGGCCACAGCCATCGAGTCCCAGAACCAGCCTTGAGGACCTCCCCTGCGTGTAGCCAATTCAACGAAGATCCGAACGTATGGAGACAAGACCATCCACTTCCAGATCGGCCAGCGGAAGTTCTCGTGGAGGTTCACCGTTTCATCCCTTCAAACCACCATCCTGGGTGTTGACTTCCTCCTCACCCATGGACTCCTGGTCGACATTCGATGTAGGCGACTGATAGATGCCCGTTCCTTCCAATGCGTTTGCCTCAATGCCTCCCGCACAGAGCAGCCGCAGATGGCCACGGTCAGCACGCCCAAGGACGAGTTTCAGTGTATCCTGGACAAGTTCCCATCCCTCCTCAAGCCGCAGTTCTCCGCCGCCTCACCACGCCATGGGGTGTTTCATTACATCCCCACCCAAGGCACACCGGCTCCTGCCGGATAAGCTCCAGATAGCGAAGGAAGAGTTCTCGCATCTACAGGAGCTGGGGATCATTCGATACTCCGACAGTCCTTGGGCCTCACCACTCCACCTGATCCCGAAAGCCTCCAGTGGCTGGCACCCCTGCGGAAATTATCGATGGCTTAATGATGCGACAGTACCTGACCATTACCCAATCCCTCACATCCAGGACATTACGGCCAGCCTGCATGGTGCGAGGGTATTCTCCAAGGTCAACCTGGTGCACGGGTATCACCAAATCCCGGTGCACCCCGAGGAAATTCCCAAAATGGCCATCATCACCCCCTTCAGCTTGTTCGAATTTCTACACATGCCGTTCGGGCTCATGAATGCCGCCCAGACCTTCCAGTGCCCTATGGACACAGAGGGCAGGGATTTGAATTTTGTATTCATTTACCTGGACAACAGCCTTGTCGCCAGCAGAGACCAGGCACAACACAAGTCTCATCTGCACACCCTCTTCTCCCGACTGGCCGATTTCGGCCTAACTATCAATCCGACCAAGTGCCAGTTCGGGAAAGAGTCCATGCAGTTCCTGGGCCATACCATCATGGCTGAAGGAGACACACCTGCCGTTACGAAGGTCGCTGTAATCAGAGAGTTCCCATGCTTGGACAACCTCAAGGGGCTACAGGAGTTCGGGGGTATGGTCAATTTCTATAACCGTTTCATTCCAGGCACTGCGTGCTTCATGCAGCCACTCTTTGCTCTCATTGCGGCCAAAGATAAGACACTCGCCTGGACTCCAGAGGCCAGCAGGGCATTTGAAGCCATAAAAGATACCCTCGCGAAGGCTAGCCTACTCATCCACCCACGCATCGACCTGCATATGGCATTCTCCATCGATGCCTCTGCCACAGCCATCGGCCCGTCCTGGAGCAGCAGGTGAACGGACAGTGGAAACCACTGGCATTCTCTAGCCGACTTCTTTGCCCACCAGAGCGCAAGTATAGCACTTTAGATCGTGAGTTGCTGGGCATGTACCTGGCGGTGCGTCATTTCCGCTATTTCTTGGAGGGGAGGCCTTTCTCCATTTTTACTGATCATGAACCCCTCACTCAGATGCTCACTATGGCGAGAGATCCCTGGTCGGCCCGCCAACAGCGTCACCTCTCCTTCGTGTCGGAGTTCACCACCGATATTCGGCACAAGGCGGGGAAAGACAACGTGGTCATCAACGCACTTTCATGACTGGCCATTTGCGCGCTTACACCTGGCCTCGACTTTGATCAGTTCGCCCGGGACCAGAAGTCCGATGAGGAGACGCGGGCCTTCAGGACTGCAATCATGGGCCTGCGGTTCCAGGACCTCCCGACTCCTCACGGTGAGGGCACCATCCTGTGCGATGTCTCCATGGGCACCACGCGACCAGTGGTTCCCCAGCAGTGGCGCAGGCAAGTCTTCCACCATATCCATGACCTTTCCCACCTTTCCTTCAGGTCCACGGTCCATATGGTGGCAGAACATTTCGTCTGGCACGGGCTTCGGAAGCAGATTGCGGACTGGGCCAGAACCTGCACCCATTGCTAGCTTTCCAAGGTTCACAGGCACACCAGAGTGCCCGTACAGGATTTCAAACACGTCCGGGAATGGTTCAGCCACTTTTTCACAGTGGTAGATCGCACCACTCATTGGCCTGAGGCGATCCCGATGCCAGATGCCTCCACGGACTCCTGCTCCCAAGCGCCTTTGAATGGTTGGGTTGCCCAGTTCGGCATCCCGAACCACCTCACCAGTGATCGGGGGGCCCAGTTCATCTCTGCGCTCTGGGCACAGCTTGCCAACAGGCTGGGGATCGAGCTACATCACACCACGGCCTATCACCCACAGGCCAATGGGCTAGTCAAGTGATTGCACCGCCACCTTAAGTTGGCATTTATAGCCCGCCTCACTGGCCCTGACTGGGTGGACGAGCTGCCTTGGGGGCTCCTGGGCATCTGCTCGACACCCAAAGAACACCTACAGGCATCATCAGCCGAGCTGGTCTACGGTGTACCGCTAGCCCTACCCGGTGTGTTTGTCAATGCACCTCACAACCCCCAGCAGTCACCGCACGGTCTACTTCCCCACTTCAGGGTCCATTTGGACTCCTTCAGACCCCCACTGCTGCCCAGACACGGCACACGGGCCTCTTACGTCCCCAGTGAGCTGTACTCCGCAGAGTACATTTTTATCAGGCGGGGCCCATCCACAGCACCTCTACAAAGACCATACGAGGGGCTGTACAAAGTCGTCCAGCGTTCAGGATCCACTTTCACACTGGACATCTGTGGTAAGAGGAAACTGTTTACGGTGGACAGGTTAAAGCCAGCCCACCTCGACCCCACCGAACCAGTAGTTGTGTCTCAACCCATGAAGCGAGGCCGCTCGGCAAAAAGGACATTGGTGTCGGTTCTGGGGGGGGCGGGGGCTGTGTGGCGGTACGCCATTAGGCAGGCGAACCGGCTCCGCTTGTCACGCACGCGGCGGGGCAGCCAGCCAAAATGGCGCCATCAGGGGTTTCCTCCTGACCTTGGCACCAGGCTCAGAAGCCCGTGCTTGGGGACCCACGTGACGCCCCGGTGATGTCGGGGACCCCCAGCGCGGTTCTCAGCCAGGTCCGGGCTGGGAGTATAAGACCAGCTAGGCAGCCTACAATAAATCAGTTTTTGCTCATTGAACTCAACCTGTCTGGTTGTGCGATCCTTCAGTTAGCAGTGTGGCCGCTGCTACAGTATGTTTTTTTAAAATTTATCATTATTGTTCTATGCAATATTTTTCAAATAGAAACAAATCATCTCTGTTTTGTGAGTACCCCAAGTGAAACTACTTGTAAATGTGTTGATCTCAAAAATGCCTACAATTTATTGCTCTCAACAAGAATATTGAATATGCTATAGTTTATGAGACAAAATTAAATTAGAAGTGGTACATGTCAATAAAGTGAATTCATTGAATAACCATGCTTAATTACACTGGAGATCATTTTCACATTTACTTTTAAATGGTGTATTGTGCAAACGAAAGCAATCTACTCTTGGTTTGAAACGATACAAATCCATCTGTTGGAAGATGCTTTCAAAACGATGAACATGAGATGATGAATATCAGGCCAAGAAATTGTTTATTCAAAGGCCTGTCATTGGGAATTTCAGTCACACAAAAAGATCAAGAAATAAACTGAACTGATATTACCTCACATCCTTCCTGTGCTCCGATAAGTTTTGGTCTTGTGATGTTATGAGGATGGTGTTTGATGGTGGGGAGATGCCTTGAGTAGACGGGAAGGTTGAATGAGAGCTTGAAGGTTAAGTAATGGCCTAAGTGAGAACTGTCTTGATAGGACAAGAAGTTAAATAAAATCTGACCCAAGACATCCATCTTTTTTGCTGGGTTCCTGATCCCTGCACCTGCAGAGGGAGATCCTTTTTAAGCAATAAAGGCCCTTTTCTGTAAAAGTGAGCACCTGCTGTCCATGAGCCACATCTCTCTGATCTATTTTCTTAGAAGTGGTGTCCAGGCAGGTGTGTCATTAGATACATCCCATGTGGTTCCTGCGTGTATTAGTTGCAGGGCAGACAGATTAATTAGAATAGGTGGGTGTCAATAAGTCAGATCTAGACTACAGCTTCAGAATTTCCATCAAAGTTCTCTGCACAATCTCCACTTGCATTGGAGAATGAATTTCACAAGCAACTGAAATATTCACAAAGGGAAATCACAGTCTTTGTGGATCTCACAATAAGTCTACAGTTTTCCTTTGTGAATGAATTTTCATTCAATTGAATCATGTCGTGCGCAGAAACACGGTCCTTCATGCAGTGGCTCCCAGACAATACTGATGACTGGCTTTCAGGCAACAGTTGCTGCACTAGCTGAGTATTATTAACCCTTTCAATGTCAGGCTGAAAAACAGGTATACTAACTGATGTTGACACAGAAATAGATCAAATACTAATGGTTCATGGTCTCAAATTAACAATGGATGTGTTGCAAAAATCCAGATACAAATAAGAGAAGCATTCATCTAATCATATTATTTGGAGAAACCTTAAATTGTGCAATTGTAATGCATGATGTTACCAGAAATACAGAGTTAAAGTTCTCCCTGGTAACCATTCAATGTTGTTAGTGGCCTGTTTTGAAGTTCTTTGCTTTGGAAATATAAATTTTGTGAAGGGTTTCAGTTAAAAAATTGAAGCCGTTAAATGGATCTTGTTTATTTGTATTTAAGATGCAGATTTTTATTTTCTACTATTTATGAATAAAGACTTCACACCTTAATGGATTAAAAATTCTTGCACCTCATTTTTAAATTGTAGTATCTGTTAATGTGAATGGAAAAACCGCAATTTAAAGACTTCTCTTTAAATTGATCAACTTGTATTTAACATCCATTAAAATGCACAGCCTTGGATGTGTTGACTTGGTCACATACATCGCTGAAACAAGCAGAGGTGATCGTTATTTATTCAGGGTGTGGAATCAGTAAGAAGGTGAATTTCCTTTCTGAACATTTGGGCAAATAAGATAATTCTCCCATAATGGACTTAATGATTGCTTTGTACAGACTGCTCCATTAGTACATAATTATGACAAATTAATGTAGGTTTATATTTCCTGGGAAATGGAGACAGCGAAAAAACATTTCATTGGGGATCTTTATGGAAACATGCACCTGCATTCATCTGCTTGATTCTAGTTTATTGCTCCAATAAATCAGGTGACATTTGTCATTATTAAAAGCTTTGAGTTAAGAGGAGGTTTCTGAGCAAATTTGTCTTACTAAGATATTTTGGGTTCAACAATGCTGTAGACTCTCGTGTGTTTATCTTTTAAAATAGAAGTCTGTCTCTTGCATATCAGCTAACACAAGGTACAGGTATAATAATTTTGTGATTTGAATAATTTTGTCTCTTCTGCATGTTTCATCACCTACAATTCTTCCATAGACAGACTGAAAGCACTTTAGTGAGATAAATTAATAAACTGTTTCTTTTAAATACAGAAAATCGACTTTGAGGTGAGAGTTGAAATCATATTAGATTTGTTTTCTTCGAACACCCTTTATAATTTGCACAGAATCAAATGAATCATGACACGCCTAACAATTCATTTTTATCTCCCGGCCAGGAATCTAGCGCTGGCGAGTTAAGATTTATGTGACTGAAATCTTCACACAGCGTACTACATTGTCCGCGCGCCACAATTTCCACTTTCTTTGCAGTATTTGTCAGAAAGGATTTCCAAGTTTTTTGTTAGTTTGTATTTCTCCGTTTCCCCTCCTCTTCCAGCAACATCTCCAATACTGCATCTTAGATGCCTCAGAGTCCATGCAGTGCCATTTCTGCATTGAGTTCCAGGATGTCTGCCAGCTTCATTTATGCCATAATTTGCCTCTTAAAGCTACAGAGTGGCATGAAGTGGTGATATCCACTCATCAGTGTTGGCCCACTGCAGAGCATCATGGTTGATTAGACAGTGTAACGTTGGTGGACTTTGCATTGGAAGCAGTGATGGACAACTTTGCACTCAATGTCACCAAAGCTAAGAAGCTGATTGTTGACTTCAGGAAAGGAAAGCCAGAGGTATACGATCCAGTGATCATTGGGGGATCAGAGGTGGAGAGGGTGAGCACATTTAGGTTCTTGGGAGTCACTCTATCAGAAGATCTTTCCTGGACCCAATGCACCAAATGCATCATGAAGAAAGCACGTCAACGCCTCTACTTCTTCAGGAGTTTGCGGAGATTTGGTATGACACCAGAAATTGCTACAGAGGTGTGGTAGAAAGTGTTCTGACCAGCTGCATCACAGTCTGGTATGGGAACGCCAATACCCCTGAGCATAAAGTCCTTCAAAAGATAGTGGTCACAGCCCAGGACATTACAGGCAAAACCCTCCCCACTATTGAGAACATCTACAGGCAATACTGTTGTCAGAGAGCAGCAACAATCATCAAGGATCCACATCACCCAGCACATGCTTAGTTCTCACTGCTACCATCAGGAAAGAGGTGTAGGTGCCATAAGACTCGCACCACCAGGTTCAGGAACAGTTGCTACCCCTCCACCATCAGACTCCTCAACAACAAACTCAATCAGAGACTCATTTAAGGACTCTTGCAATTTACTGATTTTTTTTTCCTCACTCTGTATTGCACAGTCAGTTTGTTTAAATTTCTTTATTTGCTTGCATGTGTACATGGAGCACAGTTAAATGGTGATTCTGCCTCAATGTTGGAAAAGAAAATCTCAGGGTTGTATGTGATGTTATGTACGTACTCTAACAATAAATCTAAAATCTAAATGGCTGACTAATGACACCAATGCATGTGAACCAGCTGCTATGTTAATAAATTCAAAAGTCTGATACATGTACATCCATTTGTTCCTACAAATCAAGAAAATGTCAGCCCCAGCAGGCAGTGATGAGTGACCATTTTAAATGAAGCTCAGAGGTCCCACAAAAGGCAAATGGCCCTACTATATTTTAAAACCGTTCAACGATGGCAGTGGCTACGAGGGATTACAAATTCTGGGGGAGCAGTGGATGGCACAGGAAGAACAACTCCCCCACCCCCCCCCCCCCCCCAAAGAAGGAGAAGCAGAGGAGGTGACTCTATAGGATGGTATCGGCAAGGGGTTCAGCAGCTGAGGGACCCATACCCATACAGGCTCTGGGCAACTTGCACAGGGCTACGGGATGCTGGAGTCTGGCTCGTGGGAACCAGGTATCATAAGCAGGATTCAAGAGGGTGGCGAGGGCAAGAAGGGCCTTGGGCACTGAAGGCTTCCTGATTGTTTTGGAGGTTTGGACTGATGAATAGAGCAGGAGTTTGTGCGGTTACTAAACATCGTGCCCAGTGATGGTGCCTTGTACTTAATAGTGTAACACTGAAGTTGTGTGATTGTCAAACTGGCATAGCAGCAGGTTTTTAATGTGAGCTTGTGCAGCAAATCATTGCATTGTGCAATATTAAACATGACTTTAAAAACTCAGCAAGCTTGGAGATTCCTTAACTCCAGAAGAACATGAGCAAAATCATCTCTAACTTTTACATGTGATTCAATGAATCTCATCAAAAAGTTGATTTTTTAATCCAATTTTGTTGCCAAAACTATCAGTTAATTTTTCTTGTCAGTCTTTCACAGCTATTTTTCCCCCTAAAATGAAACCATAATGACCACTTCCTGGTTACATGGGGACACTGCAGAAACTTGAACGAGCGCTTCCTGATGTAAGTCTCCTTAGGAATGCACTGAATAACGTTATTTCCTGCACAACATTCTTTTTGGAGCCTTCAGAGGAATTTGATACACTTTATCCTGGGAGTTCCCATTATTGGGCACATTTGGTATAACTGGGCTTTAATCCTGCATCTCTAGACTAGGCTGGCTCTCAGGCCTATGCCTGCCCATTCTGCACTAAGTCCTGACTCCACCTCCCTTCATGTTCTACAACAGCTTTGATCTCTCATCCAAGAGTTAGATAAGACTCTTGTGGGTAACGGAGTTAAGGGTTATGGGGATAAGGCTGGAAAGGGGTACTGATGGTAATGATCAGCCATGATCTAAAATGGCGGTGCTGGCCCGACGGGCCAAATGGCCTACTCCAGCTCCTATTGTCTATTGTCTATCCTCTGGGCCTCCAGACACTGGTTCTCAGGTGCCAAACCATCACATCCTCTGTATTCATAGTTCCAGTCTCACATTTATTATTTCTTACCACTCACTGATTCTGCTTGCTTGCATCTGTCTCTCAATCACCCCTGCACTTTCTCAGCAAACTCACACCATACCCTTTCTAAAATGCTGTGCTCTGATTCTCAAAGCTGGGCCTCATGATAGAGCATTGGGCTGCACACATTTTGTGCTGGAAGAGTGCAAAGCCTTGGGCATAACAGGTTTTCAGTGGAGGACAGCTGGTTCCTCAACTGGTCTGTTGGTTCCCTGGGTCTGCATCCACTGTGTTGCTCAGATTGGAAACTATCCCTACTTTCTTACAAGGATCTCAATTGTTAACACAGACATAAAACCAAAGTTCAGTGTTTAAGATAAACATGTGTGGGTTGAGCACCTTACTACAATTGTAAATATTTAAACAGATTGTTTTCAATATATATGTTAAGCAAATAGTACAAACTCTTTAACAGGAACTGCCCATGGTATATTTAGACAGAGTTAATGGCTCACATCAGTTGTTGAACAGCAAGTGTTACTTTATTGCATCATTTCAGTGATAACTGGATTATTTTGCTCATTTATTGTGTTCCTTTCTTAACATTGAAACAATCTACACAATACAATTTAGAAGTCCACGTGTAGAAATTTGAGATCACATTGTTTATTTTTAATTTAGCCCCTGCTGTGGTCTGTCATTAGGAGGTGTGTTCTACTAGTGCTGACTGAGTGAGTTGGGTGTCTGAATTTAAAGGATACACCCACTTCCTCACATTATAGCTGCAGCAGGAAGCAGCTCCTATTGAACTTGCAAATTTCGTAGCAGTGTCATTGAGCAAACCAGAGGGAGACACGCAACTGAAATTTGCCAAATACAGAGTAGCTTTAATATTTTGGGGTGGGGGGTGTTAAAACTTAGTTCTTCATTGACTGTTTGGCCATGCATTAACAATAATATCTGATGTCTTAATAAGGCACCATTCATTTTTTGTGCAGGGGAAAGTATAGTAAGGTTAAGTGCTTTTGATTTGTGAAATCGCCTTGCAATAACTTAACTGGCAAAAGTATAGCAGGTGGTGACAAATGAGCTTCATTTATAACAATCTAGACCAACAGGTCGACTCAGAGGAATTTGATTTTTCGGTACTTTTCGACAACAGCCACGATGAGGACTTCACCACAAAAGGTTTGTAAGCAATATTTATGTTATCTCATTAGAAAAAGAACATTACCATTGAAGACTTCTATTTTGCTGTTTCAATATCTGGCATAAAGGGAAAGCAATAATAAAAGCAAAATTCTCATGTCTCTGACCAATTTGTTTGAGAAGAGACTTCGCAAAATCAATTGAGATCCAAAAAAACATTTGTATCAACCCATAATGAGTCTATGGAAAGCAACAGGTATTGATTGAAAGTTTTTAATCTGTAAAACACTAAATATCTGTCTTACTAAGTATCCTACTGATCTTGGAACAGTAATCACAACTTTGTAATGTAACCTACCAGTTCCTCTATTGTAGTTGAATGTGATATTCAGTAAAAATGGTGGATGAAAGTAGATTTGTGGTAGTGCCTCACAATGTACTGCGGCCGACTCACGTCGGCAGTTTTGAAGCCATGGTTCTTTCAGGATTGCTAGCTTAAGTGTAGTTCCTTACTGATGGTTGCATACTTTTCTGGAGAGGAGATAGAATGTCTGATGGTTAGCGACCTGTCTTTCATTTTTTGGAAACAGATGTGTAACGATCCAACACATTACATGCCAAACTTTCTCTTAATTTGTCATTTTCCTACTGAAGTATGGTTGAAGTGAATGCAAATCTGAAAATTAAATTTTATACATCCAACAATTTTAGGTTTGAAGTGCTATTTGTAGACTGGAATGGATCAGGATTGAATGATATTAGATCCATGTTACTTTTTAAATTATTTTCAGGGTTGAGATTTTTTTTTTAATGTTTATTTGTTCCCCCCAGGAGATTAAATTGTTCTGAGTGTGTGACCCATTCAGGAATGGACATAATAGACTGCATATCCATTTTCTGCTCTGTGATTTATATTCTTTATATTAAGTAGTCTAAAGGTAGACAGCAGCATGTGCTCCACTGGTAGACAGCAGCGTGTGCTCCATGGTAGACAGCAGCGTGAGCTCTATTGTAACTGCTCTTGTTTCTCTTTCACAGTTAGAGAATAGTTTTGCAGAGTAAATCCGTGCCAACTTTCAGTACCAAGATGTAATTGAAAACAACTACTTGCAAAGTCCAAAGTAAATATAAATGCATGCCATCTGTAACAGAGGTTTTAAAAATTTGAATTTGATGTTCAGCCCAGCAACGGGCCCTTTTGGTCCACAAGTCCATACTGTCAAATTACACCCAATTAACTTACAACCCTGAACATTTTGAAGGGTGGGAGGAAAATGGATCACCTGAAGGAAACCTACGCAGACACGGGGAGAATATAGAAACTCCTTCCAGGCAGCACCGGATTCGAACCCCGGTCACTGGTGCAGTCATAACTTTGCATTAATCTTGCCACCCTAAATGTGAAGGACCATATTTACTTCAAATAAATGATTTTCATTCAAAATTGGCTTCTAATAATGTGTATTCCAGCAAGATTTCTTGCTCAGATATTACTGCATTAATTTTACTATAAAGTATTTTTGTAGCTATGCTTCATAACTATTTCAACAAAAGTACTCACTCTAATGAGTATGACAAAATGTTAGTCATAAAACTGAGAGAAATTATTGTAATCTCTAAGAGGAAATGATTTATTCTCATTGGTTGACTGGTATCGCCCAAACAAGGAGGCACGGTTCTCACATTTTCTAGTGACCTGCTTCCCTCAAATCTTAACTTGGCAAGTTCTCCTTCCTTGAGTACATCTAAAGCACCCCCTGAGGGGACAATTTCTAAGGTGTGAACCTGGCCATCAACAATGACTGGACATTTGACTATGGAGGCATCATCACCCAATCCTTATTATTGATAGTTCAAATAGCACAATGAGGCCAATTATAGCATTCAATCCACCTTAAACAATTCAACTCAGGCAGAGGTTTGAAAGTCAAATCTTTCTTATTTCTTCAGCCTAGTTAACATTCCTTCCCCCCCCCCCCCCCCCCAATCCAAAAATGAGGGATTCCAATAGGAGTTAAAGAACAAAGATTCTAGTGCACACACACAAAGGGGACTTTGACCTGTGTATGGATGGGGCAGCCAGCAAGTGGGCCATTTGGAGCTTGTGGTTGGTGAATGTGAAGGATGAAGGCTGTGGAGGTGGAGGCGATCAGGGTCTCCAGTGAAAGGTTGGGAGAATTCTCAGAAATGGGTTGCTTGGTGTTAGCAGATTCCAGAACTGAAGAAGATTGGGATATCTGAAGCTTCAGTTGATCAAGAGAAAGATCAATGGATGGGATGAAGTGTGTTGGGGGTACAATGTTGAGGAGGTAAAAGACAATGAAGGGAATGTATTTTATAAGAAACTCACAAAAGGCACAACCCAACTGTGCATTAAGCTTGTCCATACAGTGTTGGCACTGAATATTATTACCAGGGCAACATAATTTTAGTTACTCAGTAAAGCCCCAAAAGGAATGAAACATGGGAATGGTATTATCATACTTGGAATGAGTATCGGGGTTTCAGGTTAACTGAAATTGAATTTTCAGTTTGATGAAAAACAACATAAAAATGGCTGTTATGATATTCCACTCCAGGAACAATAGATTGACAGTCACATAAGTCAGAAAAGAACAGCATATTGTGATGGGTTCCTGAGATCATTTCACTTCACCAGCCAGGTGAACTGTTGATACTTTGTACATGGATTCTATAGTTGCATTGAGCAATGCTGGAGACAAAATGCATCTTCAATGGACTTTGCGCACCACAGGAAAACTGAAAAAGCCCAAAATGATGTCCATTATTTGCACCTTCACACGGTGTAAACTGCAAAAGATGCCATGCTGGTCAGGGCATTGGCACATGTGCATTAACCAGAAGACTATGAAGGAGGCAGATCATAATGTGGATTGGTGTGTGACACTGGCCCTCGCTAAATAAGGACCGCTGACTACTTTCTCTTGCTGGTTACCAGCAGATGGGGAATGTTCGTAGCTTTACAAGTGCATTGAGAGCACCCACATATTTAATGTAATTACTGCATCTCATCTCTGCCCTAAACTGCAACTGAATAGATTTCTGTCCTCTCAAGGTTCAGCCAATCTGCGGCCAGTGGCATCAAATCACTCCCCCATAACCCAACTTTCTTATGATTTAGACATAGCACCATGAGCCAGTGCTGCTCAAATACACCAATTAACCTTGAAATCCCACACGATTTTGAAGGGTGGGAGGAAATTAGAGCACCTGGAAGAAACCCAAGCAGACACGGGGAGAGCATACAAACTCCTTACAGACAATGTTGGATTCAAACCTGGGTCACTGGCACTGTAATCGCATTACACTAACTGCTATGCCAACCAAGTTGCCTTGATTTTCGTTAGCAGGTGTACAGTTGGTCAGCTGCACTTCAGCCACCATGACAAACATATTGTCTAGAGTTGGTTGATGGTCCAGTGTGCTGCCTATCTACTTGGACAGAATGCCCAGAAGAAAATCGGTGCTACTAGGTACAGGAAAACAAAGCAGGCCATTGATGGCTGAAGCAATGTTTCTTCTGCCAAGACTGCACAAAAGGAGGGCTCTGGACTGGCATGGAGCAAGTGTCAATCTTCATGGCGATCTGCTCTCCAGTGCATCTCCTCGCTGTCCTGATCCTCTAAAGTCAAGGAAATCGCAAACAGCAGAAGTGTGGATTCAGCAGCAGAAGGGGGAAGATTTGGAGGAAGAGGAGGGGAAATTGGTCTGGCTCTGAATAAATCATCTCTACCACTCCTATATAACAATCCCAGTTCCTCATTCTCTCTCTTACTTTCAGATAGCTTAAGAGGGATAAATCCCTGGGGCCTGAACAAGGGGTATGTCATGGGAAGCCAGGGAAAGAAATGACAGGAGCCTTGGCAGAGATATTTGCATCATCATTCAGCATGGGTGAAGTGCTGGACAATTGGAGGGAGGAAAATAATATGTCTTCAAATAAAACAAAACAATTGTAAGACTAAACCTGGGAACTACAGACCAGTGAGTTTAATAGCAGTCATTCAAGATTCAATGTACTGTCATTGTAATTAAACAGTGTCATATTACATGGAATTGCTTTTGCCTCGTGTAAGGCAGATTCGCCATCAGCAGAAAATGCCCGAGGTGCCTCTTAAAGTCAGAGAAAGAGAAGCAAAAGAGAGTCCCCTCAGAGTCATTGAGTGTCCGTGGATTCACCTCCAGCATTCCCACAGCCTCTGCAGCCACACAGAGTCCAGTGCAAACCACTGGCAACTCAAGCTCCAGATATGAACCTCCGACTCGATTAGGAACCCCTTGCATCCCAGTTCCAATACCTGGTACCACTTCAGTCAGTTTTGAGGCAGTCTCCAGCTGTCCACAGCCCTATCGCGAGTCTCCCGACAGCTGTTTCCAGAGGCCTGCAGCTTCTGAACTGCTTCCAAAGTTATTATCCTGAAGCCCCTCCCCACTTTAGTATTCTGCTTTCTCTGGAGCAAAGAAGCAAAGGAGGTTGAGGGTTGGCTTATTTAGGATCTATTGCATTGAACATGTCCTGACAGTACTGTTGCAGTAGCCAGGACACAGCATCTGAAAGTACATTCGGAGACCTTGACCACACCTTCACAGTCATTAAACTTACTGCAACAGTGCATTGGAACCTTTGTTCTGACTTTTAAATTTTGCTTTGAGGCTTTTATATGAGGGGCTCTTGGCCACTTGTAATGAACAACATTTTCTGCACCATGTCACAAGCAGTACCATTCTCTCCAATTTCCCTTGTCACCTTCAGCTTCACTTGTTCTAGTCTCTGTGCTCTCTTAAGAGAAGCAAAAACCTATAGATGCTTTAAATCCAAGACAAAAACAGTAAAAACAACTCAGTCAAGTTGCAGCGGAGGAATAAGACAACATTTTGGGTCAACCACCCTTGTCAACAAAATTAACCTCTGGGAGACTTTGAGTATCATTTCACAGACTTTATTTCACATGATATATCACAAAGAGCAGGCAGCAGACAATTTACTGACTCTAAAAGCTATCTCTACAGCAATTATTTATACAGAGAGAAAAACAAGCTTTTACAGAAATGATGACATCATGGAATAAAACCTCTGAAAACTCTATCTAGACCTTGATTATAATTTTTTATTAAAACTTTAGTTTTGTCTAATTGTAAGAAAAATATGTTGTTAACCATTATTAAGCATCCTTGACTACAGTTAAGACTTATATCTTAGCTTCCAAATATCTTGCTGAATACAAATAGTCAGGTCTTGACGTTATATTAAAATGCATCGTTTGCCAACTATGTTAGAGTGTGTTTCAAGTTCCAGAAGAGGGACAAGTGAAGAGTG
Organism: Narcine bancroftii; assembly: GCF_036971445.1. Taxonomy (NCBI): domain Eukaryota; kingdom Metazoa; phylum Chordata; class Chondrichthyes; order Torpediniformes; family Narcinidae; genus Narcine; species Narcine bancroftii. Next base: position 935,081 of record NC_091474.1, read on the forward strand.
CAGAATGTCTATAAGAGCATGTGAATCAAGTAGCTCTGGCAGTTAAAGTTAGAAGAGAAAAGAAATAAAGAAAAATATTGAGATTGAAATATTCAGTAATATATGTGGAGGAAAAAAAACTGGTTACCTGAAATTGCTGAATCCAGTGATGCCAAAGGCTGTAATGTGCTCAAAGGGAAGATGAGATGTTGTTTTCTGAACTTATGGAAATGGCCATTTATGGAAAAAATTGGAAGACCACAAAGATCGAAAGACCAGGATGGGAGTGGGTCAGAGAATTAACTTGGTCATGACGGTGAATTAAACCTAGGGAAGCTCTGGGATCCTCAGATGAGAATCCAAACACAGACTGGGTGGCTGCTTTGCAGAATAACTCAAATGACCCTGAGCTTCTTCAATTCTTCATCTTGTCCAAGACTTTGGTTGCCTCCACTATTCCAACAAAGCTTCAGATTAACACCACCTGTGTGTACATATTGTAACTCTTGTCACCAATATAGAATTAAACATGATCAGGTAACCCCTGATATTTCCCCTCTACAGATGTTTCTGGGTATTTAAATTTTGAATTGGCTCTACCTGATGGAATTTAAAGAAGTCCTTGACCTGTTCACAGACATTCTTTCTGTTCTCTGCACATAATTCCTGTCCTTCTACAATGTGTAGACACTTGTTTTACTCCCTTTTCCATTTCTGATTAAGGGTGATTGCCCTGCAATAATGACCATCATTTTATGGATGAATACTGTCTCACCATTCTTCAACACTTTTGTTTTTTGTTGCTTTTTTATGAAATGTTGGCTGAAGTGTTAATAGGTACTTCTAAAGCACATAGTCAATAACATGTATCTGGAGTCCACAAAAGCATAAGTGAGCAATGAGAAATCAGAAGGTTTTGTGTATGGAACTGATTGGGCAATAGTGAATTTGCATCACCGTCTACAGTAAAGTGGCCATTACAAAAGGAGGACATGGTCATAGGTTGCTATATATACATATATATATCACAGTGCAATACCGTTTAAATCTTATAAAAATATTTTTGAAACACTCTGTGTGTGTGTGTGTATTTATTTGTGTGCTTCTTTATAATACATATTTGGTAACATACGACCATGTCCTCCTTTCTGGAATGGCCATTCTAATCCACCACCATTTGCAAGAAGGCGATTGAATTTAACCTCCTACCCCACTCAAACGCATTCACAACACTGCTTGAAGCATCCATGCACCAATGCAGCCAGTCATCCACGATGCAGATTAATCATTCAGAATATTGTAAAAGGGAGAGTTAAAATACACAAAGATAACTTTTTTTTCATTTTGTGCATTGTATTCCATAAATTCTAATCTATTTGAAATAAAATTTTCTTACACTAGAGAGATCACCGCAATGCCCAAGGTTGCCAAGTTGAATGTTGAAATGAACAATGTGGTCCCACGTAATGAAACTTTGATTAATCTGTTGTCTGAGACACTGGAGAGTAAAAAAAATTTGTAATCTGTTTCCCTATTAAATTTACTTATAGCTCTATGTATAATTTTAAGCTGAACTGGTTGTAGGTTAAAGAATTTATTGCAGGCTTAAGGGAGACTCCTGCCTCTATTCCTTGTGTTGTTTTTGAAGTAGCTAGCTCTGGCTTAAGAATATGATGATGTTATTGGAAAGGTAGCAAAATAGGATGATTATTTTGGTTAGCATCCAGTAGTTCAATGTCATAAGCTATCATAATAATAACCTGGTATTCCTTTCTTGCAGAGGCAGAAAATGTTGCTGCTTCTCACAAGGGCATTGTTCCACCTACTGGGATTGGATTCCCCACGATGGATGTCTCCCAGTATGGATCTCAATCATGTAGCTCAATGGCATCTGTAATGTTAGCTGGAGATCACATGAGTGAATATGGCCAAGTGGACAACAGAGAGTTCAAGTACTACCTGGAGACTGCAAAGCCAACTGCATCATCGGGTGTAGAAAGCCCAAGAATTGAGATCACTCCATCACCTGGACTGTTTCATGTAACTCCACAGGCAGCCAGCTGTGGAGAGCAAACATATCATTCTCCCACTACAGTTCCCAGAGTCACCTTACCTGTGCCTGGTTCTGAAAATATTGTATACAGAGATCCAAACAGTCCAGCTAGTAGTGCCTCGTCAACAAGTTGGCAATCATTTGTGTCTCATGAGTCGAGCTGCTCCCATTATGGCATCTCGCCTCAGACCTCACCCATAACATCTCCATGTGTCTCACCAAAAAATGGCTCAGAAGAATATCAAGGTCAGGGTAGTCACCATTCTCCAAGAACATCTCCTGTCAACTCACCCTCAACTCACAATGAAAACTGGCAGAGTGCAAGATCACCATCCCCAACACCCCGAGCTTCTTCGAGGTCATCATCACCTTGTGGAAAGAGAAGATATTACTGCGACCACTCTAGAACTCCTTCTCCACAAGCTTCACCAAGAGTTATTGCAAGAGATGAACCCAGTTTGCACCAATTTTCAAATTCTGCAAGTCTTGCAGATGCAATGAGCACGCTCACCACCGATTCTAATTATGACTTAGGTGAAATGCTTCCAATAAAGGCCCGTATCATGGATTTTACCCTGCCATCTTCCCTTAAAATTGACATGTGTAAAGGAGAAAAACCTGCTGGCTTTACTTCGCTGCATTATCAGGAATTTTCAGGGCCATGTCAGGAATTGAAAAAAGACGTTTATGGAGTTGACCAGTTTTTTCTGATGCCTCCTCATCCACTTCAATGGACAAAACCCAAACCTCCGTGCAGGTGAGTTTAATTTTATTTTCCATTTGACATCAGAATCAAATAGAAAGAGTTATTTCATTTCGGCTTCAACTGAAACCTCAACTGAGTAAGAATTTGTTTTGGTCCTATATTGGAATCATATCATAATCTCTCTAGCAAATGTACTGATTCAGTTAAAAAAATCCAGAAAATGCACTAATAGCAATTTCAGAATCTCAACAAATTTGAAGAGTAAGGTTCTGAGTTTGAAAAGGCTGGTGATGTTGGGAAATTAGCTGGGCATATCCAGTCCATCTAATGAAATGAAAGATTTAATAAAGAAGATATGAGTTTTATTTTCACACTCTAGTGATATATTTTATTAAAGTTACTTCTTATCTTGTTGAAACCAACTGGTGTCCTTAAGTTCTTTTACATTGATGGAAAATTGATCCGATTGGTCACTGTAACACTTGGTCAGGGCATCAAGGCAAAGATCCAAGTGAAGTTCATGCTTTAGTTCGAAGAATCCTTGCCTTGATATGGAGGATAGAGTGCTGACTGATTACAGATGGAAAAGTGTTAAAATTATGGCAATTCTGCCAAACATCAGCCTCAACTGTTCTATTTAATAAAAAGAATGGTAGAAATATCCAAATATGTGTTTGAGTACCAACTCACAGTAAAGCTACTCAGTGCAACTCCAGACTGAGATAAGAGCAATTAGACACTGAACAGCAAGATGGAAGGTATAAATTTCCACTCGTCTTTGCATCCCTCCAGTTACCAAAAGGTTGGCAATACATTCGGCAACAACCAAACTGCGAGTTTAAGGATCTAGTTTTCCAAAAGTTCTTAGACTGTACATTTCATTGACTTTTACAGAATTTACCAGTTTAAAATTTACTTGAATAGAGTTTAGAGTGTTTAGTTTACAGATATAAAATGTATGACTTTTGGGGAATTACTTGAGTTCCGTTTTCTTAAATTTTGTTCTTATCATCTAAGGATCCTCTTTGAGGAAGTATGGAATTGTATAGAGAGACTAAAGTTATTTATAAAATATTTCGTTTGTTTAGCAGTCTCATTCAGAATGTACAGTAAGTGCAAATTTCTGGTAAAAATGTACAACCTACATTAATCTCATGTCCCATATTTTATTTGAAATTATCCCTTGATCTCCCACATTAATGAGTATTTTTGGGCAATGCTACAGGTGTATTAAAGGGCTGCAGTATTGGGGATTGTAAGCATCATGGTATTTGTCAGCTATGGCTTCGTGGAACCATTCTTAGTTCTGAATTAGAAGGACACGGGTTCAGCTGTCTCATCAAAAGACATGAGCATTTATCCAAGGCTTGAAATCTAGCGAGGTACTCTCTTATCTTCTTGAAGATGTAACATTAAGCTGAGCCATTGGCAGGCTTCTTGTGCAGAGTTATAGATTGGATGATACCACACAAGGAAGAGCAGGGGGGTTGTTTGGATGCACTCTACCAATACCAAAAATGTATTGTACAAGTTTGCTGCTTGCATTTGGATTGGAGTATTTTCTACATTGCTTAGATAATATCTGGAGTGGAAATTTAGGAATGATGTAAGCGGCCAAATACTGTATTTTCTCAAATACTGCAATTTTGTGGAGGTTCTAAAGAACCATGGCGGTCTTCTTGTGAAAGGGAAAAACCCATAAAGCGGAGATTTGCTGAAAGGTTTTAAAGAGAAATTGTTTTCAGCAGGCAGAAGGGTATTAATCAAAGAATGACAAATGAAGGTGATTGGGAAGAGAATGAAAGATTTTCAATAGGTCTGAACTGTCTTGTCTGAAAGGTTAGAGGAAACTGGTTCAATGGTAACTTTCAAATGGGCTGGAACACTATTAGAATGAAATGATATTATACGGAAGTGGATTCCATTGCACCTTCAAATGTGCACAGAACGGTCCATTATTCTGCATCATTTTATGGATCTGTGATCACAATACTGACATTATTTGAAAGGGTCATATTCGAGGTGTTGCTAACTTTCCTACCGGCATTTCTACCATGGAATTACAGATGTGTTGCCTTGTGATTAGGGTCTGGAATTTCATGGGCTCTTTGCAAAACTGATATGCATTTGCAGAAAGAAATAGTCAGATGTGTTCTGCTTTACGTTCGTATGAGTAAATCACCCTAAATCTTGACGTTAACTAAATCATTTCCTTTATGATTCTCAGCAATTAGCCACAATCCTATCTTGTAACTTTGATCAGAAGGTAGCCTGCATGTTCCATCCGTATATTTGGGGAAGAGAATGGGAAGATTTTCTCTGACTTTCATTGACCTTCTCCTTTTATATTGATAATGTTATGTCTGCAGATAATCTTTATTACGTTTCAAAATAAAACCAAAGTAGTCTGTAATGTGTGAGACTGCATTTCTGAGTACTGAATATGTCAAAATATTTCTAAAGCCCTATCAGTTCACTAATATTACAGAAAAAAAATCAAGAGTGTAAAGAAGGAGTTCGATAGAGCTAATATTGCACATTATAATTTTATAAAATATGAAGAACATTGGTACCCCACACAGAGTTCTCTGCTTCCTGCTGAGCCATTATGCAGCCTGGATAAGGGAATGGTGAAATGTTTTGACGGAAGATGTCTAGAAAGCAGAAAAAAAAAGGATGGTCAAAACTTACAAGCTTGTGATATGTATTCAGACAGCATGCCAAATATATCTATTCAGATCATGATTTCTTGGCCAATGAGAAATATTGCATCATAAGTGCTTGGCCAATGAGAGCACAGAATCATCACCTCTTTATGAGTTGATTCATTAGGTTTCCTTCTGGACAGGAACTCATCTTGGTTGCAAAGTGTGGTTCAAATATACAACCAAAAGAGGTAACAGCCATGTATTACTAAATCAGGAAATGGTGAGAATTGTTTGCAATTGAGTCAAATTGTGTTGTATCTGTGAACATGAAATGACAAAATGTAAAACAAGAAACAATCCACTGAGAAAGATGGTTCAATGCAATGTGCAATTCTGTGATGGCCACTAAATATCTTAACATCAAATGATTTTGCAGCATAATCTGATGCATATCAGCTGCAGAGTTCATCATAGGATACAGACTTTAATCTTGTGAAAAGCAATGTGATAGGACCATGAAACCTAATTCATGCAAAATATCGAGAATATTTTTAAGATATTTTTATTGATGTTTGCAATAATACAAAAATTAAACAATACAATGATATATTGAAATACAAATGACAAGAAAAAGAAAATAAAAACACCCTCATTAATTCAAAACCCTGACCACTGTACAAGGTTGGGAAAAAAAACTAATATGGGTATCAAAAGACAACAACTTGGAAATAGACAGCACAACATCAAAGCTTTTCACAACCCTAAATCTTTAGATTGTGGTCATGGTCCATAAAAGGGCCCCATGTCTTTAGGAAATTAGTATTAGTATTCAAATCTTTAATCTAATTAGTATTCAAATCTAATTTTTTATAAACTTAAACAAGACATAATATCACTGAACCATTGTGTATGTACAGGTAGAGAATTGTCTTTCCATTTAAACAAAATTGCACGTCTGGCTATTCTCAATGAAGTAAAAGATAGAATTTGGTTTTGAGTTGAAGTGATTCAAAAAAGAGCAATTAAAGGGCAAGGTTCTAATTTAACCTTAAGAATCACCGATAATGTTTGGAAAATATCTTTCCAAAATTTTTCTAAACTAGGCCAAGTCCAAAACATGTAAATCAAAGAAGCCTCTGCAATTTTACATTAGACACTTAGAGGGTTTCTATCAGAGTAAAAATGAGATAATTTAACTTTAGACCTTTGTACTCAATGGACCACTTTAAATTGCAATAAACGATGCGAATATATTTTTAAATGATCTTCAAATAACATTTCAGTGAATTCAAATAAATCACATTTTATTGTTAGGCAAGGTTTACGTTTGATTTTGAGACTGCATTGCCTCCTGGGTCATGTGATGAAGGAATTGCATAATAAAGGTATCTCTCCCCTAAGTCCTGTTTATAGGGTGAGGGTTTGATGTCTGAGAAGGAAGTACTGCATTTGGTTGAATGTCAGCACAGAGCGACTGATCAGACGTCCTGAATTTCTCAGTTGGTGCACTGGTTTTTGCACACTGACACTGTCCTGGTGCAAGACTCCACTCTGAATTCGGCAATACAGTACATATAACCAGAATCAAAACAGAATTTATTGTCATGAACGTGTGTCAGAAAATTCATTTTTTTGCCGAGGTATTGCAGATGCAAAAATTGCTATAAATTATATTTTTTAAAAATAAATCGGTGGAAAAGAAGAGAAAAAGTGAGACAGTGTCTGTGGCTCATTGTCCATTCAGAAATCTGATGGCAGAGGGGAAGAAGATGATTTTGTGTTCATCTTCAGGCCCCTGGGGGCTGAGAGTCGTTAATGATATAAACTGCTTTCTTGAGACACTGCCTCTTAATGGAAATGAAGACATGCCCATGATTGCCCTGGCCAAGTTCACAACTCTGTAGCCTTTTCTGTCCTGTGCATTGGCACCTCTATACCAGTGATATGCAACCAGTCAGAATGCTCTCCACGGCACACCTGAAGAAATTTGCAAGTCTTTGGTGACAGACCAAATCTCCTCAAACTCCTCACGAAGTATAGCCGCTGATGAGCCTTCTTCATAGTTGCATCCACATGAAGGCCCCAGGATAGATCTTCAGAGATGATACAACCAGGAAAATCTTGTAAAAATGCTGATCGTTGAGAAGTAGTAAAATTGTTATTTATACTGCACAATCAAACCATTCAAATAATTATAAATAATGGATAAATTCTGAGAAATCCCATTTCACTACTTTATTTCGATGCAGGAAGGTTATAGGAAATGTATGAATGATGAGAATAGTTTGAATAGGGTTTCTTCTTCTCTGTTTTCTTGTATCTCATTGATTATGAGCATTGTAATTTATTTCCATCTGCTTATTCCTCTATGTGCGATTCATTACGGCAGGATTGTGTTCTCAGCAGATATATGACAATACTTTTATTATTAGCATATTATAAAAAATAATGATTTTAGAACATTCATATATTTCACTGTAAATGACTGTGATTACTTTATACTGGACATGTGTGAAATTGGGCAGAGGTGAGATTAGAATTCCTATAGAATATAATGAATGGAAGATTTGTGTTCCTTATTGTTGGACAATTTATTACCTTTGTAATAATTTTTGTATCTGATAGTCCTATTTGGGTTAGTTTCTTGGGTAACAAATGGTTAACTGTTAATCAATCCCATGCTACATGATCAGGCTGTCAACGGCACTATAGCAATGTCTAAACTTCAAAAATACATAGAGTTCTATAGTTTTATAGCACAGAAGCTGGCCCTTCAGCCCAACTTGTCCATGCCAACCAAGTTGCCTACATTTGTTCCATAGTTCTTTCTAATCAATCTACGTTTAAGTATGTCATAATTGTACCTGCCTCAATCACTTTCACTCGCAACTAATTCCACTTACTTACCACTTATGGAAAAAGTTGTCCCTCAGTTCCCTTTTAAAATCTTCCCCCTCCCCCCACCCCCACCCCCCCCCCCCCCACCTTCAATCTAGATTCCCCTTCCTGGGGAAAAATACCATGACAATTGACCTTATCATTTGCTCCTTATGATTTTATTGATAAAGTCACCCCTTCGTCTCCTAGTCTCCAGAGGGAAAGAAATCGTCTTCTTATGACTTAAGGTCTCCAGTCCTGATAACATAGAACCTTACAAGGCCCATGATGTTGTACTGGCCCTGACAAACCTACTCAACATATGAAACCTTTCCTACCTCACACATTTTTCTTGTATCCATGTCCCTGTCTAAGAGTTATTTAAATGTCTATTGTACCAGCTTCCACCACCACCCCTGACCATACATGCACCTACTACTCTCTGTGTTTAAAAAAAAACTTGCCCCTGATATCTCCCCTAAACTTTCATCCCCTCACTTTGCACAGATGTCCTCTGGTTTGCTACTTCTACCCAGGAAAAGAGGTTCTGGCTGTCTGCCCTATCTGTGCTTCTCCTAATCTTGCAGACTTCGATGAAGTCACCTCTCATCCTCTTTGGTCCATCGAGAAAAGCCCTAAAGCCCTAATTCTGTTAATTTTGCCTCATAAGATACGTTCTCCAATCCAGGTAACATTCTGGTCAATTTGCCATTTTCACCAATATATAGTTGTAACATGACTTCCTACTACCTCTACCCAACACCTTGGCAATGAAGATAAAACACCTTCCTCACCACGCTGCTCACCTGCATAAAAAACCATGTACTTGGGCCCCTTGGTTTCTCTGTTCTACAACACCATCCAGGGCCCTACCATTTTCAGTGCAAGTCCTGTCCTGGCTTAACTTACTAAAATGCAACATCTCACTTTTGTCTGAGTTAAATTCTATTTGCCACCATTGGTTGTAACATTAGGGTTCAATATCTGGCATAAAGGGGAAAAAAACTGATCTGAGGTTATGAAAGATGATCCACAAATGGAAGCTGCTGCTTTAAGATGATCTTTCATATTGTGCAACTGGCCTAAAGATGTGACAGATAGTGAAGAGAAATTTCAGTTAGGGTGGGGATTTAACTCGTAAAAATTCCATTTGCCACTGTGATTTAAACCCAGTCTCACCTGAACTGGTGTAGTTTGAGATGTAGGTTGTTCATTGATTATTAAGAGGAAGAACTAAACAAGGAAAACATTCTTTCTTTAGGAAACTATGACTGAATATTATGTATCACCACAGAAAGTTTACAGAGTCTAAGGAAAAAGATAAGATCAATCCACAATATTCAATAAACTTAGCATTTCATTTATAGGTACCAAAAATGTGAACCTATTTATTTGTTGATGCAAATAAATCATACAAATGATATTATTATTTTACAGTATTTCTTCTTTGCCACCTCTGGAGTGGCAGCTGCCAAATCTATCAGGACAATACAAACTGCAGATTGAGATACAGCCAAAACCTCACCACCGAGCACACTATGAAACTGAAGGCAGCCGCGGAGCAGTCAAAGCACCGAGTGGTGGCCATCCTGTGGTCCAGGTAATACACTTAATGATCAAAGAATGCCAAATGAATGTTCTACTTTTATCCAGCAGAGTACTTGCCTGGAATGTGAATGCTGCCTCAATTATTATATTCAAGGTGGAGATCAATAGATTCATAGGTACTGGAATAATGAATGAATATGGAATAGTTTTGGGTTTGTGGAGTTGAAATGTAAGATCATCTCCTTATTGAAAGACATTGAAAGGGCAAAGGAACAGGATTGCTTCTAATAAAGTTGTTCAAACTTTTAATTGAAACAGACATTTGATCTACATGTTTTTTTTCCCCTGAAGCTCAGGATTAATTTTGTGGAAAGATCAAAGGACACTTTAAACAATATAAAATGCTTGTAATATTCCGCTGATCAGTCAGCATCTGTGGAGAAGGAAAGCAGAGCGATTATTTCATTTGGATGTGAGAACTATACTATAAATAATTAAAAATTATAGAGGGGAGGAGAAAGCAAAAGGCTAAGTCCAGGAACAAGTGTAAGAATGGACATTAACTCAAAAACACTGCACTTTTGCTTTTAAAATGTGCCCTTTGGGGCTGAGACTGGAGATGCCAGGTGAGAAAGCTGGCAGCTATAGGGTCAATAAGGTCCTTGTGTTGTGTCAAGTCAGGCTAGAAAATCAGTTAAGCAACGGTGGAGGGGTTTGGAGATGGCAATAAGTTGCTGATCTGGCAAACCACAGATTTAGTAGATTTGGCTATTTGATCAGATGGGCCTGGATGGTCAGGTGTGTCATGAGTGTTATATAATAATACATTAAAAATGTAACATATATGATATATTTTAACTTTTGCCTGGTGTATGGCAAACAGTCACCATCAACATTGCCCAGTCACCCTAACAATACGAGAAAGAGAAGCAAAGGGTTTGGAATCTTAATATGGGTTTGGTGGGATCCAGTGCTGGTTGGGCTAAAGGTATGGGAGGATCAGGGTCTAAGGTCAGGTCAATGATCAGGTGGGAGACCACTTTGGGAGCTCGGGAATCAAGCAGCATCCAGGTTTGGTTCAGGTCGTTATCAGGATAGCAGGTATTTTACAGATAGGTGGGATCAAAATTGGGTGTCTGTAAACAGGTTTTCTTTGGTGATCAGTTTAGTGCGTGTGGATGGAAATCAGGCATTAAAGACCTTTGGATATTGCTGATTAGTGAGTAGGAAGTTAGAACCATAGAACATTGCAGCACAGAAAACAGGCCCTTCGATCTGTGCCAAACTATTATTCTGCCTAGTGTCACTGACCTGTACCGAGTCCGTAGCCCTCCATCCCCCTCCTATTCATATACCTGTCCAAAATCTTCTTAAAATGGGAAAATTGAGTCCACATTCACCAATTCAGCTGGTAGCTCATTCCACATTCTTCTATGCTTCAGGTAATAAAATTCTAACTTGTTGAACCTTTCCATGCAACATCCTAGTAAATCTTCTCTGCACTCTTTCCATCTTATTGATATCCTTCCTGTAGTTCAGTGACCAAAACTGCACACAATATTCCAAATTTGGCCTCACCAATGACATTTACAATTTTGCCATAACATCCAAACTCCCATTCTCAACAATATACTTTGATTTATAAAGGCCAAGATGCCAAAATCTCTCTTTACAACCCTGTCCACCTGTGACACCCCTTTTAAAAATTTTTATTGATATTTTACAATAAAAAAATTGAACAATACAATTATAAAGTGTGCTAGCAGATCAGGAAGAAAGTTACAATAATTATCAAAAGTACAAGTTCCACAGCACACTCAATACACTAAAATAGTACACAACTGTACCTGTAATCCCAGATTGCTCTGTTCTCCTGCACTGCTCAGTGCCCATCTATTTGCTGTACATGTCCTCTCTTGGTTTCTCCTTCCAAAATACATCACCACACACTTGTCTGCATTAAATTCCATCTTCCATCTTCTGGCCCATTTTTCCAGCTGGTCCACTATCTGCCTCACTGTCCACAACACCTCCAATCTTAGTGTCATCAACAAACTTGCTGATCCAATTTCCCACATTATTATCCAGATCATTGATATAGACTAAAAACAACAATGGTCCCAGCACCGACCCCTGAGGAAAACCAATAGTCACAGTCTGAGAAGCAATCGTGCGCCACTACTTTTTGACTTCTCTCATCTAGTCATTATTGAATAAAGTCCACTACTTAACCTTGAATACTAAGCATCAGAACCTTTCTGACTTACCTCCTATGTGGGACTTTATCAAAGGCCTTACTAAAATCCATGTAGACAACATCCACAGCCTTTTCTTTATCAACATTCCTGGTAACCTCCTCGATAAACTCTATGAGTTTGGTTAAACACGACCTACTACACACAAAGCCATGTTGACTGTCTGTAGTCACTTCCTGGATATGCAAATACTTGTATATCCGATCTCTTAGGACACCTTCCAATAATTTACCTAGTACTGTCATCAGGCTCATCAGTCTATACTTTCCTGGGTGGGGAGTCAGAACCTGAGCTGATGGAAGATTGGGGGGACAGGGTTCAGGATTAGGCTAGTCAACAGATTAAGGGATAGATGGGTAGGCTGCTACAAGGAAAGGGTTGTTCAAAGTTAAGAGGTAATTGTGAAGCTACTTTAATGGGAATTCAGGGAAGTGCTATCCAGTTAAGATCCAGAGGATCAGTGGGTGCACAATAATAATGGAAATTTGATGCAACTTACATGAAAATCATATCTGGGAATGCCTGCGGAAGTTTCCAAAGTGACTTAAACTTGTCTAAAAATAATGGTCTCATCGCCAGACATATTCTTCCTTCTCCTCTCGACTTTCTGCAGGGACCACTCCCTCCGCGTTCCCTCGTGCACTCATCCCTCCCCACCCATCGCACCCCCAGCACTTTCCCCTGTGCCCGCAGGTGGTGCAACAGTGCGCCAACACCTCCTCCCTAACCACGATCTGAGGTCCCAAACAGGCCTTTCAAGAAAAGCAACACTTCACCTGTACATCCAGAGGATTGTTTACTGCATCCGGTGCACCCTTTGTGGCCTTCTCTACAATAGAGAGACTGGGAGATCGTTTCGCTGAGCACCTCCACTCCATTCACCTCCCAGTGGCCAACCATTTCAATTCCAGGTCACACTCCTACACTCACATGTCTGTCCATGGCCTTGTGTACAATCCCACCCTGTCCACCTGCAGATTGGAGGAACACCACCTTATTGTTCGTCTGCGCCGCATTCAACGTCAACTTTACTGCTTTCCACTAACCTGCTCGTCTTTTCTCTCCCCCCTCCCCCTTTTATTGTCTTTCCAGTTCCTCCACCCACCCAACCATCCCTCCCCCCCCCGCCCCCCCATTGCTGCTGTCCCTTCCTTCCTTTCTTCACCTATCATCTCCTGCCTTTGCCTCTCCATCCCCACCACCTCTATTCTTTAGTTCGGATGCCTGCCAGAATTTTCTCATACTCTGATGAAGGGCTCAAACCTGAAATGTCAGTTCTCTATCTTTACCTTTGCAACATAAAGGACATTGTTTGACCTGCTGAGTTTGTCCAAGATTTTGTGTTTTTACTGAAAATAATGGCTATTGCATTTCATCTGGTGACCTGCACATTTTTTCTATTAGCGTGGAGCAAAAAGCAGAGAAACATGGCCTCTTGCCCAGCTCATGCAGATCAATGCCGAGCTCATCCAGGTCCGCGCCCCGCTCATCCAGGTCCGCGCCCCGCTCATCCAGGTCCGCGCCCAGCTCATCCAGGTCCGCGCCCAGCACATCCAGGTCCGCGCCCAGCCCATCCAGGTCCGCGCCCAGCCCATCCAGGTCCGCGCCCAGCCCATCCAGGTCCGCGCCCAGCACATCCAGGTCCGCGCCCAGCACATCCAGGTCCGCGCCCAGCACATCCAGGTCCGCGCCCAGCACATCCAGGTCCGCGCCCAGCACATCCAGGTCCGCGCCCAGCACATCCAGGTCCGCGCCCAGCACATCCAGGTCCGCGCCCAGATCATCCAGGTCCGCGCCCAGCTCATCCAGGTCCGCGCCCAGCACATCCAGTTCCGCGCCCAGCACATCCAGTTCCGCGCCCAGATCATCCAGGTCCGCGCCCAGCTCATCCAGGTCCGCGCCCAGCACATCCAGGTCCGCGCCCAGCTCATCCAGGTCCGCGCCCAGCACATCCAGGTCCGCGCCCAGCTCATCCAGGTCCGCGCCCAGCACATCCAGGTCCGCGCCCAGCACATCCAGGTCCGCGCCCAGCACATCCAGGTCCGCGCCCAGCACATCCAGGTCCGCGCCCAGCACATCCAGGTCCGCGCCCAGCACATCCAGGTCCGCGCCCAGCACATCCAGGTCCGCGCCCAGCTCATCCAGGTCCGCGCCCAGCTCATCCAGGTCCGCGCCCAGCTCATCCAGGTCCGTGCCCTGGCCAAGCATCCATTACCTATCGATAGCACCACATGGTTTCTAGGCAATTATGTCGTTGGTGATTCAAATCCTGATTCTGATGCTTCCTAAATGTTGTGAGAACACATTCCTCTCCCACCTCCTTTGGCAGTGATTTCCAGATTACATCCACCTCCTAGGTAAAAAGATCCTCTCTAAACCTCACCTTTAAATGTGTCATTCTGGTTTTGGATATCCCTTACTCACCTATCATCCTCCTTAATCTGTTGAGAACCTGAGCCCTGAGTCTTGACCCACAAGCTCTCAAACCACACCCCTCAGTATTTTACATTGTGGTTATAGTTTTGTAGTTGTTCCTGTAGTATGACTAGCTGTGGCCTAACCAATGTTTTTTGAAATTGTACTAGAACTCCCCTTCACTTACACATAGTGCCTGGTCTAATGAAGGCAAGCATCCTGTATGCTTTCTTCACTACCTTTCCTACTTAGGCTTCTTCTTTGGCTTGGCTTCGCGGACGAAGATTTATGGATAGGGTAAATGTCCACGTCAGCTGCAGGCTCGTTTGTGGCTGACAAGTCCGATGCGGGACAGGCAGACACGGTTGCAGCGGTTGCAGGGGAAAATTGGTTGGTTGGGGTTGGGTGTTGGGTTTTTCCTCCTTTGTCTTTTGTTAGTGAGGTGGGCTCTGCGGTCTTCTTCAATGGAGGCCCAGATGCACGGTTTCCTACGTAGGCTACCGTTGATACAAACAGGGCTATGTCAGGATACCTTCATTCTGTGGCAGAGTCTTGTACAGGGTGCAAAACAAAGGTGTTTATGATTCAACAGTTGTCCAGTGCACATACTTCGATGGCAAACATACAATGAAAGCCAGGCTGCCACATGTAATGCTGACTGGAACACTGGCAGACACAGCAGTATCAGTCAGAGTGAGCAAAAAGCAACCCACTGGAGAACAGGGGCATCCTGTCTCGATGGAGGATTTCAATTTGTACGTCAAGCATTTTTTTTCTCCACTGATGCTCCTCAACCACTGAGTTCCTGCAGCAGGTTGTTTTTTGTTCCAGCAATTGAAATGTTTTGTGTGCCTTCGATCAGTGATTCAAGATTGGTGAAGGTTTGCGCATCTGAGAAAAATATAGCTCATGAGCTGACAGTTGCTGTATCAGAGACAAATGGTTTTAGGCTCTGGATAATGCTGCAATATTCTTCACTCATTCTCAGAACGTTCTGATAGATCTGTGGCCTCTTCATTGCCTACTTTTGCATAGTATTTGGTTGCCCTCTTGTTTTGATTTTTTTTCCTGTGAGCTGAACATGAGCTGGATTCACATTCTTCAACAATGATCTATTTTTTTTTTCATTTTATGTCTTCCTTTTTGGTTAAGATAGAAGTCTCAGCCTTCTGCAAACCCAAGGCACATGTAATCTGGAACAAACTAGTTTTAGGGCTGAAAACAATGTTATAATTGCTCTCATTACACAATTGTGATTGGTTCTTAAAGTCTCTTTGAAAAAGAAAAAAAAGTGTGGAAGAATGATTAAGATTTATTTTTGACTAAAATACTTCAATAATGGCTTGCAACAGACCTATCATGTTTCCTATTATGGTAGCATGATATACATGTGTGGCACGTATGTGAATTTGTGAAGTGCAGCGACCAAGGGGAAGAGATGGTCAGATCACGTGTGAAACAGTAAGTTGTAAGTGAAAGGATGAGGAAATAAAACTAGATGCATTCAGGATGAAAGGATGTGTGCACGCAGAGACTCAGAATTAAATGGAAACAAACTTGAGGGTGGATTATATTATTATCTTACAATCTCACCAAGCTCCGTGGTTAAAAGTAACGAATGGAAAAGAAAATCTGCGCAGGATTACAGGAGCTATCATAAAAATGTAAATGTGACAAATCATTGCAACACATAGTCATGGGATATTAGAATTTGATTTTTTTAAATCAGAAAATGCTATTGACCATTTTTGCAGTACTTTTGAGATGATGAAATATTACAAAGTCCTTCATTAGAACAGAATGGCCCAGAGCTCATTGAATGAAGGGCAATTAGGTAAATAGCTTTAAGGAAACAAAGTTGAGGGTTTAGGACCTAAATAGCTGAAGAGATGGAATGAAGCACTTCAGAATATTTAGAATCTGCAATAATTCACTGTAAGTTGTGTATCCAGGACTCAGATGAGGCAACTCCTGAAAACAGATTTAAAAGAAGTCACAATGAGTTTTGTTTTATATTGTATCTGACAAAGAAAACCCTTATGAATTCTTTCCACCAATTCAAGGAATAGTTGAAGGAACAATGGAGGAAGGGTTTTATTGACACGCTGTTTGAGGATTTGCTCACATCTTTTTACATTCTCTGCCCTCCAAGTTATTATTCCCCTTGTAGCCAGGCCAGCAATGTTGGATCGCTATCCTTTGCAGTAACGTCGTAAAATGTGAACAGCTGACTTCAGCTTTGTAAACCAGCATAACTTTGGAAAAGAGATATAATTTTAAACCAACAATGCAAAGACTAAAACTGTTTAAATATGAAAGAAGAAGCAAATGCTATCCATTTTTGCTGTTCTCAGGCTTTACGGGCTTTTGCTGTCTTGTTTCTTCTGCATTAGTGGAACGGCTTGGCTCTATGATCTAAATGTTGTATGCAAGTTTATACTTCTGACTTGGTCTTTGATTGAAAAGAATATCATGGTGGGCCATAATTTACTGAATGATTGATTCCGTTGCTTTTATTTTCTATAATTCCACTCCTTCTCATAAAATCTGCATCTGGCTTGTCTTGAACTTTCTGTTTTGTTTTTTCAATTTAGAATTCTGCACATTGTTTAGAACTTTCCATTCATTGGCTTTTTGATATAAAATATGCAGCCTACACATTGCTAGGATCGTAGATGACAAAAAGGATGTGCCTAAAATCATTATAAGTGGGGGTTGTACCGATGTCATTAGTAGGAAGTGAGAATTACCTAAAAAATGGGAAATCGTTATCACCTGGTGCTGGTTCTCTGTAATTGCTGTAAAATATGATTAACCCCATCATATATGAAATTCCCTTAAACATCATTGTAATTACATGCATTTCCTTTATTAAACAATTGCAAATTTTACCAGTAAAATTAAAGTTGATTTTGTTTTAACTTAATTTTATCCCTTCCACTTAAGGTTGGTGATTTATTTCGGGATGTAAATTTACAATTACAGTTTGAATGAAGACAGAGAAGATACCCAGCAGGTCAGGCAGCTTATTAAGAAAAATAAAGTGGGTCAAGAGGAGGTAAAAGAAATCAAGAAATCTGCAGATGTTGGGGTCTAGTGTATTACCTGAAAGTCCTGGAGAAACTCATCAGATAAAGCAGCATCCTTGGAAAGCAAAAGGCAGTCCAACATTTTGGGCCTGAGCCCTTCTTCGGATATGCCAAAAATGAGGCAGATGCACAGATAAGAAGATGGGGGGGTGGTGGAGGGGGCACAGGCTAGCAGGTGGGAGGCAGAGGAAGGGAGCTAGGAGCTGATAGGGGCAGAGGTCTGAGATAGATGCTGTCTGATAGGAGAAAGGATGGGAAGGGGTGGTGGGGAGCTGAAGGAAGGGTGTCTAAGGGATGAGGGGAAATGAAAGACCAAGAGAAGAGGATGAATGGAAAATGAAGGTCAATATTGATGCCGTTGATGAGATTTCAAAAGAACTTATTTGAAACATTATCTTCCTGCAGAACCAACTGAGCCCTGTTGATTTTATTCCCATCATGTTCGGTTTTTATTTCAGATTCATAGTGCCTACAATTTATCACTTTCTACCTACCTGAGTTTTGTTTGTTTCTGCAGGAGCTTAACAGCATGTGTTTTGTCGTGGTAGGGAGACACCGTGGGTGTTCAAACCAGGCCAAACTACGGCCTCATTTGATAGTGAGACCCCTGTACCTTCCTGCTGGAGCCATGGTTATAGCAAATGAACAGCAGGAACCTGGGATGGACCAAAAAAAAAACACCCAGCAAAAATTAATCATTTCACTTGTCAGTTCATGAAAGTGAAAATGAAATTATTGCTCCTTTCCTCATATTTGGTTTACTTTTATTTTTCTGGTTTAACTAGAATAATTGATTCCACCAGCAAAATCAGCTGAGGTAAACTGTGCTTTTTGAGTGGTATGTTGATTTTGTAAGTAATTTCTTCCCCTTGCTTTGTCCGGGTCCTGCCCTCCATTCCTGTCAGAAAAATTGGAACCATGACTTCTGCCAAAAGCCCCACTAAATAACAACATTGAAAGCAGCTGTTTGGAAAGGTTGAAGAGTAATCCCAGAACAGTGAATCCCCAAACCTTTTCTTTCTTTCCTGAATGAAGCCTCTGGATTTCACTGGGTGGTTTCAAGCAGGGTCACAGCTACATTTAAGAATCAGTTCCTGGAGTGATTCTGTGAATTTTTTCGGGTGATATTATGTTATCTGGCTCCTTCATACTCTGCATTAGGTGATATGAAGAGGATCTCTTTATTGTTTAAAATCAGAGTGATTCAAGCAGCATAAATCTCATTATTGTCTATAACAGCCTTTCACTGACAAAGTTTAATGAAAGACTAACTTGTTTCACACAAAGACATGCAAGAAGTTAGGGACTATTTTTCTTGGATTTCAGGAAATGAGATAGGAAACTATTTTTGACTCAGTCCCTAAAGAGGAGCAAGAATCTGAGTTCATTTGTTGGTCCCTTGGAATTCATTTGTTGCAAGGGCATTAATTTTTGAATGTCATTGGAAAATGGCTTATTTAAAGGTGTGTGAATATTATGACCAAAGCTGGATTTGTGTTACAGAAACCACCCCCACCAGATTCGCACAAATACAAAATAGAATGTGACAGAAACCCCTATCCATAGACCATCTCAATGAGCTAACTGGAAAATATTAATTGCTTTCAGAATTCTAATAAAAAGGCCTCTGAAGAGCACCGGATATTTGACATGGAAGTTGATTGAAATCCATTGGTGAACAAACCCCGATGATCTCAATTTAGAACCACTAAATTGTATTAGATTTAAAATATCAGAAAAGTACATAATAAAGAAAGTTGATTGGTCATATAGTCTGTACCCACTTTATAAATGAGTTATGAATAATCTCCATTTACCTGCTCACTTTCTCTCTTAATATTTATCTGATTTCCTTTATTGATTATGTGCCATGATTCTTTAAAGCATGACTGAAAGTAGGGCAGTTTAAGGATAAAGAAGGCCACATGCAAAGGAGGTAGGAAAGGTCCTAAATTAATACTTTGGTTCATTGTTCACCAGAGAGAGGGACTTTAGTTAATGTGAGGTCAGTATAGAACAGGCTTGTGAGCTGGAGCATGTTGAAGTTAAGAAGGAAGAAGGGTGGTTCTTCTTAAAAATATTCAGATTGGTAAGTTCCTGGGACCGAACAAGATATACCCCAAGTTACTACAGGAAGTGAAGGAAGAGACTGCTGGGGCATTGGCAATGAACTTTGCATCTTGTCTGGCTATAGGGACGATACTGGAGGATTGGAGAATGGCAAATATAATCCCCTTGTTTAAAAAATGGTAATAGGGAGAATCCTAGGAATTATAGATCAGTGAGTCTTGCATCAGTGGTGGGCAAACTATTGGAGGGGATTCTTAGGAATAGCATTTACAAGAATTCAGAGAAGCATGGTCTTCTCAGCGATACATAATTTCTTTGTGTTGGGCAGGCCATGACTTGTGGGCCTTGTTGATATTTTTTGAGAAATGACAAAAGAAATTGATGAAGGTAGGGAGAGGGTACACGGGAGATTTACAGGTAGATGTGGTGGTATATGGATTTTAGTAAGGCATTTGACAGGCTCACCCATGGTAGACTTATTCAGAAAGTCATAAGCCATGCAATCGGTGGAACCTTGGCTGAGGGTAGTAGTAGATGGAACATATTCTGCCTAGAGGTGGAGTTCTTTGGGACCCCTGCTCTTCGTGATTTTTATAAATGACCTGAATGAAGAATGGGTCAGTAAGTTTACAGATGACAAGAATGTTGGAGGTGTCTTGGATAGTGTGGAAGGTTGTTCAATAGGATATAGATAGAATACAGAGACAGGTGGAGAATTGGCAGATGGAGTTCAATCCAGAATAGCGTGAAGTGATGCATTTTGAAAGGTTGAACTTGAAGTTAGAGTACATGGTTATGACAAGAACTGTGCAAAAGAACAAAGGGACTTGGGAGTCTAGATCCACAGATCTCTCAACATTGCTGAGCAAGTTGATAGGGTAGTTAAGAAGGCTGATGGTGTGGTGTCTTTTATTAGTCAATTGATTGAATCCAAAGGCTATGAGGTAATGTTGCAGTTCTATAACTCTGGCTAGACCACACTTGGAATATTGTGTTCAGTTCTGGTCGCCTCATTACAGGAAGGATATGGAAGCTTTGGAGAGGGTGCAGAGGAGATTTACTTGGATGTTGCCTGAATTACAGAACATTCCTTATGAGGCAAGGTTAACAGAGCAGGATGCGAAGTGACTTAATAGAGGTCTACAAGATTATGAGAGGCATGTATAAAGTACCTTTTTCTGAGGATAACAGTAGCAAATACCAGAGGACATCTTTGTAAGGTGAGGGTGGAAAGTTTAGGGGAGAAGTCAGGAGTTTACACAAAGAATAGTGGATGCCTGGAATGCATTGCCAGGGGTGGTGGTGGAGGTTGGTGCAATAGGGACATACAAAAGATTCTTATACAGGCTCATGAATGTCAGGAAAATAGAGGGTTATGGGTGTGAAGAAGATAAAACAAAAAGTTATTCAATTTTTGATTCTCCATGTAAATATGATTATTAGATTTTAAATTATGAATTTTAATAATTGCAAACCATAATACTAACATTGTTCAGATATTGAACTTGAAAATTCAAAGGACACTGATGCTTTTATCTCATTTTCCATATTGCTAAATATCTTTTCATGATACAATGCAATCAGTCAAAATAAATGCAACATGTGATGTTCAAACTCAGTTCTAAAAGTATCATAGATTTAATTTTTTTTAAACCATGAGGTTCCTTGGGTAGGAACAGATCATAACAGTTGAAGATAAAAATAAATGTAGCTCTTTTGCAAATTATTTGCATAGTGTTATCACACTGATGAGACAACACCATCAACAGACCAAACTGTAGCATTGTGTTCCATTCTGGACACCAAGGAGGAGTTAGGGAGGAGTTGAAAGCATTGGAGTGGAAACTAGAAGAGAGAAAGGGATTGACTAGAATGTTTCCAATTTCAGGCAGATTGGAGAAGGAGGGGCTGTTCTCCTTCGGAGAGAAAAGGGACAGAAGAAATTTTACAGAAAGAAAAGGCTTGGAGAAATGTAGCAACCTGTCTAAGAGCACATAAAAATCATCGAAATCTTTCTTAAGTGTAGTTACTGATGTAATTAAGGAAATTTATCAGACCGTTTCTGCACAGCAAACTCCGACCAGTGCAAGCATGATAATGATTGGATAATCTGCTTGGGGGCAATATTGGCCAGAAAGTTAGGAATAACTCCCCACAGTTAATTAATGGCATCAGCCCATTAATCCTCCTCTGAGAGTGAGTGGGATATTGGTTTATTATTTCAACTTGAAGGCAGAACCTTCAGTTTCAGAACTCAACTCTTTGGTGCTTGTAGACAACCCGTCTGATTGGCTGCTCTGTACCCGCTGCAGCCACCATACTCACCACAGCGCTATTGCGCATGCTCAAGTCCCCGTGAGGCATGTTCGTTAAAAAGCAGAACTTGGCTGGTCGCAGACGCATTTCAAGGAGCTCCCGTTGTACATTGTATTGTTGTTGAATTTAACAGTAAATCATTCATCAGATGTTGCCACTTGTGTTATTTGATGCAATAACTAACAGTGCTGGATTTGAGCCCTGTTCTGAAGTGACGATCCTACCAGTTGAACACAGCTGGTTTATGTAAATTGAGTATAAAGAAAAGATAGTTTCCAATGGCTGAATTTCCAACAAATAATTGGGCAAGAAAATAAGCAACATCTTTTAAACACAAATGTAAATTTAGAGTGACTTTCGAAAGAAATTTAGAAAATTGCTTGAAGAACAAAATGCCAGTATGGCTAAAAAGCCAGTGAGTGGGACTGGATGATTTGCTCTTTGAAAGAGCTCTCACAGAATTATCAACTGAAAGGCCACATCCTCTGTTAATTTCTTTTATTCCATTTAATTCGAACTATCATGCAGTTATTGTCTGGATTCAACTAACATTACTACCATTTTAATTAAAAGTTTAGGTGAGAAAGGCATTTAATGTACTTGATGGAATGTAAGAGTGGCTAAAAGATAAATGCTTTTGCAAAATGTGCACATCCAGAGGGAGTCAATAACTGTAAATGTAGAACTAATTAAGGTTCAACTTTTCAATTAAAATACAGTAGTGAAGTAGTCAGCTTTACAATGTGTCAAATTTATAATGCCAGTTGTAAAAAATGCAAGCCACTTTATTTTGCAGCTCTCTTATAAAAGAGCAGGAAGTGAGACTACTTGATTGTTCTTTGTAAGAGGTGCCTCTACCACCATCTTGTGCCATGTGGATTCCAGCTCTGTTTCCAGGCCTCCCGGTTTGGCCCCCACAATGCTCTCCTGCCCTTTTTTCACTTCTGACCCAGCTTTTTTATTCAGGTGACTCCCTGCTTTTTTGCTCTTACCTTGAAGGAGGACTTGGGCCAGAAATATGGGTTAAATATCTTTACCTCTTATGAATGCTGTGACCTGCTTTGTTCCGCCAGCAATTTTGTGTGTATATTACAATCATTGCATCTGCAGGCTTTCAAGTTACACTTCAACAGCATTGATGTTCATTGACTTGAGTCAGAACCAGATAGAAAATAAAATCCTTCATCTGCAGGTGAACCAATTCCATGTGCTTCGTTGGAGTTGAAAGATGGCAGCTTGTGTTGACCCTGTCTTTTTGGAGAGCTTGCTCAGGTGATGTTGTAGGGGCTGAATTGAAACTTCCAGGCTATGTAAATTAGTTTTAAATTAGGCTTTTTGATTTCAAACTTGTGTCTTCTGTTTGGGTTCTTGTTGACTTAATTAAATCAATTGCTTATCTTTACATCAACAACACTTCCTCATCTCATCAAAGTCTGTATCATGTTCCTCTAGACTTCTCTGTAATAGAACAGGTGCAACATTTCTCTTAGTAAGTGGTGCTTTATGTTAGACTAGTTCCTCTCCGCAGGACAAGTCCCTTCTCTAACAAGTTAGTAAATCCTTCAGGAATTTTCTATGATATTCATACTAATAACCAAATTCATTTTGTTAAGTCTAGGGAAGAAACAGTAAAATTTCAGGGATACCAAAAAAATGACTTTTAATAAAGGGTATTTCCAAATTTTAAAAAGAAATGTTCTCAGATCAGATACTATTTATGGTCATGTAATAAAACAGAAATGTAATGTTACATGAAATTGCCTTTAGTCAGCCATAAGGCAAAGATTCGCCATTAGCACTGCTCAGTGCCCCTTACAGTCAGAGAAAGAGAAGCAAAAAAGAATCCCCTCACAGTCCCTGAGGATTCACTTCCAGCATTCCCACAGCCTCTGCAGTGGCACAAAACTCCAGTTCAGTTCAAATCATCGGCAGCTAGATCCAAACCTCTGTCACGATGAGAAAGCCTTCAGAGCTCAAGGCCCTTCAGGATCCCTCCTTGCTCCCAGCACCCTTTTAAATCCTGGTTCCGATACTTGTCATGAGCCAGACTCCAGCAGCCCACAGCCTGGTGTGAGTCCTTTGACCTCAAGTACCCACAGCTTTCCGCCTCTCTGTGTGATGCAGCCACAGAGCCCCTCATAGGTCCACCAGCATGGTCACGGTCAGTTGCATGGTCTCCACTTCTTCTCTTCAAAGGGGTGTTCTCCCCATTTCTGGTACCCTATCCCCCAGATACAGGCGTCGTCATCGTGGACTTATACCCTGTGATTGCAGAATTTTAAATTAAAAAGTCAGCTCCTTTAACAGGCCATATGAAGCCCATACCGAGCTGTTAGTAGTAGCACTGGGTCACAGCTCCCTGTTAATCCTGAGTCCACACCAGTGGTGGTGCTGCCCTGTATGGTCTGAATTTCCAATGTTTTTAAAGGGGGGGACAATATTGATTTTCAAATTTAAGTGGGTATCTTAAATTATTGAAAATGTCGTGGAACTTTATGTTCGAGCTCTCTATATTCAATACTTGCTGCGTTTCAGAGGTGGGAAGAGAATGGATGCAATTTAGAAAAATGTTGCATGTCTGAATGGTTTGCATGGCTTCTTGGTTCTGTTTTATAGCCATGTCAAGTTACAAGATCAAGTTCAAAAGGGTTCTACAGCAATTACCTTGCTTTTTATGATCATCAGTGGGTTTTGGAAACTCTGGGGATACACTTCCACAGGACGTTAGAACTGCCTAATGATGCCAGTGCCTTCTCAGAGGTATTGATTGAAATTTTGCACCTTTAGATCATGATCCATCTAAAAGGATCTGTTAATAAAGTAAATATTGTTTTATTTCACGATGCTTTTTGAGGAATGAACTAGAAAATAAATGGTAGAGACGAAGCTGGCAGATTTTGATATTTACCTAATTATTTTGCTGAAGTCCTTTAGGGAAAAGAGTAAAGCAATTATTTTACCTAGTCATGTCGGAATCCCACCTCAATTGTGTTCTTGTCTTATTCTGGAATGACCCAGCAATCCGCTCAGTTGTATCAATCAAAGCCCCACTAATCTTTGCAAACCAAGATGAACAGTGAATCCTGATCTAGCATTAAGCCCATATTGTACAAAATAATTAAAGCACCTCACCTCTCCAATAATGTGTATGTGCTGTGAATGAATTAAAGGAGGAGAAATATGGAATCAATGGCTCTCAACTACTGGTTGCTTCAAGTTAGCAGTTAATTTGAAAATATGGACAGGAAATGTTTGTTGCAGCAAGTCCCTAAATCCTTTCAGTGCAATATGTGGTAGTTGTTGAAGGAAAATGGAGAACAACCACAGATTACATTTTGTGAATCTTGATAGTTTAAATAAATTGTAATCTGCTGTCTCTGTATGAACCAGAGAGGAAATGAAAGGTAAACCTGAACGTTGTAGGTTTATTCAATTAAAGTTTAGATTACGAGAAATATTTCCAATTAAATTTAACATCTGCAGCTGCATTCCTGGTGCTCAGTTTTTGTGTTTAAACCCTCATGCACCAGGGCTTTCTAAATAAACTCAGTTAACAAATCAGAGTATTGGCCTTTTTTTGCTGAAACCAAAAAGCACTGAAACATTTAACTCTGTCTGTTCTGCTTGTGGTGAGACACATCTGAGAGCAATTTCTGGATAAGACCAGTGTGATTAAACATGCAACAGGCATGTGTTTTCAACTGAAAACACAAATCTACAAAAAGCAGTGGAGAACCAAATGTATTTGAGGATCTTTAAAAAAAGTAATATATTGGTAAAGAAAATGAATTGAAAAATGTAATGAGTCTAAATAAATGGTAAAGGAAACAAATGTAATCTGTCAGGTTGCAACAAGTTTTTAAATGGATACCTCCAGGTGAGAAAGGACGTGACCTTCCTTGAGAGGGTAAAGAAGAAATGTACTCATTGGGCTTTGGGAAGAGGAATCTCAACTACAATGTCAAGGTGCAACTGTTTTTTTAGAAGCAAAGAAAGTTTGATAAAGATGAACAACTTTTCTTCTGATGACACAAATTGAAAGATCAAAAGATATAAGGAGATGTAAAGAAGATCTTTTTACATGGAAAGTGATTTGGTGACTCACTGCCTTCAAGGATGAAATAAACAGAATAGATTTGTAATTTCAAAAGAAATTGAGCAGCCAATTGAGAGAAAGTAGTTGAGAAAGCTGTTGGGGAAGAGCGATGAACGGGACTGAATAAATAGTTTACAGCGAGCCAGAATAGTCGTGCTGGGCTTAATGGCATCTTCTGTAACAACTCAATGATTTTATGGATAGGCAATAAGGTGCCAGTGCAAGTGATGTTGTTCACTTTGTTGGAAAGATTGATTGAGTCTTTTTTTTATTTACTCTTCTCTCTTTGGCTCTTTGGCTTGGCTTCGCGGACGAAGATTTATGGAGGGGGTAAATGTCCACGTCAGCTGCAGGCTCGTTTGTGGCTGACAAGTCCGATGCAGGACAGGCAGACACGGTTGCAGGGGAAAATTGGTTGGTTGGGGTTGGGTGTTGGGTTTTTCCTCCTTTGTCTTTTGTCAGTGAGGTGAGCTCTGCGGTCTTCTTCAAAGGAGGTTGCTGCCTGCCGAACTGTGAGGCGCCAAGATGCACGGTTTGAGGCGATAACAGCCCATTGGCGGTGGTCAATGTGGCAGGCACCAAGAGATTTCTTTATGCAGTCCTTGTACCTCTTCTTTGGTGCACCTCTGTCACGGTGGCCAGTGGAGAGCTCGCCATATAACACGATCTTGGGAAGGCGATGGTCCTCCATTCTGGAGACGTGACCCACCCAGCGCAGCTGGATCTTCAGCAGCGTGAATTCGATGCTGTCGGCCTCTGCCATCTCGAGTACTTCGACGTTAGGGATGAAGGCGCTCCAATGAATGTTGAGGATGGAGCGGAAACAACGCTGGTGGAAGCGTTCTAGGAGCCGTAGGTGATGCCGGTAGAGGACCCATGATTCGGAGCCGAACAGGAGTGTGGGTATGACAATGGCTCTGTATACGCTTATCTTTGTGAGGTTTTTCAGTTGGTTGTTTTTCCAGACTCTTTTGTGTAGTCTTCCAAAGGCGCTATTTGCCTTGGCGAGTCTGTTGTCTATCCTTGCATCTGATGAAATGGTGCAGCCGAGATAGGTAAACCGGTTGACCGTTTTGAGTTTTGTGTGCCCGATGGAGATGTGGGGGGGGCTGGTAGTCATGGTGGGGAGCTGGCTGATGGAGGACCTCCGTTTTCTTCAGGCTGACTTCCAGGCCAAACATTTTGGCAGTTTCCGCAAAACAGGACGTCAAGCGCTGGAGAGCTGGCTCTGAATGGGCAACTAAAGCGGCATCGTCTGCAAAGAGTAGTTCACGGACAAGTTTCTCTTGTGTCTTGGTGTGAGCTTGCAGGCGCCTCAGATTGAAGAGTCTGCCATCCGTGTGGTACCGGATGTAAACAGCGTCTTCATTGTTGAGGTCTTTCATGGCTTGGTTCAGCATCATGCTGAAGAAGATTGAAAAGAGGGTTGGTGCGAGAACGCAGCCTTGCTTCTCGCCATTGTTAATGGAGAAGGGTTCAGAGAACTCATTGCTGTATCTGACCCGACCTTGTTGGTTTTCGTGCAGTTGGATAAATAAAAACACTTATGCTGGAGATTTCACCCTTGTGAAATCTCCTTGTATCTTCCAAGAACTGTTACACTGGACAGCAATTTTTTTCAAAATGTTTGCTTTCTGGAAAAAAAATTGATGATTATGATAGGCAATTTCAAGTTAAACACAAAAGATAATTTCAGATTTGCTGTATTACGTAGCAAGTTGGAGAAACATGAAGTGAACATTTATTGAATTTATCCTGTTTAATCGCATAATTGATGTTGCCACATTGTGTTTGTTCAACTGACCTCAAAATGGTTTGCCGCTGATTTGTTTGTACTCTGCATCTGATGGATTCCAGTTGCCCTGATTCCACTTTTCCACGGTCACAATGTCCTGGTGAAACCTTTCACCATGTTCATCACCGACTGCACCCAGATCAGCAGGGAAGACGTCCAAGTGTGAAGCAGAAAATGAATTTTCAATGACATGTTGCATTTCATGTTTTTCTCTGCTTGAATAGACTTAAAATGTGACAGGAAATCGCAAAAATAGGTTATATCTAAAAAATAGTATGTGATAGGAATATTTTAAAGTGATTTTCGTGATCAGCTGCCCAAAATCCAGAAAATAAGCCAAAAGTGTTGAAGAAGCAAAATGTTCATGGTCCAGTGTAATTAAAGCCTCAGTGCCAGAGATGTTTTACTAGTAGAGGGTGCTGACGCTGGTTGACTTTTCTGCTAATGGATCGATGGAACGTGCATTGAAGGATTCAACACATTTTGTTAAATTTACTCTCATGGGACTTAAAGAAGTCTCTAAAATCCAGGAACATGTACAAATTCTGTATGTGATTGTAATTCAGATTGTAACTGTTGATGCTAATTGAGAATAATTTGTTGTTTTAAAACAATAATAAAATCAAGACTTCCATTAATTTGTAATTCAAAGCTATGCCAGTCTATCTTCAGTTTTGTGTAGAAGCCTGTAAAGATTTAATTTTGAACACACCGATATTAAGTTAATTTATCTCTTACCAGCTGCATGGCTATATGGAAAACAAGCCTTTAAGCCTGCACATATTCATTGGAACAGCTGATGAGCGACTCCTGAGACCACATGCCTTTTACCAAGCCCATCGCATTACTGGCAAAACAGTGTCAACCACCAGCTACGAGAAAATCTGTGGGAATACAAAAGTTCTGGAAATCCCACTTCTGCCAGAGAACAACATGAAAGCAGTGTAAGAATGTTACTTTTATCATTGTTAATGGTGTATTCTATATTTTACAAATATTTTGTGGAGTATTACTCCTAACAGAGAATGATGAAATGAAGGCCTCTTAGCAGCAGCTGTCAAAGTCCCGGGCTTCAAGATTTCTTTGTCATTTAATACAGAACAGATAATATGACATAAATTGCATTCTGCCTGCCATAAGGTGGACAGACACACCTTTAGTGATGCCTGGCCCCCAGCAAGAAAGAAAGAGGAAAGAATCTCAAACTAATTTCACTTTGCACGACATTGAATGAATTAGTCAACAAATTTGGCTGATCTCAGTTGACTATATCAGCAAATCTTTTAAATTTTTCACTCTGACACTGACTTTGTGTCTCCTAAATATCTTAGTTAATGTATTAAAAGCGATGTATTTTTGCTACTGCATTGCTCATATGTATTTTAACCTGGAAATTCAAATTCAGTTACATGCTGATGGGGTCATTTTTTTTTCCTGAAATTAGCACTGTGGTGAATTGTTGATTCACACTGTAGGATCTTCATATCTTCTCTGTTCATTGTCTGAACGTTGACATTTCAATGCTATATTTGGATGCTCAACTTTAAATAAAAGTCCATTCCCCAGTTGTTGGCAATAGCATTGTTATTTCCAACCTGATTTCACCTCAAATCTGAATTGTAAAAAAATGGTTTTGCACATTTGCTGAACATTTTTGGTTCTAGGTACCTGGATAGGCATCTTCTTAGGATCTCGAAATGCTTTCTTACAAAATACTTGCATGCACATTGAAAGAGGACCAGCAAATTTGCAAAAAAAAATATGATCTTCTCTTCTGCTCGTGTGGCGACGTTAGGGGAATTTATCAAACCTATCAAATAGTTAATTTAGTGTCTCCATACAATTTTGACATTAAAAGGTTGCCAATGGAAAGTACCATCATCTCATTTGAATTGATAATTTCAAAGACATGAAGGAAATGAATGGAAGTTTGCCTTTACCTTTGCAGACACTGTACTGCACTGCAAGATAGACTAAGCAAGCATTTTGTGCTCCAAAAAATAGTATCCGCTTCGACACTTGTTAGATGGAAAGTTCACAAAACACTATTTGTCACCTACTTAAGGTGAAAATTGCCTGATTGTTTGACTCTCCGAAAATTAATGGTTATGCATAAAACTTCATCATTTCAATCCTTGCTCGCT
Source organism: Narcine bancroftii (assembly GCF_036971445.1). NCBI lineage: Eukaryota > Metazoa > Chordata > Chondrichthyes > Torpediniformes > Narcinidae > Narcine > Narcine bancroftii. The sequence continues at coordinate 965,072 of NC_091474.1, forward strand.
CTCTCAACATTCCCTTGTCCAAGAGCCATTACAGGGTCAGAAATTTATGCAATCTCATTCTCTATGACCTGATTTTAAATAATAAATAAAATAGGACAGGGCTGTAAGTTATCGGAGCAGAGTTAGGCCTATTCAGCATTCAATCTGCTCCCCTCAACCCCCTTCTTCTACCTTCTCTCCATAACCTTTGACGCACTTACTAAAAAAACCCTATCAGCCTCCTCTAAATACACTCAATGCTGACGTTTATGGTCAACTGTGGCAGCAAGTTCTGTAGATTCACCTCCCTTTGGCTAAAGAAATTTCTCCTCATCTTTGTCCTCGATTCTCCCACTACCAGGAAGAGCTTCTCCACATCCACTCTATCCAGCCTTTTCAATATTTTGCAGGGCAACTTATAAAGGGCATCTTGAAAACCCGATGTTACTTTTCCTGTGTTAAGTAATCCAAGTGCAGCTTAAAAAGGCTGGAGAAAATATGTTTAGAATGACTTTCAAATGCTGTTTTAATAAAATTACATCATAATTTTTCTACACTGAAGGTAATAAAAGGCTATGAATGTTTGTCTTAGATGTGAAACAGTAACTTGTCTTCGGTCATTTCCTGCCTGCTTGCTTCCAGCTGCTGAAGTTGGAGTAGCCTCATACGCAGGGTCAAGGAAGCTACAGTGAACAGCTCAGTCATGCACAGAAGATGCTTTGTAGAGTAGTCTGAGGAATGCAAATACATTCTTCTCGATTATGCCACTTTGCTGAATCACTCTGGTATAAAGTACAGGGAGATTCATAGACTGGGCTATTTTAGAGAAACTGGACAGGAGAGAGGAAGTTCAGCAGACACTTTGTAAACGCTATGATTTTAGTTCACCAGTCTGCAGCTCATGTTTTAAAACCTTAATTTCTTACTGTACTTGTTTCACTTTCTTTCCCAGGTCGATAATGTGATCTCACCTCCCTACTTCTCAAATGAAGCTCTGTTGTATGCATTTCATGTTGAACTTTGAAGGCTGTAAGGACTCACTGTGGGAATTTTGTACAGTCATTGAGAAAGGCCCTTTCTGTGTCTTGCTTGTGAAAAAAAAGTAACTCTTATTTTTCAGTTGGCCAAAATGGACTTTTTCTTGTGAAGACAAACTTTTTTTAATGTAAAATGAATTAGAGGTAGTTTGTTATTCATGTCCTTCCTTCTCAGCAGGTTGGGCCTGTTTCCAGGACAACAAATGGTGCATAATAGGTTTCCTGATGGATCTGTTATAGTACCTGACCTTAAATGACCAAGTCAGCTCAGCAGATTGAGCATGTGAATAGCATATGATTTGATATAAAATTAAATTAAAAGAAACACAAAAATTCATGGGAGAGCAAAGCCCTTGAAAATGAGTTAAGGGAGCTTTCGCTATCTTAAAAAAAATGAATTGGCAGAGGTTCATTTCAGTCCTATTTGCATTCCATTCCCACATCAACAAATCTCTGACTAATACAGAGAACCTGGTTGTATTTTACACTAGTTCTTTATAGAGAATATATTTGTTCAGTGTGTAATGAGCAACAGCTCAAAAAGACAACATCTCTTTTATTGGCATTTGACTGCATATTTTTAAACTATTAGACAGCTCACTCTTAGAAAATGACAGGAAATAGTGAATGGGATTCCTGTCAGACAGACTGAAGTGGAAGAGATTGAATGGAGCACAACATTACACCTGATCAGTTATTGGCAGAGTTATTGAGCATTTAGTCTTAACAAGGGAACTGGAACGCTTCCCCGATATGTTTAAGCAGGAAATCCAGACTCATCGGATTTCATACTGGGGCAGGGATGCTTGAAGTGGTCAAGTTTTGAATAGGATTCTGGATAATTTCTGAAACCAGAAACAACTAGTTCCAGACGAGCAGCTTCACAAAGACCAGCAGTTCCGAGGGTTCAAATATGTAGCAAAGACTGGTTTAACAGATTGAGAGACAGTGCTAATCCACTTAAATTAACTCCAGAAATATTTAAAAAGTATCATGGAGAAACAGGACACCACTTCAATTTTTTCACAGTGCAATTTAACAGTTCAAGTGGAGTTATTTTCTTTTGGTGTTCACCCCAAGTGTCCTGTCATGATATGTTTACAGTGCAACTCTCCACCGTCGAACCTGCAGCTTTGTGAACACATCCTGAGACATGACAAGATGAAATCTTGAGCTGTGGTTCATATCTCTACTTAGCTGATGTGAAATTTTACATTGTTGCAATAAGAATGTGGATGAATGTTTTCAGAGTTGAATTTGGCAATTGACAGTGAATATAAAAGTTTAGTTTGTTGCCTTCTCCCCTGAAGGAATTGACAGTTTTATTCCCCAGACCCCAGTCTTTTTATGTGCAGACCAAGTGAAAGGATATTTGCACATTGATGCATTTCAGGGAAAAGTTATGGATTACCTGTAAATACTTCTGAATATGTTGACATTTTAAGATACAGCACAAGAACAAGTCTTACAGCCCACATGTCTGTGCTGAACATGATGTGCAAATCCAGATAAAAATCGGCTGCTTGCATCTGATAGATCTCCCTCCATCCCTGCATATTCATTTATCAATTAGAAGCCTCTTTAATGCTACTGTTGTATCTGCTTCCACCACTACTCCTTGCAGCCCGTTCCAGGTACCTACAACTCAATCTGTGTTAAATATTTGCCCCACACACCTCCCTTGACCTTCAACATGTGGCCTCTACAATTTGTATTCTCGTTTGAGGGTCATTGCTTAAATTCAGGTTGACCTGATTTGAATTGTTTGAACGGAATTTAAATTCTCTCCCAATAAGTTGCCCTGAATTATGTTGTTTTGTAATGAGGTACTTTTTTTTTACGGTAGGATTGATTGTGCTGGAATATTGAAATTGAGAAATGCTGATATCGAGCTGAGGAAAGGGGAGACGGATATTGGCAGGAAGAACACCAGAGTGAGGTTGGTTTTTCGAGTGCACATTCCTCAGTCGAATGGCAGGACTGTCTCACTGCAGGTTGCTTCCAATCCCATTGAATGCTGTAAGTTTTATATTTCAATACAGATATCTTTACAGTATCTATATATATACCTTATTAGAATTGTGATCTTGTTCAATGTTTGAAAGAAATAACAATTCACTTTTTAAAGTTAGCCATTCCAGAATTTACTCGTGTTGCACCAATGAATTAATGGCATACAAGCTCAAAGAGCTTTTCTCAAGTTTGATACGATTCCAATGACGATAACGTAGAAAACAATGGAGTTGATTTCTGTTCTTAAGCACACACAAGACTGAGATAGTATGCACATCTTATTCGACTGACAAAAATTGCTTCTACCAATATTATTCAAACAAAACTTTTTTATGCCTCTATTTGCAGTGCGCTTCACATTCTTAAATTTCATAAAATAAAAACACCCTGAATTCCTCTTTGGGTTTTATAATGAGTGTATTATTTTATGGTCGATAGTACATTCCTTCCTTACTATGAAATATTTTCTTGGAATACAACCCTTTCAAATTCTTATAATTTTCAATACCCTTCTCAAGGCACCTGCAAGTCTTCCTTTTCTGTGGAGAAGAGTCCAAATTGTCAGTTTTTCCGTCCTGGTATCATCTTTCTGAATCACTTTTTCACCCTTTACAAGCTTCTACTTTTTGCTTAGATTTTCTGAAATAAGAAATTGCAGTATCTCAAAAATGGATGAATAAACCTTGACTTCCAGTGTTTAAATTGAACAGAGTATTAATCCAAGTCTCTAAAGCTGGAGTAATTTGCATATAAATGTGTAGAATAAAGATGATGAATGGTGAAGATGTTTTTTTAATTGAGGGTATTACCCGATATTTCCAATTATTCTCTTTGCTTTGAACATCAAAAACGATGTACTTCGTGGTATCTGCACCAGTTGGGAATGAAATAATGTACAGTAAAACTCCTGTCATCCTTAATTCAAGCAACTAGGAAAAAAAAAGAAAATAAATCGGTAAAAAATAAGGAAGTTTAAAACTGGTGCACCTTGGTGTTAGTTTGCCAGTCACTCAGCAAGCAATCTCAAGCAACCGGAAAATTCACTTATCCAGTACCTTCCAATCCCCATAAATGCCAGATACCAGTGGTTTTTACTGTATTCTGATCGGTTTAATTAATAATTTTGCAAACAAGAGATTGTTGAATTTTATCTCACATCCCAAAATAATTTCAGATTGGCCATAAATAACATTTCAGATGCTGTCCGTAATAGGAAAAAAAACCCCTCTGTTTCAATGTTCAAGGTCATCCAAATGTATCATGATTAAGGGATTTAATTGGACAGTTCTATGGAATATCCAGTGCTATTATAAAATCCTGAAATTATTTTCAGGCACAGTGGACTGGAATTCACAACCTGCAAGGAGTTGCCTAGAATTCTCACTGATTTCTGAAGAAATTCGTACTTTCCTGCACATCTAAAAATTCTTCAGGAAGCAATAAAACCCAGTGAGGCCCCAGTTATTGATCAGGGCTTCTGCTGTGACCAAAAAATGTACGACACCTGCCAAAGTCACTGACCTGAAACAGTTGAAAGATACAAAGCTGAGAAACATCTCAAATGCACACTCTTCATGCACAAGTTATTCACACATAAATCTTAAAAATACTTTAAAAATCTAAATTGAGAAAACTATAGCCAAAACATTTACCAGTAAGCAATGAAACAAACACTAGATGACACTCACCAATATTATTTCAGTTTATTGAAATAATTGGAAGCGCCTCTCAGCCCAGATACAATATAGTAGAGGATGTTCCAGCAAGTTCCACACCATGAGTTTGCAATTCCATGCGACAGCTTTCAACTTCCTTACAGGGATCCTCGAGGAGCTAGAAACCAATCAAAGAAACTGATTGCAATGTTGAAACTCTCTGCAAGCATCTTGATATTTCAGAGTTTCTGAACACTACAGAAGAAAAAGTCTGCAGAGTTTCTGAGACAGCTCGTTCTACAGTACGAGTTAGTGATGAACATCATTGGATAAAATTTGCCAAAGTAAGCTATTAACTCAGAGTCCTGAGAGTAGGACTCAGGAATCAGCTGTCACAGTCAATGTGCGTCTTCCCTCCTGACTCGGCATCCCAGCGCGTAGCTTCTGCATCAAGTGTCCCCCTCCTACAATTACTGTACCACATTCTTTCCACACTACCTGATAACATTTTGTTTTCTCCTTTTTTAACATCTGGAGAGATATTTCCTTATATCCATAATCACAAATCTCTTACAGTTGACAATAGAGATTCTATATGAGCTCATTCGAGGGCTTTAAGAGTAAAAGACTTTCAGTTCTCCTGTAAATTCTATTTCTTTCTAATTTTGCAATGCTCTACTGAGCACAATTTAATTATGAAAGGAAATTGTATAACAATGCAGCTACAAAAATTTGTCCAATCAGTTCCTGATCTAAAAGCTGAGATGATTGAGCTCAATTTCCTAACATACTGAAACCACCAAAATATGTGAGAACATCAAGCAGGCCCATGTCTAATCCCAGCTGTAAAATGAAAGGCAAATTTTAAAAAGACTTTCCCTGCTTCTGTTTTCCTTTCGTAAATCACTTGTGCTGACACCACTCAGTTGGAAATTGTCAGCTCTGGTTCATTTGAGTTCCTTCACTCATCTAATTTAGTTATTTTTGGTTTGTTGAACAGATGTGTTTGCTATGTGTTCTATTTTGAGGATAAAAAACTGGAAGTCATGATGTACATCAACACTGCAGTGAGATATTATGATGAGTTACCGAGGAAGATCAGTACTTGTTAATACGATCCTTCATCGAGTGAAATTGTACATAGGTTTCTGAAAACTCATTCTGCTGATAGGGAATGAATGAATAGCTATCAAGGGGCATACAACAAAGAATATTTGTTAAACTCCACTTTGTGGAAGCAATTCTGCTCATGTCAGTTTCTTTTAAACTGAGTCCTTAGTAGTGATATTTAGATGTCAGGTAGTGGTGAAACATGTTTCAGCCTATTGTGTGGTCATAAGAACATCAACATTATGGTCATCACTTTACATAAAAGCATAAATAATTATAATTTGAAAATAGCTTAAAATAGTTCAACTAATGGATGTGACATGACTTAAAGTTAAATCATCTGGAACATTTTGCTTACACACAAAAAAACAAATGTAGGCTGGAGATTTTATTTCTCTACATAATCCAAACGCAAATTAATTTTCAGACATTGTAACTGTATCACAAAAATCCTTCATTTGATGAAAACACTTTAAAAAATGCTGAAGATACAAAAGTGGCTACAAAAGTAGCTGAATTAAACGTGGAAATCTGCAGACGCTGTGAATGAAGTTTACACAAAAACATTGGAGAAACTCAGCAAGGGACACCGAATCCTTTACGAGGCAAAGATAAAGACACATAACTAATGTTTCAGGACTGATCTTATCCTCAAATAAAATGCTGGTGAGCAGAGGCACTGGGAGGAACACAGGGCCACAAGGAAGAGGTAATAGTCTGATTCCACCCCCCTCCCCCATTCAGAGAGCTATCTACTCCCCCATCACTTCTCAGCTTTTTTCTCATGCCTTCCCACCCCATCCTCTTGCCAGTCCTCCTGCTGTCTCTCTCCTCCACCACTTGATTCAGACGCCTGCCTGCTTTTAGCTCATACCTTGCAGAAGGGCTCAGGCCTGAAATGTTGGTTATGTATCTTTATCTTTGCTACTTAAAGAACGCTGTTTGATTTGTTGAGTTTCTCCAGCATATTTGTATAAATTATAACATGTACGCTTTGCTTTTTAAATAAAGAGAGCAAATAAACTTCCCTTTGTGGCTTGGAGCAGTGTTACGAGCCCAAAGGACCCTGAATCCCAGCAGCAATAGACATTCACCAAAACCAGTGGCTTTCAAAACAAAAGTTATTTTTAATCAACTTCAAACATGAAAATAGAATCAAACTTTAACTTAACTCTATTCTTCTACTATACTCTATACTAACCCAAATTACCCCCTTCTAATTCTAAGCGCACATGTATATAATGTGTGTGTAAATTCAAGAAAAGTTCTTTGGTTCACAGTTCAATCTCCCTTCTCCTTCTTCCAAGTTCTCTGGTTGCAGGCAATTGTGCACAGAATTTAACATGTATAAAGTTCACCAGGCTTGGTGCTTGAAAGGTAAATGTTTACCACTCAGGAAGGTTTACAGAGAGAGATATTTGTTGCTCCAGGATTTCCACAACTGAGGTACCACCACTAGTCATCTCAGGGTCTCGCTGATGAAACTTGCCTCATCATGGTCTTCTAGATGGTAACCTCTTTCTTCAAGCTACCACAGAGTTCCATTCCTTCCTCTATTTCAAGAGAAACATCAGACAGATAGCACTTCCAGCCATCTACTGCTCTGGAACTTGCTTTCATCAGTTTCAAACAGTTTTCCCTGGATTACACTTTTCAGTTACTTGTCAATGTTCCACACACCGACTGACTGACTGAGCTGTTAACTCAACTCTCTCTCTTTTCCAACTGAAACTCCAAAGAGAGCATGTGAATCATGTCTTGCAAATCCCCCACCTTCTCCAGCAAACAACAGGAGTTCTTTCTTCTTCTCAAGTTGTTATCTTAGGTAAACAATCCTGTGAGTGCTTTGCAGAAAGGGTACTGATAGACAGCATGACTCCAGCAAGACAATGGTCAAGCATTTTATGATGTCAGTTCAATTAACACCTACTTGTGAAAGGTGCTTACATTCTCCAGAAGATCCTGCAATGTGAACTCTTCAGTCTTTCAAATAAGATCTGTTTTAATACGTGTGCATATATGTGACCTACTCTAAATCTTATAAATTCTCCCCAAATATTAATATTGTTACAGCAGAGTTTAAATTCTTTAATGTTCACCATGTTATGAAAGCATGTTTGGATGCTGACATTCATCTTGACTCGAGAAACAACTTCATTGTGAAACTGGCAATGAGAATATTTGCTGCAGCAAATTAACAGTATAAAGAAGGATATAGTCATTGATTAATGTATTGGATGGAAGCAGCAAATGAGGGCCTTCAGTGCCCAGGGTTCTGGGACAAACTCTGCATCAAATGCATTTTCTTTTATTTTTCCAGCTCAGAGATCAGCCCATGAGCTACCTATGGTGGAAAAACAGAGCACAGACAATTGTTTAGTCACAGGAGGACAGCAAATGATCCTCAATGGTCAAAACTTTACCACTGAGTCAAAGGTGCTTTTCACAGAAAAGACTCCCGGTGAGTCATTATGTTCTTTTTTTAAATCTTGTTGAAAACAAAGTAAACTATTATCTCTGATCAAATCTGAAAAAAGGTTATTGGCATCCTTCAGTCTCTCTACATTTTGTGATATGAGGTTATTGAGTGAAGAATGGCATTTGGTTGGTGGGATATGAACTTGGATGCTTGTCACAGATGATTATTCTATTCAGGTGTGGCAGAATTTTGGATAAAGTACAAAACTTGCCAGGCATTGCACTCCTGCAACCTGGCCACTTAACTCAGGAGCATGTGGCACACTGCCAACGATGATGTGATATTTAATTCTCTCCTTTGTAGATTCTCTGAATGAAGGAACCATGCATTTCATGGTAATTCTGTACTATGAAATATTATATTTGTTACAAGACAGTTTAGAATTCTTGGAATTCGTTTCATTTTAAAAAAAAACTGGGGTACATATTGAAAATGTTGATCCACGAATGGTAGGGTTCCTATTTCAGTACCTCATGAGAACAACTCACTCCAGGTTTGGAAATGATCCAATGTTGAATGCAAAGAAGATTTATTTTTACATCATTTTGTTTCATTTTTAAAATCAGAAGAGGGTGTCCTGTTCTTTGGATTCTTTGAATACGATTATCAGTTGAGAATCATTTGATAGCATATAAAGAGCGGAATTTACGTGTGAATACTAAGAGCTGGGCTGATATTGTTCATCCTATTTCAGGCAACAGACAAAAGAGACTGGCTTTCAAATATATGTGATAATTATTTGAACCCAAATCTTCTGTTTAATGACAAGTGACTCGTCCACTGAGTCAGTATTATTCACTCAAGAAAAAATGAGATGCTTCTTACTTTCACCTCAATAAGAAACATTACAAAAAGGCTCCCGTTTCATTACACACACGTTGCACTGATAAACTCTTGCTGCACATGTGTAAAGAGACAAATGTTCATGTTGGTGGGCAAATTAATATTCCTGAGGAAATAATTCCTCAGAAGGTGATTGATACAGTATAAATTTAAAGAATAAGTATTAGAGTTTGATACCTTAAAAAGATAGCTACATAACCATAAAATGTAACAAATATCAATGAATTATGGAGTCGGTTTTGCAAGTTTGTGTTCCAGTGTGAGGCTTCCCTGCCGACAGCATCCAATGTTCCGGGTACTTTAAACGTGGGAAAGCCTGCACAACTTAAACATGCAGGTGATTTTGTATTCAGGAAGACCATTGAGAATGATCTTTTCAACACCCCCCCCACCCCACCCCCACACCCCCACACCCCCACCCCATACCCATCTCTAAACACCATTTTCTTGTTACACTGACAGTTCTTTTCAATGATGCCGAAACCAATTATTAACACTGTTGTGTTTTTGGACTATCCCATATGCTGCTATGTTTATACAGGGACACCAATATGTCCATTGTAACTTTTTTGACAAACCTTGCCCCGCAACCTTCAGAGATATTGAGCTTCACTTGATGTTCGTTATGATATCAAACTGAACCATATTTGATTAGGTAAAACCATACTTGGAGAATTGTGCATAATTTGGGGTATCTTGCTTTAAAAAAATATAACTTGCCAAAGAGATGGCAGCAAAGATGAGGTGGATAGATTTAGACATGGCTGGTTTGCCACACGAATAAATTAAACCTGTTTTCTCTCTGATGTCGAAGAAAGAGTCAACAGGCTGAATGAAGGTAGGAAGGATGCGTCCCTTGTTTGAGGAATTGTGAAAAGAAGGGGTAAACCAATTACCAATGTGATAAAGGGAAGTTTCAACCCACAGAGGCTGTTGAATCTTTTGTGCTTTCTACACTGGATGACTAACGACGCAGATTCACTGAATTCACTCAAAACAGCCATTGATAGGCTTCTGGATTTTAAGGGAATCAAGGGAAATGGATGTAGTATGGAAAGTAATGTTGAAGTAGAAGATCAGCCATAGAACCATAGAACATTACAGCTAAGAAACAAGCCCTTCATCACTGCTAGCCTGTGCCAAAATATTATTCTGCCTAATTCCAATGAATTGCACCCAGTCCATAGCCCTTCATACCTCTCCCATCCATGTATAAGTCAAAATTTTTCTTAAATGTTAAAATTGAGTCTGCATTCATCACTTCAGCTGGCAGCTTGTTCCACGCTCCCACCACTCTCTGTGTGAAGAAGTTCCCGCTCATTATCCCCCTAAACTTTTCCCCTTTCACCTTTAACCTGGTTTGTATCTCACCTACCCTCAGTGGAAGAAGCTGACCTACATTTACTCTGTCTGTACCTCTCAATTTGAAATACCTCTATCAAATCTCCCCTCATTCTTCTACATTCCAGGGAATAAAGCCCTAACCTGTTTAACCTTTCCCTGTAATTGAGTTCCTGTAGTCTGGGCAACATACTAGTAAATTTTCTCTGCACTCTTTCTATCTTATTAATATCTTTCCTCTAGTTAGGGGACCAAAGCAGTGCACAATATTCCAAATTTGGCCTCACCAATGTCTTATACAACTTTACCATAACATCCCAGCTCCTGTACTCAATACTTTGATTTATGAAGGCCAATATGCCAAAATCCCTCTTTACAACCTTTCTACTTGTGATGCAGCTTTCAGGGAATTATATGGTATTCCCAGATCCCTCTGTTCTATCACACACCTCAGTGCCAAACCATTTACCTTGAGCTTTCTTGGTCTAGATTTGCCCTTTCAACACCTCACACTTGTCTGCTTTAAATTCCATCTGCTATTTTTCTGCTCATTTTTCCAGCTGGTCCAGGTCCCACTGAAAACTTTCAAAACCTTACTTGCTGCCCACAACACCCCATCCTTTGACATCAGAAAATTTGCTGATCAATTTATCACAATATCATCCAGATCATTGATATAGGCAACAAACAACAATAGTCCCAGCACTAATCCATGAGGAACACCACTCGTCACAGGCCTCCAGTCTGAAAAGCATCATCCACCACTACTCTCTGGTTTCTCCCGTCTAGTCATTGTTGAATCAAGTCCACTACTTCACCATTAATACCTAGTAGCTGAACCTTCCTGACTAACCTCCCATGTGGGATCTTGTCAAAGGCCTTACAAAAGTCCACGTGGACAACATCTACAGCCTTTCCTTCATAAACCTTCCTAGTAACCACCTCAAAAAGCTATTAGATTGGTTAAACACAACCTACCATGCCCAAAGCCATGTTGAGTTTCACTAATCAGTCCCTGGCTATCCAACTATTTGTGTATTTGATCTCTTCAAACACCATCCAATAACTTACCCACTACTGACATCAGGCTCAATGGCCTACAATTTACAGGGTTAGTTTTGGAATCTTTTTTAATCAACATGAGTTACCCTCCAATCCTCCTTAGCTAAGGACATTTTAAATATTTCTGCCAGAGCCCCTGCAATTTTTACACTAGCCTCCCTCAAGGCCAGAGGGAATATCTTGCCAGGCCCTGGGGATTTATCCATCCTTATTTGCTTTAAGATAGCAAGCACTTCCTCCTCTAATTTTTATTGGTTCAATGACCTCACTGCTTAAGGGAAATGGTAAGTACAGAAAAAGAACTAGCAACAAGGAAAGATACAACAAAAAGAAGAAAATTGGCGGACAAAAAAAATAAAGTACAAAACTCTACAAACGTATAAGGTGGAGAAGAACATAATGAAGACAAAACTGAAGTATTATGAGCTAGGAGAAAAAACGCACAAAATACTAGCTTGGCAGCTTAAAACAGAACAAACTAAAAGAACAGTATTGGCATCAAGGAAAAAGGACAAACAAATTACATATAACCCAACAGAGATCAATGAAAACTTCAAAGAATTCTACGAGCAATTATACCGAACTGAGAACGAAGGGAAAGATGACAAAATAGATAAGTATCTAGCTAAAATTGAACAACCAAAATTGCAAGAAGAGGAGCAAAACAAATTGGTAAAACCATTTGAAATAGAGGAAATACAGGCTATATTAAAAAAAACTACCGAACAATAAAACTCCTGGAAAGGACAGACTCCCAATAGAATTCTATAAAATATTTAAAGACTTATTCATTCCTCCTCTCCTAGAAGTAATGAACCAGATTGAAGAAACACAAAACATGCCAGATTCATGTAAAACAGGAATAATTACAGTAATACCAAATACCACTAACACCTGCATCATATAGACCAATATCTCTACTTAACATCAGATTATAAGATAATAGCAAAACTATTAGCAAACAGATTGGCCAATGGTGTACCAAAAATAGTAAAACTAAATTAAACTGGAATTATTAAGAAAAGACGAACAATGGACAATATCTGTAAGTTAATTAACTTAATCCATGCAGTACAAGGAAATAAGATACCAACAGTGGCAGTTGCTTTAGATGCGGAGAAAGCCTTTGACAGAGTAGAATGGAATTATTTATTCAAAGAACATCAGAGGTTCAACCTACCAGAGAAATATATTAATTGGATTAAAGCATTGTATAAGGGACCATTGGCAAAGGTGACAGTAAATGGATATGTATTGAACCAATTTAAATTAAGCAGGTCAACTAGGCAAGGATGTCCACTAGCTATAGTGTTAGCTATAGAACCCTTGGCAGAACTAATAAGAACAGAAAATAAGAGGGATAAAAATAAAAGAGAAGGAATATAAAATCAGTCTATTTGCAGATGACATCATAGTATACTTTACAGAACCTGAATTATCAATAAAAGAATTACATATAAGAAATTGAAGGAATATAGAGAAGTATTGGGGTACATGATCAACGCAAATAAAAGTGAAGCAATGCCAATGAATTATGCGGATTTCACAAAGTTTAGGAAAGAATCACCATTTAGATGCCAAACACAAGCAATCCGATATCGAGGTATTCGATTAGATAATAATCTAGGCCATCTATACAAACTAAATTATCAGCTATTAATGAAGAAATTACAAGATGACTTAGAGCATTGGAAAGATTTACCACTAACACTGATAGGAAGGGTAAATTTCATTAAAATGAATATCTTCCCAAGGATACAATACCTATTTCAATCGTTACCAATTCCCTTAACAGAGAAATTCTTCAATGAGCTGAAAAAATAAGGAAATTCTTTTGGAAAGGGGGGATACCGAGAATAGTGCTATATAAATTAACAGAATGGTTCAAACAAGGGGACTTACAGCTACCAAACTTTAAGAATTATTATAGAGCAGCACAATTAAGATACCTATCAGATTTTTATCAAACAAGGGAAAAACCAGATTGGACCAGGTTAGAGCTCGATAAAATAGGGGAGAAGGTACCAGAACATATACTTTATAAGTGGGATGAAAAGCTGGTGCAACATAGAAGTTCACCAGTACTGCACCATCTGCTCAACATTTGGAAGAAGATTCGCGTAGAAAGGAAAAAAAAACAAATTACCAACTACCAAAATTATTATTGACGCAAAATCAACTAATCCCCTTCACAATGGGTAACCTTTCCTTTAGAGAACAGAAAAGAAAAGGGATCAAAAGAATAGAAAATTGTTTTTTGGGAAATAATTTATTATCTTTTGAACAAATGAAGTACAAATATGGTATAACTCACAGTTGTACCTTGTAAAACCAATGTTGTCCCTTACTATCCTTTTGCTTTTAATATATCTGTGGAAGCCCTTATGAGGATGGTAGAGCAGACTCCGAGCCAAATGATCCAAGCCTGCTCTTGTATCATATGCCCTTCTTTGAAGTGAATCACTTGTGCTCTTAGTATAGATAATGCACTTTGCTTTGGTTGCACAAACAATGCTTGGGTTGTTAAGTTTGCTGCTTTTGATGTGGTCAGCGCGGAATGGCAGGAAACCAAAAGTTAATCATTGTTAAATGCAACGTGTGGTTCACAATTTGCTGCTGAATTTGTGCCAACTGGTGACTTAAAAATGAAAGCATTGGGAGGTAGAACAGGACATGAGAAAATGCAGTTATCGTAGATTCACTGCAGCAAAGGAAGAGGTGCAGTTCCACTTCCAGACCCCACTCCCTTTCTAAACTTTTAATAGAAGCAATTATTAGTAACTAGGAGATAACATCAGGACACATCATTGTGTGATTTTTAGACAGAGATATTATTTATTAATTGTTAGGGAAGATGTCATCATGTTTGGAAATCTGAAACCATTTGCTGTCCACATTTCATAGGAATGGCTTTGTTTGAAAGAATTCAATTGGTTTGGAGGTGATTCTCAATGTATTGGTTCCAGTGAGAATCATCCCCTCATGCAGACAATATTTCTTTACCCAACCCACTAAACCTTCCCAACCTCACTCTTTTGGCTGACTTAGATACAGTGACAACCAACTACAAGCTAAAACTACACCACGGAGTTTGCACATATTCCTTTCAATGCTCATTTTTGATATGTTTACCCTGATGGCTCACACACAAAGAAACAATGATGTTAATACAGGTGGGCATCAACCTACCCAAGGCAGATGTATCTGTCTGTCTGAAATATCAGTGGTTAAATGCATAGCCCTTAAAGTGACAAAGTCCTTTGTTCACACTCAGGAGGCCCTTCATTAGAGTTTTCTTGTACCAGAATCCTGCAGATCTGGGCAGTTCAAAACTGCTTGTCTACAGCAGTAGCAGGTATGGACGCCACCACATTTGTAACCTTAGAGTTTGACATAGACCTCAGTCTACCATAATATTTATGCTAGGAGAGCAATCAAGCTTAAATAAGGAGTTCAGAAGGATGCGCTAGGAGTAGCACTGAGCAGATGAGGTGCCAACCTGGTGTGGAGAAGCACTGAGCAGATGAGGTGCCAACCTGGTGTGGAGCAGCACTGAGCAGATGAGGTGCCAACCTGGTGTGGAGCAGCACTGAGCAGATGAGGTGCCAACCTGGTGTGGAGCAGCACTGAGTAGATGAGGTGCCAACCTGGTGTGGAGCAGCACTGAGCAGATGAGGTGCCAACCTGGTGTGGAGCAGCACTGAGCAGATGAGGTGCCAACCTGGTGTGGAGCAGCACTGAGCAGATGAGGTGCCAACAGCATACACTAAGTGTATGTGTGCTTTGTGAGATTTAAGTCAGGCTTAGTGGGTTCACAGAGAAGTGAGTCCAGATATAAGCTGACAAGCAAGGAATAATCTTTATTGTACACATGGGGAACTTGTATTGGAGAAGACACAAAACACACTAAAGCTACCTAGGCATTCACATTGAATACAGCAATCTCCAATACTAGTGGTCACCTACTCTCTCTTTGTTACACACATGCAGTAATGCACTCTCTTACAAGACAGGGACTTCAATGCACACTTCTGATTCCCTGTACCAATGGAGTGAAGCTCAATGCTAAGTATTCCCACACAATACTACAGTCCCACTCTAAGAGTAGAGCACACCTTACCAATGACTCCTTCACCGATGTCCACTGTTCACCACTTGATTGAGAGCAGCATTCATAGTCAGGACCATGGAGCAGAGAGAGTGGTTGGTGGCACGTGGTGAGCTTTTAAAGTGCAGGAAGCTGGGAGTTCGACCCAGGTAATCACTACCAATTTAAAGGGGCCAATGGGCATCAGTGTGTGATTTAAAGGGGCCACTGGTCAGTTGTGGACTAATGAGTGGGGAGAGTCCAACCTTGATTGGCAGGTGATGCAACTTTCATCTAGATTCGAGATGGAGAGGCCACATGACCCCCACAATCCACACTACAATGTGCCAACCCTGTGAAGAGCAGGACTGAACAGATGAGGTTCCAACCTGATGAAACTGCAAAGGAGGAAGGTATGGGATCAAAACATTAAAAATAGCAGACAAGAGATAGAACTAAGTCAGTTCATAACTAAGATCAGGTTACAGATCTGCAATCCTGCCCCATAAAATCCTGAATGGTGGTGGACTATTGAATACTGACAGGTGAAAGAAACTCTGAGCATCTCCATCCTTGTTGATGGTGCTGCATTAAACAGTTTCAAGCATTTGCCAAGTAGTTGATACAATTGGCTTCCTCCAGGGATACTCACCATTATAGAAATCAGTTTTCATTCAGTTTTTATATTCAATATAGCACCAAGAACATTGGGTATAACAAAGATGATGGGACTGGATCACAGGCAGTCTGTAGTACTGGAAGCAGCACTTCATATCTCATAACGGAGTTCTTCATTATTAACATCCTAGGGATCATCTTTCACCAGAAACTCAGCCAATCCAGAGGCAAGAGCAATTCATAACAAGTGCCAAAGCCTTCCACCCTCTTCCACTTGAAATTCAAGAGAATGTGATATTCCCTGTTGCACTTAATTATTTAATCCTGTAGCACTATCGTTAACTTCTTTATAATCTTGCTATCTTTTACCATGTATTGGCCTTAACTCTTGTTATTTGTAATAAGCCAGATATTACACACCTGTCCTGAGATTTGTTAAAGTCTCTTAACCTCAAATCAAATTTCACTCTTCCCTCTTTTATCCCCCTTTCAGAAAGAAAAGCAATTATGACATGCTCATTCCACACTATAACATTACTTTGGATGATCAATAAGGCGGTTTCTTTCAAAGCTCAGAATTATATTTTGATATCAGAGAGATTCTGTGGATACACCAATACTATGAAATTGTTGAATTGATCAACGCTGTTGTAATGTGAGGATCAGTTGCACCTGGAATGTAAAACCATGGCTGCTGGATGTAGAGGGCGTCGAAAGAACCAAAGACTTGTTGATCCAAACCAAGGCTTTTATTAACTAAAAGACAGGAGCATATCACATGTAGGTCGACCAGTCCAGAATGACCTGATCAGGCTAGGAGCAATCCTTTAAGACCTGCCAGTAGGTGTGGCTACGCTCTCAGTCAATCACAGTCATCCTACACTACAATCTATACATGTACACATTGGTGTTAGAATCTGTACTATCACACTGGACAAAGCAGATCCCAACTGACAACCAGCATGGCTGCATTTCAAAACCGAGCAATATTGGTGTTCTGCTGGTTGACAGGACTTGCATTTTGAAGTGCTGAACTATGTTTTATTTAAACCTGTTTGAATCCATGGTTTGGCTGTAACATTTTGACAAACTTGAAATTTGTAGTTGTAGGTCACCTAAATGCTCTGTCACACAAACAGCTTGAGGCTGATTTTTCTCTTACAGTTTCTTGGAGCAGACTTCATTTAAAATGATTTTTGTTGAGGTGAATCCACACTATCAGATTCACTGACAACGCAGTGGCGTATCCTTGATTTCCTGAATAGTTTCACATTGGAATGCTGCTGTTATCCTTGAGCTAGTTATTGAAATCTAAGACTTATTCCATCATCAGTGAATCAGCTAAGTGTATGTTCTTTAAGCTATATGTAGTGTTGTATAATATAATCTTTTATCGACTGAAGAATTAAATAAAGCAACCAAATGCACAATTACATGAAATCAAGAGGAGTAAGGAACTTTGGATGGTTGCCACACCAACTGAAACAATCTGGAGCTTAATAGCCTTTAAACTCTTTCATTAATATAGACAATCATTTCCAGCAAGTTTTCATTGGGTATTGTTTTTATATGGTGCTGTGATGTTAGTGGGGCACTGGTTTATAGTTTACCTTTGAAGAATGCTCTGGGTTCTTACATTTTATGGAGTTTTTTTAAAAAAAAGGTAACAAAGTTATGTTGACATCTGATCTTCATATAAGGAAGGATGTAATCAGCAAATCTTGGTCTCAAGTTGAGGTACCCCCACATGGTAGCAGGAAATGATTTGAAAGAGTATGGGTTCTGACAGACAATTTTCAAGTAGCTCCTTTAAATTAAGCTTTAAAAATTACAGTTTTACTTTCTTTATAGCCAGGTAAAGATGATAGGTGTTGAAGTTTGTTGTTCACCTCCATTTAACCACTTTTAAAAAGTTATTGATCAGTCATCTTCTGTGCCTTGCATTTCAGCTCATCATTAATTCTGGCAGTTACTTGCAGTCACTTCCAATCTCATGGATTCATTCTATTTTCTTGATATATTCAGGATTCTTGAAAAAGAGTTATTGTATCATTGCCAAAAAATGATCAAATTGAGGCCATGAGTTCCAAAGAACAATCTGACCAGAAATTGCACTCAAAATTGCAAATTTTCAAGTGTTTTTTTAAGCTCACTTTCTGCTGAAACTTGTTTACCTGTTGCAGCATGGAAAATCTGTCATGATTCATCATGATCGGGTGACATTTCCTCAGTAACTTTTAAAAAGAATTGACAACATTCCTTGATGCATTTAAGTTATAAGCTGGTGTAATTTTATTAATATGTTTGGCACCTGAAGATGACAGCAATTCAATCTGAGTTGGATCCATTTTGTGGTGGAAATTACTTGAATTTTCAGTCACTGTGCTTTGGCTGATTTTAAATTAATTATGCTGAAAGAAGCCAGGACAATCTAGCTGAAACTTCAGATCCATATGCTTATTTAAGAAAGAAAGGGTTTTATTCAGGAGCAGGCTCAATGGCCTGTTCAGTAAAGCGCTGCCAGATGAGCTTGTAAACCAGAAAGTTGCATAATCAATTGCTGGCCTCTGGAAGGTTAGTTGAGTGAGATGCTGCATTTGACTTCAGTTTCTCTAGGTGAGAAAAATAAACGCAAGGACACAGGAGCAGTATGTCTTCCACAGGCAATTCTTTACTCCAGGCTTTGGATCAGATGTTTTGTGCAGAACCAATAAATTGTTTGAAATAGGAATTGATCATGGCACGAATGCACAAGGGGCAACTGGGACTTCATAAATCTTGGGCCTAATAATCTAAGTTCTTCTTCAAATTAACAAGAATAGACAATAATAGTGAACAAGAGTCAACCTTGAAACAAATGTAAAAGGAAAGTAAATGAAAGGAATGAAGTGTATTATGAAAGGAAAAAAAAAGCCTGGTAATGTTTCAGAGCTACATTGACCTCCGCCAGTGGGCTGATATCGCCTCCAACCGTGCATCTTGGCGCCTCACAGTTCGGCGGGCAGCAACCTCCTTTGAAGAAGACCGCAGAGCCCACCTCACTGACAAAAGACAAAGGAGGAAAAACCCAACACCCAACCCCAACCCACCAATTTTCCCCTGCAACCGCTGCAACCGTGCCTGCCTGTCCTGCATCGGACTTGTCAGTCACCAACGAGCCTGCAGCAGACGGGGACATACCCCTCCATAAATCTTCGTCCGCGAAGCCAAGCCAATGAAGAGAATAAAGATAAATTACTTACCCAAATGGCTGCAATGAGATTAAGATAGAAAAATCCAGAAATTTAATATTGCGCAATGGAGAGGCTCAAAATGAAAAAGTTTTTTTTTTGGGAGGTATTAACTAATTGGGACAAACCAAATTTTCCAACAAATTGTTTAATTGGAACATGTAAATATATGCCAAGCCACAAATTGCTGGGTAAAGCTATGAAATTCCCCCTCCTTTTTTTGGGGTTATCTGCACCAAATTTTGACCCAGTGACCTCTATCAGAATGTGGAAAGTGGTCACTTTTGTTTTTCATGGTGAAATAGTCCACTTAGAATCCTTTCACTCAAAAAGGTCATGATCCACTTGAACAGTAATTAAACTAAAAATCTGAGAAGAATATTTGGGTTGAAACATTGATGTGGGAGTTAATTTTTCCTAATTATATATTAAACCATGTCAGATTAAAAATGATTTAGTTCTAATTTTCTAACTTCCATCCAATCATTTGCAACTTCAGAAGACATCAGCAAAATCTGCAGAGGTGGACATAAAATAGCATTACAGCGGTTGATCAGAGATACCTACTAGGAATTTCCCAATGAACCAGCGTGAATATAACACAACCCTACCTAACGATCTGTGCCACTTAAATCTTTTGATGTTTGCAGTTGGCTGTGCAGCAGAACATATCTTGGGCAAATATTTAGTTCCAGCTCCTCAAATTGGAGAATGCACACTTCAAGTAAAACAGAGCAATTCCTGTGCAGAATTCCTGCTGTATACACTCCTTATGCCATTCTCTCAACTGCAAATGATGGCAAACAGAACCCATTGCAATAATTAGGGAGAAAGGTTTCATTATGTGGAGAGCTACATTGGTTCCTCCACAAACTTAGCGAGGAAATTTTAAATTATTTTCCCTTTAAGAAAATAACAACATTTTTTAAAAAAGGTGTGAGCTCATTTTAGAATTTATAATTACTAGGAATGGATTGACCCAGTTAATTACATTTATTTTAAAAGTATTTTCCATTGAAGGGAAATGTATGTCAAGACATTTGGACTTATTAAAATCTTGTCCATCCACCCCTTGCATATAGAGCAAGTTGCTATTCTCCCAGAAGCATTTTCAAACACTTAGCCAAATGCAGAAACTTTGCTGGCTTGAACGGTGATTAATAGATCAGGTTAGATGTACCAAATGCTGCCAAGCATCTTGAGAATAGAGACCTGGAAGATTATCTGATGAGGTTAAGAGGAATGGATTGGCTGCAATGACAGTGAGCGAGCAGAAATGTTGGCCAAGTTTTTGAAAACAAAGAGAAACATTAAAGGCATTTTATGGAGAGGTTAGAAGTGGGTAATGATTTCCCTCAGGATTTAGTTCTGGGCTGCTATACTTCTCTGTGATATCTCTGATCTGAATTTAAAAAATTAGAGAGAATACTGTCAACCTTTTATGGTTATATTAGGTTGAAGAAGTAATTATTAATTAATTAGAGGATAAAAATAAATGGATATTGATAAAGATGGACATTAACTCCTGCTTTTTGCTCAGGCCCGAAACATACCTTTATCCCTTCTGGATGCTGCAAGACCTACTGAGTAACTCCAGCATAATTATTATATTTAAAATTAAAACTTTATCAGATCACCAATGTTTGCAAGATAATTTTAAATGTTTATAATTGTGTAAGTTCAGGGCTGAATAGATGGTTAGTTGCAAAAGGTGAGGGATTATACATCAAGGGTTTAGAACAGGAAACTGGAGAAATTCCATGATGCAGAGAATTCTGAGGACATGAAATTTACTTCAGGGATTAACAGTTCAGGCAGAAGATTTGGCTGGGTGTTCCTGAGAGTGACATCTTGTCTACTTTGACTCCTGGGAGGTTCAGTCAAACATCTACTCACATGAACAAACTGATGGTATTAATGATACTGGTAATGAAATTACAGCAGTGAAAGATGAGTAGCTCAAAGGAAAGATCATGTGAAGGGTTAGCATGTACTGACCGGAATCAATACGCGTTGTTATGTCGTAATTCCTCCTTATTTTAAGTCCTTCATGGTCTATTAAAGCTCATTGCTTTACCTCTTCAGCATCGCTTGTATTGGTCTGTACCTCTCCTCCATCACCATTGACAGACTCAAAGATGCTTCCTTTACCTTGAATGCTTATTTTCCCTCCATTTTGGTGTTGCTTCCTCCAACTTTCATGAACTTCAATTCGATCAAAATGCTGCCGGATCGCTCCAGTTTCTTTCTGACTTACCTTCACTCTTTGTTTTGATCTTTGCTGATTTGCATGAAGTTCCTGACTTTTCATGTATTACATTTAAAATCCTTCCCTGCACTTTTACATTGTTGTCTCCTTTGATCCTATAGTCCTCAGACCATCTCCATCCTCCTATGAGACACTATCTTCCTTTGACTGTGTCCCTTTACTGACCATCCTTCACTCTGCTATCAATGAGCTATCTGGATACATGTTTGGAAATCTCTCTCATTGCCTTTCTACCGCTTTCTATTTTAAAAAAAATCTTAAATTCACCCTTTTGTCACCTCTTTTAACCCCCATTCCTTCAGGGATTAATGAATCCAATACTCCTTTCCTTCTGTTGGGAGACCCACTACATAAATACACTATTATTTTTGTCCGATTTCCAGAAATATACTAACCAGTTATTGGGGACTGAGAGATTGCTCAATGATAGATCTCATAAACAAAAAAATGGTTCTATTGCCAAGTATATTAGGAGTATTTGAGCTACATTGGTGGGTAATACATTCCGAACTATGCACCTTTGTAAATCATTAATAATTGGAACCAGCGATTATTGCAGAGGAAAGTAAACTTGCTGCACTGTATTTCTCATTGATTCCATTAACCATACCAGTGTTGAATAGCTGCTGAGTTTGAATGTAATGCTGCTTTCTCCTTTCCTGGATCACCAGTGAAGGAAATCAAGGAAATTGTATTGGAATGCAGAGTAATCCCAGCTTTGAAGGAGCAAATGAAAGGGCTGTAATAATGTAATCAACTGAAATCCACTGAAAGGCCAATTAGTCGAAAAAGCAAGCATTCAAATCCATAGATGCGTGGCTGAATTTAGATCCCTACACGAACCAGACGACATGAAAGGTTGCTTTTAAAAATGTGGCAAGAGAATGGTTGATTTTCCAGCAGGTCTGCAGGCTGTTGTTTATCAGTCAGGCTAGAACAGGCTACGCTTGTTTTTCATCCCCTTGCATTCTTCCAGACAGATTCTGGGGTGCCCTTGATTTTGACATTTAGAGTGGGGGGGGGGGGGGGTGTAATTGGATGCAGGATGAGAGGTTGATCCAGAAAAAAAGGAACATGTGAGCAAATTTGATTTAGACCAAGGCCGGTTTAATTGATTGTGGATATCCACTCATTGTGGTGGAGACATTAATTGAACCTGAAATGCTGGCTCTATGGACAACAACTGTGTATTCAGATGCCCTTTGGAGATGCTCTGTTTCTCCCTGTTTACTCTTGCTAAAACAGTTCAAAAATGTACTGTAAGGAGAAAAATATACCAAAGGAAAAAAGAAAGCGGTCTTATGTGGAGAAGGAGACATTGTAAGGAGGTAAGAGGAATGAACAGGAGAGTGAACGGAAGAGAAATTAAGGTATAAAATGTTGTGGTCCAGTCATAATAAGGAGTAAAAATGCAGAGGGTGTTTTTTAATCACCAATCCAGATTCAGAAGATGGGCTGAAGCAATTTTTAATACCTTGGTTGTGAAAAATACTTTTCTATTAAAATATGTGTTATCCAATCTTACACTGCCATGTGATTGTCTCCTCTATTTTTCAACTTTGACTGAGAACTTGGAGTCAGGATTTACATCCTCAAATTTTCTCAGAAGTAGATGGTGTGCAGATTAATTTGTGTTTTCTAAATTGGTGCTAAAAATGTATGCAGGACAGAATTCTTTTTGCTGAGCTATGCTTTTGCAGCTCAATTCATGTATTTTACTCTTGCTCCATTCTGAGATTTAGAGTTTAATCCAACTTGTGATATGACCCAGTTTGATTTTAATCATCAATGTATCAGTTCAAAATATTTCGACATAAACACACAAAAACTTTTTAATGCAAGTTTGGGGATATTGTCCTTATTGATAAATCTGATAGCATTCACGGTCAGTGAGATTTAAGTGAGGGATTAGCTCTGAAAGAGCAGGTTGCTGCAGTTTAGATGGGCTAGATTTAGTGCCAGTTGATGAGAGATTGGTGCTGGCTGTCAGGACCAGTAATCAATGAGGTAGTGCAACTAAAGGTTCTGGATATATTCATGGGATTGCTAACTCTTTAAAGAAAATAGCTCGAGTTATATTGCAAGTATTTGCTGCTGGAGGGAAGCACTGCCCACAAGTGCAAGTACATGAGAAAAATTACGAGTGGATTGTCCAAAGAGCGTACATTAGATGAGGAGCACCCAAGATCTATATTAATGGTGAGTCCATTTTCTCACCGTGGGTACAGATGTAGAACATGACACTTCTTTCAAAGTAGGGCATTAACTGGACCAAAGTTAACATTAGAAAAATGATATTTCAACATTGGATGGATCAGATTTTACAGTTTGTTTTTTTGTTGATGTGTTTGCTTCTGTTAAACCTTTGGGTACCAATATTAAAATCTGTAAAGCAAATTGATGAAATGAATTATTATATTCTGGTTTGTGAATGTACATTGCATGTTGATAATATGAAGCTACGGACTCCATGAGGTCTACTTACGAGTTTGATAGTTTTAAGGTTCACAAAAGTAGTGGCTGAATGGAGCTTTCAATTCCTTTCACCTGAATGTTTTTAAGTGGAATGGAGCATACCAGCATTTCACTTCTGCATATGTGGTGACTGCAGAAGAGCACATTAAAAGTAACAAGTGAACCTGAATTATAGATTAAAGTGTTCATCCATCACGAATAGATGTTTGTACAAATCAAATGAGATAAGTATACTTCACAAATGTGAAGTAAGATACAAGTTGTCATGGTTGAAAATAAGCAGTTCACGAATACCAATGTTACTTCATGGTAGGATTTTCCAATAGGTTGGATGCAGAAATCTTGCTTATTGTTGGCTGTAGATTGATTGAATAATTTAATGGATATACTGCAGTCTCTTTTTCACCAAACTATATCATTTTTAAAGTTAAAAAAATACAGTTGCAGTGTCATGCATATGCAAATTGGTGCTGCAATTTTGTTTGGCATAAGTAAGAATATTGTACTTTGGAGGCATGACCTAGACATGGGGAAGAAGACTATAATAATGGCAGAGTGACCTTGGTAAAAGTTGCTGTGATATGGATGGAAAACCTTTGGTGCAAATGGAAGAGGCTTTCATGGAGTAATTAGGAAAAATTCGACTTCGGATGGTTGAGGAGTCTAATGAGGGGCCATTTAAAATGATCACAGAGGGACGGGAGAAATTTCTTTTGAAGGAGAATTCTTGGAGTATTTAGTGATTGCAAATGTTTGAGGGAGAAACTATTCTCTTTTCAAGTGAAAGTTGAAAATAGATTTGAACCTGAGAAAAGGTTTACAGCAATGGATTCAGGAGGGCCAGAGGTATATCTAAATTGTTGCATTAAAGAGCCAACCATAGATGATTACTGATTGGCTTTTGATCCTATGAATTTCTATGACTTGTGCTAACAAGATCTCATCCATGTCCAGCTATTTGATTTTAATATCAGTGGTAATGAAGAATAAAATTAGAAAGTCATGAAAAAAAGAATAAAAACATGATAGACTGTGTAACAAAAGCCAATAATGGATGGAGCAAATTTCAATTGCAAGCACTTTTGTGAGCACCTGGAACTGTTATCGGTCTAAAAGGGGTGTTATCAAATGCCAGACTCCTGAAGAGCGCATGTTATTGGGATGAGGTTTTGTGAAGGGAGATTTGCTTTGGCTCGGTGACCTGAGTTGAATCATTGAACAATGTCCTGGTCTGTGCCACAGCCTCATTTCTACCCTGCAAGATTACATTGCCACAAATGTGGCACTTAGTGAAGAGGGCCTGCAACTCCACATGGCTATGGGATGTGCCAGGAGACTCACAAGATCAGTCTTGTCCTTCAAGATTTCCCATATATGAACTTAAAAATAGAAATTTTATTTGAAAATTAAGTTGAGGCACTGCTTTTCTCAGAAAAGTTGAACTTTCAGTCTGGTACTATTAATTAGAATTCTTTGTGGCCAAAAAGTAAATCAAATATTGCCCCTCTATAAATAGCAAACTATAATTATTACGATAATTTCTTTAAATATACAGCATGTTGTGAATAATTTGAAATGAGTCATCGTACGGGACTTTCTGTAAAAAAGAGTTCGAATCAGCTTCAATACACATTTCAATAGGTTAACATGCAGCTTCAGAAACTCTTCATGTTTGACTTCAGCCAAATACTGGAAGGCTTCATAAAATTAAATAGCATTTTGCATCAATCGAAAGTACAGAATTCTAAATAAATGTTAGTCAGCCAAATTATTTTAAATTTCAGATTTGCTCTTTAATCAATTCCCAACTGGAATATAAATGTCTAACATAAATGCTCTTCTAAATTATATACATGTCAGCAAATGACTATTAAATTAAATATTATTTCAGTTGTCTACTTGTCCAGCAGAAAGTGCATGTTACAATTGCATTTTTGTCAGTTCATTCAAATTCAAAACCTTGATTTATCAAATCTAGCTACACAATCCTTTGCAAAAAATATTTGCTTTTGTGTGGAGTTTTTGACCATTATTATCCAAATTGTGAATGTGATCAAAGAAAATTCCTTTGTAAAAGTTAATTCCTCAATTTGAAATACATTTAGAGAAGTAGCTGTAATCTTTTATCACCTAGAAATCATGGGCTTTACCAGTTTTATAGGTGTAAAACAGTAGAAATTTGGATCAATTGGAGTTCCTTTCTTAGTATCCCAAGTATGATAGTCCAGATTCTATCACCAATGTGTCTATGTACAGATGGTCGTGTAGGATGACTGTGATTGGCTGAGAGTGTAGCCCCACCTACTGGCAGGTCTTAAAGGATTGCTCCTAGCCAGACCAGGTCATTCTGGACTGGTCGGCCTACTCGCGATATGCTCCAGTCTTTTAGTTAATAAAAGCCTTGGTTTGGATCAACAAGTCTTTGGTTTTTTCGACATGCTCTACACAAAGTGTACACAAGTGTTGCAGTTACATTTCTTCAAAACCCAGTTACCTCAGCCATGTGAAGAATGTAGAACCAATCATCTCCGTGGCGAGAGAAAATGTTGATTGGTAACGAGGCAGATGTAGATAAAGAATACAGTAAAACCCCTGATATCCAGCATTGATTGGGATAGGTAGATGCTGGATAAATGTATTTTCTGGTTGCTTAAAACTTACTCTGACAATAAAAACACACAAAGCTGGAGAAACACAGCAGGTCAAACAGTGTCCCTTATATAGCAAAAATAAAAATAAATAACTGTCTTTTCAGGCTTGAGCCCTTCATCAAGGTGTGAAAAAAATCTTGGCAGGCATCCGAGCAATTCCACTAAGAATAAACAGCTTAAAAGACAAAAATACTATACTGTATTTCCACTGAACAAACTTAACTTGCATTAATATATAAATCTTAAAGAATTTTACTTTATTTTCATTGACATTATTTGAAAACATTTAACTGTTGCTGAATCTGTAGTTCCTCCTCCTCCTCCACGGAGCTGGCAGAAATATGAACAATAACGTTATAGATAATTACCCATCCTTGCCCCTCACTAAAGTTTACAGATAAAGCCTCTGACCAGGGCAACTCTTACTGAGCAGGGATAAGGAGACACATTAAGAGAGTCACCCCAACAGTGAGCAACATTAACCAGCTCCTCATTCTGGGTGACACCATTTCTGTTTCATACAACTTTATTCAAACAGCTGCTATGAGAAAAGCCTGATGAAGGCCCTCCATTGGCTAAGTATTTGCTCCCATCTTCACCAAAGTTTATGGAGTTACTTCACAGAACATTTACTTTTACAATTTTAAACACATGCATTTTTACCTATTATTTTACTCTTATTTACTTTTGTTTTTAAAATTTATTTTCCACCTTTTTTTTGCTGGTTGTTTGAATTCCAGTTTTACTGTATATGAATTATGTTTTTGCCTGAGTTACTTGGGCAAGGAGTCTATATTTATGTATTACTGCACACCATTACCATTAAACTCTAGGTATTGGCCTCTTCACCAAAGGAGATGTTGGCCTGGTGAGCTTTATGTGTCTGTGTGTCAATGAAATAAATCCCCCTTCTCCTACCACTCCTAAATTAGGGCCTTCAATGTGGCATCTGCATGACCTGTCTAGATCTGATTTCTTTCCATTTTATGATCAATTTCATAGGTTCACATTGGACCTAGGAAGCACTTCCCCTTACAAACTGTTAGGTGCCCTCAACTCCTCTACGGGCTCCCTTTCTCTCTCCTCATCTCGCAATTACACTCACTACTAAATCAATCAAACAAGATGGGTGGCATTGGTTGCACATGTGAATCACTGTAATGAGGTCTTTGTCCACATCATGTGACCCATGCCAAGTTCCTTCTGATTCTAAATCTGAATATCAGATGTAGATTGCTGAATGATGCAATTACCTTCTTTTGGAACACTTTTTTTGTAATTTTTTTATTTTTCACACTATGAACCATTTCAATCAAAATACACACAAACATTTCATCTTGAATAGACACAGTGGCATTTTCTCCCCTTTTTTCCCCCCTACCTTCCCTCCCTCCTTCCCACCCCCCTCCAAACTTTTTTGCACTTCATCCAGTTTGAGGCCTAATTCTTTATTTCTTATATTACTTAGAAGAAAGATCTCTGGATTTTTTGGTATGTTGCTATTTGTGATTTTATTTAATACTTGATTTAGATCTTCCCAAAACTTTTCCACTTTCTCACATGCCCAAATTGCATGAATTGTTGTTCCCGCTTCCTTCTTACAGCGAAAACATCTATCTGATAATATAGGGTCCCATTTATTTAACTTTTGGGGCATGATATATAGCCTGCGTAACCAATTATATTGTAGCATGCGTAACCTGGTGTGTATTATATTTCTCATAGTTCCAGAGCATAACTTTCCCATATTTCATTTTTTATCTTTATGTTTAAATCTTTTTCCCACTTTTGTTTGGGTTTACAGCTTGTTTCCTCATTCTCTTTTTCGTGCAGCTTGATGGACATGTTTGTTATAAATCTTTTAATTATCATTGTGTCTGTAATCACATATTCAAAATTGCTTCCTTCTGGTAACCTCAGCCTGCTTCCCAATTTGTCCTTCAAGTAGGTTTTCAGTTGGTGGTATGCAAACATTGTACCGTGATTTATACCATATTTGTACTTCATTTGTTCAAATTATAATAAATTATTTCCCAAAAAACAATTTTCTATTTTTTTGATCCCTTTTCTCTCCCATTCTCTAAAGGAAAGGTTATCTATTGTGAAAGGGATTAGTTGATTTTGCATCAATAATAATTTTGGTAGTAGGTAATTTGTTTTTTTCCTTTCTACGTGAATCTTTTTCCAAATGTTGAGTAGATGGTGCAGTACTGGTGAATTCTTATGTTGCACCAGCTTTTCAACCTACTTACATAGTATATGTTCAGGTACCTTCCCCCCCCTATTTCATCTAGCTCTAACCTGGTCCAATCTGATTCTTCCCTTGTTTGATAAAAATCTGATAGGTATCTTAATTGTGCTGCTCTATAATAATTCTTAAAGTTTGGTAGCTGTAAGCCCCCTTGTTTGTACCATTCTGTTAATTTATCTAGCGCTATCCTCGGTTTCCCCCCTTTCCATAAGAATTTCCTTATTATTTTCTTTAGCTCCTTGAAGAATTTCTCTGTTAGGTGAATTGGTAATGATTGAAATAGGTATTGTATCCTTGGGAAGATATTCATTTTAATACAATTTACCCTTCCTATCAGTGTTAGTGGTAAGTCTTTCCAATGTTCTGAGTCATCTTGCAATTTCTTCATTAATGGCTGATAATTTAGTTTGTATAGATGGCCTAGATTATTATCTAGTTGTATACCTAGGTATTGAATTGCTTGTGTTTGCCATTTAAATGGTGATTCTTTCTTAAACTTTGTGAAATCCGCATTATTCATTGGCATTGCTTCACTTTTATTTGCATTGATCTTGTACCCTGATACTTCTCCATATTCCTTCAATTTCTTATGTAATTCTTTTATTGATATTTCTGGTTCTGTTAAATATACTATGACATCATCTGCAAATAGACTGATCCTTCTCTTTTATTTTTATTCCTCTTATTTTATTTTCTGTTCTTATCAGTTCTGCCAGTGGTTCTATAGCTAACACAAACAGTGAGGGAGATGGTGGACATCCCTGCCTGGTTGACCTACTTAATTTAAATTGGTTCGATACATATCCATTTACTGTCACCTTCGCCAATGGTCCCTTATATAAAGCTTTAATCCAATTAATATATTTCTCTGGTAGGTTGAACTTCTGTGTAGTACTTTGAATAAATAATTCCATTCTACTCTGTCAAAGACTTTCTCTGCATCTTAGGCAACCGCCACTGTTGGCGTCTTGTTTCCTTGTACTGCATGGATTAAGTTGATGAACTTACAGACATTGTCCATTGTTCGTCTTTTCTTAATAAATCCAGTTTGATTTTGTTTTACTATTTTTGGTACACAGTCGGCCAATCTGTTTGCTAATAGTGTAGCTATTATCTTATAATCTGAATTAAGTAGAGATATTGGTCTATACAATGCTGGTGTTAGTGGATCGTTGCTGTTTTACATGAATCTGGCAAGTTTTGTGTTTCTTCTATCTGGTTCATACTTCTAGGAGACGAGGAATGAATAAGTCTTTAAATGTTTTATAGAATTCTATTGGGAGTCCGTCCTCTCCAGGCATTTTATTGTTCGGTGGTATTTCCTCTATTTCTAATGGTTTTATCAATTTGTTTTGCTCCTCTTCTTGCAATTTCGGTAGTTCAATTTTAGCTAAAAACTCATCTATTTTGACTTCTTTCCCTTCGTTCTCAGTTCGGTATAATTGTTCATAGAATTCCTTAAAGTTTTCATTGATCTCTGTTGGGTTATATGTAATCTGTTTGTCCTTTTTCCTTGATGCCAATACCGTTCTTTTAGCTTGTTCTGTTCTAACTTGTCAGGCTAGTATTTTGTGCATTTTTTCACTTTGGAACTCTTGATCGATATCAGTGCAGATGACTTTTACAACAATTGGTGTTTTATTTATTTCAGTATGTTATCTCTTTGGAGTTGTAGGGAACAAACACTTTCAAACTTCTTTTCTGAAATGCAAACTTTCTATTATTAAATCAAGATACAGTTATACATTCATAACTTTATAAAATACTTCATACAAACTACTTTCATTGTCTGAGAATAGCCCTGCTGGGCAATAGCATAAGCACTCATGAAGGATGTTGAAAGTTAATTTCATCACTGGTTCCTGACACATTGATCTTCTCTCTCCTGTAGTAATCCCAGTGTAAATTTTTCTAAGTCACAATTTTTGAGATGGAAAAGGCAAGATGATCTTGATGAAAAATGTAAATACTAAATCCATTACTCCTCCTCACTTATCTTTACAATAACCTGTCAATTTTTGCAGAAACTGGGCAAACTGACTGCCTTGATGGAAACTAAGCTTCTGACCACATCATTTTGACCTGTATGGATGAATGGTATTTATTGTCCTGACTTATTACACTAGGAATTTTATGAATTTGCATGATCATCTTGCAATCACATTGTCTGTTGCTATAGTAGCATATCAACTGATCCATGCGGCAAACCATTTTTAAAAATTCCATGTTTATTTAGATATAACCACCAGATGCATAAGAAAATGGATGGAAATTGACAAAAGATTACAAAAAGAAGTCATCAATACATTTTGTTGTATTTATTTATTCTTAATTATATTCAAACATTTTTTTTCCAGAAGGGCAACAGATATGGGAGATGGAGGCAACAGTAGATAAAGATAAAAGCCAGCCTGTGAGTACAAAGCTAAAACATGCTTTATGGTCAGGCCAGATGGGAATCTGATTGTAAGGGTTTCCATAAATATTTAAGAATAGAAAGAGGATTTATTCTGTTAAAGTAAGTAATATTAATCCTTTTAAATTCCAATATATCAAAACTATAAAAATGTTAATGGTGGGTGTTAATAGTAATTGGAGTCAGAACTATGCCAATATTGATTGAAATGATAGAATATTCAAACTGGCTAAAATGATACACTGTTGCACGTCAGTAGTAGATCCTATGTGATCAAAACCAGAAATATCCTTATTTAATTAATTAATTGCATTGAAGCAGAATATGAATTCTTACAAATTTTGAAATTTATGAGCCATGTCATCTGCACATCTGATCACCTTTTATTTTTCAGCTGATAGTATCTAATTCCACTTCCCCAGTTGCTTTCCTTCCCATGGTATTGAAGTGATGTTTGATTGTACATGAGGCTAAACTTCCTCACACTCAACATTGGAGATCACTCATCCCTTGCCTCTAATTTCTCTACTTCTCCACAGGGTCGGTGCCGCAGGCATTGCCCTCAAACGAGATGCTGTGCCCCCCAAAAGGAGTTCTGTGCTCCCATATGGTTGCGGCCATCCCTGGCCATCAGACCCGCCCTCCCTCCCGTGTCATTAGCATCTAGGTTGAATCACACTAGCGACTCTCCACCTGCCCCTGGTTGCGTCACTAGTGTCTAGAGACGCCTGATGCAATAAAAGAGCGTCCTTGTGCCCCAAACTGGAGGGGCAGATGGCATTAATGACAGGTAGGTCCCTGGTAACACCTCCAGACATCGACAGGTCCCTGCTAACACCCACTCCCCCCCTACCCCCAGCTGAATGAACCCCCCTCCAACATTTGTTCTGGGGACAACCCTGCTTATTTACAGACTACATGAAGGTCCTGCTTAGGCCTAAGCTTAATACCAGACCAACTGGTACAGGTATAATTCCATCTGATACAGTATAAACACATTCACTGTCGTCCTTTGTTAAAATCCTTATTCATTCAGTTGACACCTTCCAATTTAATTTCTTCTGCTTCCTTGTCTTCCCTAAATTTCACCTTGTTCCAAATTCATCGTCCCGCCCAAAGTCTCCTGCACCCTTTTCGTGTTCCCATTGGCCCCTTTCCTTCTTTGTCAATCCAAATGTCCATTTTAACACATTCCATTCCACACAAAGAAGCAAGATGTTGGGTGATCAAAGGATAATGAATTTTATTTCACTTTTAAATTTTGAAAAATATCAAAAAATAAAAAGCAGCAAACACCATGAGTTTTTCAGTTTAAATCATGTACGCTGCGATGATTCTAAATGTTATAGACATAATTTATTCTTTTATAGAAGGAAACTACTGGATGTTTCAATAATATATAAACCTTGTTTGCTGTATGTTGTGGTTTCCATTATGACACATGGGTATATGAAAAAGGCATCCTATCACTGGAAGATTTTCATCTCCTGTTGCTATCTGTTTAGAACATGCTCTTTGTTGAAATTCCACGTTATCGGAACCTGCACATCCGTACACCAGCCAAAGTGAACTTCTGTGTCGTTAATGGAAAAAGGAAAAAAAGCCAACCGCAGAGATTTACATATCTCCCCACAGGTAAATGATTTGAAGAGATATCAATGGGCATCCATTTCTATGAAACTTAGTTCACTTGAACCTAAAAGGAAGTTTCAATTCAGTCAAAGTCAAATTGCTGTTTGGATTAACCATATTGGCTGAGAAGCTTTTATACTGGGTCAAGACACAAAGTGTTGGAGGAACTCAATGAGTAGGGGCAGCGAGCATGGAAAGCAATAGGACAGTCAATGTCGTGGGCCCCAAACCCTGCAACAGGAAAAGCAAGAAACTGGGCAGTCCTGCAATAATAAGGTTGATGGGGAGGGGAGGGGACAGGGGGTGTGGGTGGAGCGCAGGGAAGCCGTAAAGACTAGTAGATAATGGGGTGAATTCAAGCAGGAGGGGGAAGAAAAACTTACACTGGGGAAAGGGGAAATGAATGCCATGGAATATATAATAAAACCATGACAGCCTGCACCATGCCTCCAGGCCAACTTAAAGCCACAGCATATGGGATGGTAGCACTTTAAGAATTTACCATGTGGCAAAAGTTCAGAATGACGCTATCTACCTCTATCTGCCTAATGAATACGGCCACACAGAAGAGAAAAGCTGCATTGCACAATGTAGATCCTTGTATAAATAAAATGCCTTTTTCGTTCGTTCACTCAAGTAACTGGTTTTTCTTCAATATCTTAGTGAATGAATGAGTGAGAGAAAGAAATAGATGCATGCTGTCTGACTGACTTATTCTGGAGCAAGCAGGAGAAAAATGTATTGCCCCAGGATCAGTATAATAAAGCAGCGGCAATCTGAACCATGTCTCCAGGCTAACTCAATACAAATGTGGCTATGGTTGTTCTTAACTATCTCTAAAGCTTGGGGGCAAAGCCAAGCCACATTCAGACAAAGACAGATTGTGCATATTTTCTTTGTTATGTACATGACTGGTTGGTTTTGCATCTGGCTGAAAGTTAAGAAGGAGGAAGCTCCAACAATTGTTTCCGAAGTTTATTCAAGTTAAGGCAAGGCAAGTCATGTGAAATTTATTGTCATCTGATTGCACAAGTACAACCCTACGAAACAGCGTTCTCCGTCCTCTGTTCAAAGCACTCAGATACGAATCCAGAGAAAGCACACACACATGCAGTCAAACAATACATGTGCAGATCAAGTATATAAATAAATAAATATTGTTGAGCTGGGTCTGTTCTGCAATTTTCATGGACTGTCTCGTGTTGATTTGGGTTGATTGGAATCTTTAAAGAAAGCAAGATGTTATGTTCGGATTGTCAAAAACGATCGCAAGATGAAAGGAGTGCACCACATTTATACATTCATTATGTGATTTATTTCAGTGCCTGTCATTAAAGCAGAACCTATTGACGAATGTGAAGGTGCAATATTCTGCAATGCTGTTCATCATGGAACCATGCCTCAGTTTTATTATACACAGCAGGTCATGACCCCTGTAATGGTCACTAACCCCACTTCCTGTCTTGGGGGAAGCATGACTTCCTGTCGTTCTGGATTCTCTCCACAAGATTTGAAATATCAGCAACAAAATCCATTAGAAGCAGTCTATCAGAGATCTAAAGGTGGCAGTCCAAATCATCTTGGCTATCAACCGTCTGCTGTGATGGTGCCATCAATTCCCATAATTCAAGATGCTCACAGATCTGTGTTGGTACATGCTGGTTCACCGGCCCAACCTTCAATGCTGCACCAGTCTCACACCAATCAATCTTCTGCAATAATTCATAATTCTGCAAACAGCCGTGAGTCTCCTTCCATGATTCAAAATTCTCTAGCCAATCATCAGTTGTCTATGATACAATGCTCCCCAAACCATCCGCAGGTATCTTCTATGATTCAACATTCACCTACTAGCCAGCAGCTGAGATACAGCAGCCAGGATTACCAGCAACAGGTATATTCAGAGGATGATGCCCTCGTGCCGATTGTGCGATCCAGCACACCGCCACCAGCACATCATGTGCCTAAAAATAGTCCAAATCAATATCCAGCTGTGATCCAACCACAGCAGCAAACATCCAATACCGTGCAGAAGGTTTCCAAAAATAGCCCTTCGCCAAGTCATCTCGCAACATTGATAACGGATCGACAGGAGAAAGGAACAACAACTACTGGCGTCACGGTGAAGCAGGAACCAGAGAACCTAGACCAGGCATATCTGGATGATGGTAAGGACAAGTTCTTGTTTATAGACATTTGTACCACTAAGTAACAAAATATGGAATACTCCTCACTCCAGTGCCTAGAACCTTGTGTATTATAAGTAAAGTTCTTCAAGTATCATGAAGACGAATTCCGTTTGAGTATTCTGTAATCAGTAAAGATGGATGATATCAGTATGACAGGGCTAGGAAACTGAGTCCACCTCAGCTACCTTTTGCTGATTGACAGCTTCTGGTGCGAGATTTAGTGCAATGCAAAGCACTCCCTACACAAATCTGAAATATAGCTCGTGTCTTAATTTGTCTCTTAAACATAGAATGGTGCCTCCCCATATTGTTTGGTTACATTTAATTTTCTGGACCAATTTTCATTAGATTTGAAAATAGATTATCATGAGTAAGGAATACGTTTCTATGTGTTGTGAATTCACAGGAATTGAGGAAAACTGTCTAAATTAATATAACTGTGAAATTAATAGCCAGCAGAAAAGCAAACTTTGTCACAGTAATATTCAGAATTTAATTGTGGAGATGGAAGTATTCACAGCAAAATATTTCCCTTTATGCCACAGCAAATGCACTTTTCATAGTATCTGCCTTAGAGCTGTGCTTGCATTTTAATGATTCATGACTTGTATATATTTACTCTGTCCACAAAATAATTTGGGACTTTGAACAAGGGTAATAAAAAGCTTGAAGGTAAGTAAACAGTCAGTTAGTTGTTTGTTATTTCTCCCTGAGTTTTCCCATTTGAAATTTTGAAATTAACTGGAGAATTATTTTGGACCTCACCTTAGTGTAAACTGCCAGCATGTGTGAAATATTCATTGGTAGGTGAATCAGTCATGCCCTTGATTGTACAGGAGAAACATGATCAGTTGTGCTCCCTCTAGGTGGTTGAGTCTCCACAATTGGCATTTTTACATATTGAGCACACTGAGGCTTGTGTTCTGAACTAAGGTCATGTCTAGCCCTTTGGGTGTTACATTCTTAACTGATTTTGTGTTCAGTTTTTGATAATACCTTTTAAAATACTTCAGCACATGCAGTTTTATAAGGTACATGAAGTTCATATTGGAAGGATCTGAAAACATGAAGTACGAGATCTGAAAGGTTTTCTTCTTACACAGTTCAAAGGTAGAAAGAGAAAAACCTTCTCCAAGTCCAAAATTTCTATTGGAAAGTTAAAACATTCCATGTGCTTTATTTGTGATCTCTCCAAAATAAGTAGTTGGGAATAGAAAAAACAGATAAATTACATTAGTTTATCTTCTGGCTCTCCAACCTATAGGGTGACGATGGTTCCTTTCAGTCAGTTTGTGGGGTTTGGTATGAGGATACCCCACTCCTCAGAAAGAAACAGCATGTGTGTGAATGGATTTTGGTGAGTAGTGGTTGCTCAGGTCCTGAGCCACCCTCTCGACATCCCCTCCTGGATCCAGTGGCACGGTGAGGTCCAAGATGGCAAAATGAATAAGGGACAAAATGTTAACTTTGCACCATTATTCTCTCCAAATGCCTAAATTTCTTGCATATAAATAATCATTAATTAAGGTAAAGCCTTTTTTTCTTCCAGTGCATTTGTGTAGCTGTCATGTAGGACAAGATGTGGTGTGGTTATGAAGCCGCAGATGACTGAATAGTTTCCAGATATATTACGGAACAGACTCGATGGGCCTAGTGGCCTGCTTCTGTTCCTTTGTCTCGTGATTATGGCATAAAATCGTATTTGCTCCATTCTGAATCCGGTGCTCTCTGTAAGGAGTTTGTATGCTCCCCCCGTGTCTGTGTGAGTTTCTTGTGGGTGCTCTGGTTTCCACCCACCATTCAAAAACGTACTGGGAGTGTATTTGGGCTTGGAGGCCATTCAGCAGCCTCATTTTCAAAATGTGCTTTTCTGACAATTGGGAATCAATTTGGATTATTCAGGTTGGTAACTGACATAAACCACACACTGGATTCAATTTGCTGGAGAATAGATTCATCCCAAGTACTGCCACCCCATTTAGAAGAACCTTCATTCAGATGGGAATAAGGAAATGAACCCCCCCACTGTCACCCCATTTAGAAGAACCTTCATTCAGATGGGAATAAGAAAATGAACCCCCCCACTGTCACCCCATTTAGAAGAACCTTCATTCAGATGGGAATAAGGAAATGAGCCAAATTTAAAAGATACTTTGGATGTGTTCCTCTTTTATGTGTGGAGTAATGCTCAGTTCAGTGGAAAGAGTTCAGTTGGTGCCCCAGTGTTGGTTGAATTTGGCACCACAGGAAATGCTGTGCACACTAAAGTTGCACACTTGTTGTCCTTGAAATTGGAAAGAGATTTTGTTTATTGTTCATTGTGGTTGTGAATCAGCACATTCCCCTTTTCTACTGCAGGCATGAACCGTTCCTGAAGACTATTCCTCCTCAAGCTTCAGCTACCACTGATGTAATGACCATTGTTTGACTTACCCTCAGGGAATGATTTGATCAGTGAAAGCATCAAGTAACACCCTGATTGTGTTCTCATATTCCTCTCATAATTGTATTGTTTGCAGGAAGGAAAGGACTGTAATCAGAATGAAAAGGGACCCGAGAGGCACCTTTTTCATACATCAGGTGATGGACATACGGAATGAGCTGTCAAAGGAAGTGGTAGAGGCAGGGACATTTAGATGCTTAAAAGACGTTCAGACAGCATCATAAATAGGAAAGGCATATTTACGCAGGCATATAGGATTGGCTTGGTCAGTGTGGATAAATTTGGGGAAGGGACCATTTCCATGCAGTAAAACTCAATGATTTACATCTCCTTAATTTCTTGTTGTATCATGAAAATTGTTCATCGTGAAACCGAGACACTTAACGTGTGCTCAGACCTTTATACCTCATGTGACTTATTCAATCACAAAGACTTCTCAGATGTAATTTTATTACTACTGCAATCAAATTCTATGAGAGGTAGAGATTCAAACTCCAATCCTGGAGGACATCTCTGCCTCGACTATAAATATAAAGGGATGGACTCACTAAAACAATGCTGGAATCACATGCTAAGGATCTGATAGTTGGTCCTTGTAAAGACACTGAGGTTACAAGCAATGTAATTCAGTTTTGAAACAGCATCCTTGAAATGAGGTGCAATTAGTGATGATTTTGAGAGACTAAAGATAATAACTTCAAGCTTAATTTTTTAAATTTGTTTTAATTTAAACATACAGCACGGTAACAGGCCATTTTAGCCCATGAGTCTGTGCCGCCCAATTTATATCTCATTAACCTACACCCCCAGTACATTTTTGAAAGGTGGGAGGAAACCCACGGAGACACTGGGAGAACGTACAAACTCCTTACAGACAGCATGGGATTCGAACCCCAGTCTGGTCTTGATCGCATTAACCACTACACCAACCGAACCACCTGTGGTTTAACTGGAGGAAAGTACACCTCATCCTCCAAGTTGCTTTATAACCTGATTGAAAGAAACAGTGAAGGTCAAAACAGTTGGATTTTATCAGCCCGCTTGTGGAAGCTGACACCATATACTAAGTGATATCAATGTGCAACAAGTCAATATGGAAGATGGAGAAGGAAAGGTTAGATCCTAACGAACTTAATGGACAACAGCCTATGTGCTTGAAGGCACTCCATTGTTAAAGATGCTTCAGGTGTGAAGGTAAAGGTAAAGGTGGAAGCAAGTGGGAGCAGGTACTAAACCATTCAATGGCAAGGATGCCTGGCAAACCCTATTGAGGGAACATGCAAAATCAGCAGAAATAATGGAGAACACAGGCTGGGCATCTTTATAATACACAGTTAGGGCTAAAACTGTGAACTTTGGGGTCCTATTGAAGTACTTCTTTGACATGATAGGTCAAGCAGCATCCAAAGAGAAAATGTTTTTCTTGTTTTAATTTTAAAGTTCCACTTTGTAGTCTTTTTGGCTTTCTAATTTATCTTTTTAAATGAATCACTGAAGTAAAACAGTGATAACCTGACGTGCATAGCAATAACTCAGCTGGAAAATACGAGCAAGTGAAAAGAGGCAGTTTAGTCACAGGAATTCAGATATCTGTTAACTGAGCTTGGTGTCAGTGATCGTCATGTTATGCCAGTATGGGTAATGGAATTACATCACCACCTAAGAGTCTGGGATATGGAATAAGGATTCACTCTTATTAAATTTAAATCAAGCAAAGTAAATAAATGAAAACTATTTTTCAACTTTGACACTTGCTGAAGATATGGCTTTGTGTTCTGGAAAATTG
Organism: Narcine bancroftii; assembly: GCF_036971445.1. Taxonomy (NCBI): domain Eukaryota; kingdom Metazoa; phylum Chordata; class Chondrichthyes; order Torpediniformes; family Narcinidae; genus Narcine; species Narcine bancroftii. The sequence goes on from NC_091474.1 coordinate 1,004,638, forward strand.
CCAAATGGACTGTTTTCTACCAATGTGTATAGCAGACATCAAGCATTGCTAATTGCTTGTGTTAACACTATAATAATGAAGTAGAAATATACTGGATTCAGACAAGCATGGTGCTCAAACCTCATGTGAACAGCAAGCCTGTTATTTATCTGGCAGGTCATAATGCTATAGTTAAATCTCATTACACCATTTGTTGCTATAAAACATTCAATCATTCTTTATTAACTCAAAGTTCCATTTGGAAAGAATAGAAAACCCCAAGCCTTAAGAAGATATTTCCCTTGGGAAGAATAGATCATTACTTCACAAGTTTTCAATGTTGAGACTGATGGTATAGTCATATGATCAATGATTGTTTACACCATAGGTGGTAACTTGGCCACACCTCTGATCATGTTGTTCAGAAGGATTATAATTGCACTGTCTTATATTATACATTTTGTTGAATTTAATGGGATGAATAAAGTTGCAATGCACATGTTCCCACAATATCAGTGGATGGGGAGAGAACAGACAATATAGCCATGTTTCGAATGGAACTTGTTTTGACAGTATTTGAATCTTTTAACAAATACCATATTTGTGAGTATTCGGGCTCACATGGTTGATTTGTAATGTGTGTATAAGTTCAGAAAAAGTTCTTTGATTCACAGTCCAATCTCACTTCTCACTTCTCCAAGTTCATCAGGCAATTCTTCTACTGTGCACAGAATTTAACATTTAGGAATGTTTACCAAGCTTTGGTGCTTAAAGGTCATTGGTTACCGCTCAGGAAAGTTTTTGTTGGTTTCAGAGAGAAATTTGTTGCTCATTGGACACACACACAAACGGATTCCCTCCAAGTAGCCACTTCAGTGTCTTGCTGAAGAAACTTGCCCCATCAGGGTTTTCCAAATGATAACTTCTTCTTTTGCAGGTCACCACAGAGTTCCTTTTGTTTCCCTTATTTCAGGTGAAAAACTCTAGCCAGCCATTTCCTCTCGTATGAACCACAAGGTTTTCAACAGGCTGAACTTAGAACTCACAATCAGTCTTCAAAATGAGGTTTAAGCAAGCTGCCAGCTTCCCATGTCTTCAGCAACCAGTTCTCTCTCTCTCTCTCTCTCAGTGAAAGTCTGTTTAGTCTCTTCTCTCTCTCTGCTTGCAAAACTACATGACCTTCTTAGAATAGCAAACTGCAACCAGACAGATTGCAGCATTGGACCCAAACTTTTGAACCAGTTCATCTGTTGCTTTCAAAACAATAATCCATTTACACGCATCAGTCCAATTAACACCTACATGTGAAGTCTCTTGAGCTCTGATTCTATTTGCACCTTCTTATGAAAACCTTTAGCAAAGCATTTTTTATTGTTGTTACAAAGGCACTGCCTAGAGTGTCTGGTTTGAACAAAGCTCTTGCATTTTAAATGAGATCTGTTTTGTGAAGTGTTTATGTTTGTTTGTAACCTACACTACCACCCTCCCCATTCTATCTCTTTCAAAACATATCTATATACTATATAAAATATGATATAATATAATCTGTCACATTATCACTAATGAAGTGACTCATATGTAATTCACACATGTGTGGGCATCATCTGATGAATTATAGGAAAAGGGCAGAAAAGAGAAGCTAAACTCAAGATCAATGGTAGAGAAAGCCTGAGGGGCCATGTGGTTGAATACAAAGCTATTTTTTAAAAATTCCTTGTGTTTTACTCTAGTGTACAGGCATGAAAACTGATACTCTTTTGGAGTCCATACAAATTAAAGGTCTAATGGCTACAGGGAATAAACTGCCTTAAAGCCTGTTGGTGGACCTTTTCACACTCTTGAACTATCTCAACAATGGGAGAAGGAAAAGTAAGGTGTGTCCATGGTGTGATGGGCCCTTCAGTGTGTTCACTGCCTCTTCAAGGGGTAGAAATGGAAGCGGGTGTGTCTATGGTGTGATGAACCCTTCAGTGTGTTGGCTGCCTTTCCCAGGCACCAGGAGGATGGAGAGGGAGCTGATGGAGGGAAGAGAGGTTTTAATATATTTCTTGAGTCAATGACCTAAACCAGTGGTTCTCAATCTTTTTCTTTCCATTCACATACCACTTTAAATAATCCCTATGCCATCAGTGCTCTGTGATTAATAAGGGATTGCTTAAGGTGGGATGTGAGTGGGAAGGGAAGGTTGAGAACCACTGCTCTAGACCCAATTGTTACTGAAATATTTTGCTTGAGAAAAATTGTCATCGGCCCATTTCCTTTGGAGTTATGAAACCGTGCACATAACAAGTCAATTAGGTTTGATTAAAATAGTGGTTTTCTAACATTTTCTTCACACTCACATCCCATTTTAAGTAATCCCTTACTAATCACAGAGCACCTATGGCATAGGGATTATTTAAAGTGATATGTGAGTGGAAAGAGAAAGGTTGAGAACCATTGATCTAAACCATGTCCAATATCTGCCAACATAGTGCTGGGGATTGTTTGGGACTAGGTTCCAAAATGTTTCAAACAGTAATATCTAATATTTTTGGATCTCTGTTCCATCTCATCCCAATTGAATGAAAATCATTTTTTTCATTGCAGCTGAGGCAACATATGAAATGAGTTTGGAAATTTTTATCCCATACCTTGTCAGTTTGGCCCAACTCAGAAACAAGTAACAGGTTCATTGAATAGAGCCTGGCATTCTAATGGGATCTGACTACATATTTATAACCATATAACCATATAACAATTACAGCATGGAAACAGGCCAATTTGGCCCTTCTAGTTTGCACTGATCCAAGTACCCTCCTCTAATCCCATTTACCAGCACTCTGCCCATATCCCTCCATCCCCCTTCCACCCATATACTTATCCAACTCTTTCTTAAATGACAAAATTGACCCTGCCTCCACCACATTTCATGGAAGCCCATTCCACACAGTAGCCAGTCTCTGTAAAGAAGTTCCCCCTCATGTTACTCCTAAACCTTTGCCTGTCAACTCTCAACCCATAGTCTCTTGTATCCATCTCGCCTACTCTCAATGGGAAAAGCTTTTCCGCATCAACTCTGTCTATCCCTCTCATTATCTTAAACACCTCTATCAAATCCCCTCTCAGCCTTCTATGTTCCAAGGAATAAAGACCTAATTTGCTCATTCTCTACTTGTGTTCCAGATGCTGAAACCCAGGCAACATTTTTGTAAATCTTCTCTGCACTCTCTCTATCTTGTTAAAATCCTTTCTATAAATCAGTGACCAGAACTCCATACAATACTCTAAATTTGGCCTCACCAATATCTTGTACAGTTTCATCATTACTTCCCAACTCCTATATTCTATGCACTGATTTATGTAGGCAAGCATACTAAAGGCCTTCTTCACCAGCCTATCCACATGCGCTCCTACCTTCAGGGAACAATGCACCATTATTCCTAGATCTTTCTGCTCCACTGCATTCTTCAACGCCCTCCCATTTACCACTTGCTTTGATTATTCTTTCCAAAATGAAGCATCTCACACATCAGCATTAAACTTTCTGCCCACTCCTCTAAACAGTTTAAATCCCTCTGCAATCTTTGAAAACCCTCTTTATCATCCACAATTTCCCCTATTTTAGTATCATCTGCATATTTACTAATCCAATTTACCACCCCATCCTCCAGATCATTAATATATATGACAAACAGCAATGGTCCCAATGCCGAACCCTGAGGTACACCGCTTGTCACCGGCCACCATCCTGACAAACAATTATCTACTACTACTCTCTGGAACCTTCCTTCCAGCCACTGTTGAATCCATTTGACGATCTCCAAATTAATACCCAAGGACTTAGCCTTCCTAACTAACCTCCCATGTGGAACTATATCGAAGGCCTTACTGAAGTCCATATAGACAGCATCCACTGCTCTACCCTCATTAACATTCTTAGTCACCTCTTCAAAAAATTCAACAAGATTGGTCAAACACAACCTTCCACACACAAATCCGTGTTGAGTGTCCCTGATCAGACCCTGTCCCTCCATATACTTATATATACTATCTCTAAGAACGCTTTCCATCAATTTATCTACCACAGACGTCAAACTTACAGGCCGATAATTGCTAGGCTTGCTTCTCGAACCCTTTTTAAACAAAGGAACCACATGTACAACACACCAATCCTCCGGCACTATACACGTCTCTAATGACATTTGAAAAATCACTGCCAGAGCCTCCGTTATTTCCTCACTAACTTCTCTCAAGGTCCTGGGGAAAATCCTGTCAGGACCTGGAGACTTATGTTTCAAAAGCTCCAGTATTACCTCTTTCTTAATCACTATTGTCTCCATGTATACCTCTGTTGCTTCCTTTACCCTGCACAGTTCAATATCCTTCTCCTCAGTAAATGCTGAGGAAAAGAAATTGTTCAAGACCTCCCCTATCTCTTTTGGCTCCACACACATTTGTCCTTTCTGATTCTCTAATGGACCAATTTTATCTCTCACTTTTGCTATTTACATATTTGTAGAAACCCTTTGGATTTATTTTCACCCTGCTTGCTAGACCCACCTCATACCTTCTTTTAGCTTTTCTCATTTCTTTCTTAAGATTCTTTTTACATTCAATATAGTACCCAAACATCTCCTTTATTCCCTGTTTCTTATATTTATTGCAGTACTCCCTCTTTTTTTTAACCAGGTTTCTAATATCCCTTGAGAACCATGGCTCCCTCAAACTTTTGACCTTACCTTTCAACCTCACAGGTTTATAAAGATTTTGTACTCTTAAAATCTCTCCTTTAAAAGACCCTCCATTTCTCTATTACATCCTTCCCAGAAAACAAATTGTCCCAATCCACCCCTTGTAAATCCTTTTGCATCTCCTCAAACCTAGCTTTTCCCCACTCTGTCATCTGCAAATAAATTAATCTTATATTCATCATCTGTAATTCTCATCCCTTTAATCTTATCATTCTGTCGTATTGTCTGAGCTAACGATTCAATAGCCAAGGCAAACAAGGCTGGTGATAATGGACAACCTTGCTGAGTTGACCGCGTTAATTTAAATGGTAAAGAAATTTAATTATTTGTCACCATCCTAGCAATTGGGTTCTTATATAAAGCTTTAACCCAACCAATAAAATAAGGGCCAAAATTAAATTTCTCTAACACCTTAAATAAAAAATTCCATTCAACCCTGTCAAAAGCTTTTTCTGCATCCAGTGCAACCAGTTGCTGTCCAGATGCATTGCTGTCTAGATGCATTGACCAATGTAATCAATCTATGAATGTAATCAGACGCATTTCTATTCTTAATAAAACCTGTTTGATCTACATGTTTCAACTGAGATAAATATTTAGCAAGTCTATTCGCTAATACTTTTGCCATAATTTTATAATCTACATTTAGTAAAGAAATAGGCCTATATGAAGATACTTTCAATGGATCCCTATCTTTCTTTAAAATCACAGTAATTATAGCACTCGAACAAGATTGTGGTAACACCTAATCCTCAGTAATTTGCTGTAGAACATCTCCAAATACCAAGGATAAATCTTCATAAAATATTTTATAAAATTCAGCAGAAAATCCATCATCCCCCAGTGACTTCCCATTCAGCATCTCTTGTATAGCTTCTTTAATCTCAAAATCTGTAAATGGAGCTTCTAATTCCCTTACCACCTCCTCCTCCTAAAACAGGTAAATTTAATTTCGATAAATAAGAATCAATAGAACCAGCTTCCTGCTTTCCTTCAGAAGTATATAATTGTTGATAAAATGAGTAAAACTGGTCATTTATTTCCTGAGGTTTATAGGTAACTATTGAATTCTTTTTAACAGCATTAATAATTTGCAATATCTGTTCTGTTTTTAATTGCCATGCTAACACCTCATGAGCCCTCTCACCTAATTCATAATAACATTGCTTAGATCAATTAATTAAACGCTCATACTGATAGGTTTGTAGTGTATTATAATGTAGTTTCAACTTCGCTAAAGCTGCCTTTTTATCTTCTGTAACATTTTTCTGAAATTCCTTTTCCAACTCAAATTTGTTTCTCCAATGTTAAGCTTTTTGCCATATTTTTTTTTAAACTTTCGTAGTATAACTAATAATTTGCCCATGCAAATATGCTTTCAAAGCATCCCATAATACAAAAGTACTACTTACTGTATTAATATTCTCATCCAGAAATAAAGCAATCTGTTCCTTAACAAAAGTAACAAATTCTGGTTTCTTTAATAGCATTGTATTAAGCCACTATCTATAAGACAATTGCACCACTTCTGGACTTGCACAAGAGAAAAACAACATAGAATGATTCAATATGACCTGGCTTTTATATTCGGCTTGAAGAACTCTACCTTATAAATGTACTGATACCAAAAAAAATCTATTCTAGAAAATGAATCATGTCTAAATGAATGAAAGGAGAAATCTTTCTCTGTAGGATTTATTCTCCTCCAAATATCAATTAAATTCAAATCTTTCATCAAGGTCCCTAATTGTATTATGGTCTTTGATTTCCTTATACTTTTCGGAAACCTATCCAACAAAGGATCTAAAACACAGTTAAAATCTCCCCCAACCAAAATATTTTCCTTGGCCTGATTTAACAAGGAAAAAAGCCTATGACATAAACCTTTCATCATCCACATTAGGTGTGTAGATATATAACAAAGTCCTTGATTCAGCAAAAAATTTATAGTTCAACCTCAAAACCCTCCCTGCATTACCTTCAAAGGATTCTAATTCAAACGGTAATTTCTTATGAATTAAGATCGCTACACTTCTCGCCTTGGAATTGAAGGAAGAAGAAAATACATGACCAACCCAATCTCTCTTCAATTTCAAATGTTCTTTTTCGGTCAAATGTGTGTCTTTCAAAAAAGCAATATCAACTTTCATTTTTTTTTATATAAGCCTATACTTGTTTACACTTAATAGGATTATTCAATCCCTGGACATTAAAAGTTGCAAAATTCAAGTAGACATTTCAGTAAAAATTCTACTATAAAATATTATTCCCCTTTCTAATTCCCTAAATATGCTAAACCCCCTATATAAAAATACCACAAAAACAGAAAAAAATATATAAATTTCCCCTCAGTAAACTACTAAAAAGTAGTAACTCCCTAAAAATATGGGTGTGGTAAAACCCACTAGTGGTAGATGACTATCAGGTCTCAGTGTCGTCCACCCCCCCCGCCCCCCCATCAGACTTTCACAAAGTAATTATACAGACAAATTCAACCCGATTCCAATCCCAATGATTGTTCCGGGTCTTCAATATCAAGAAGATTTTGCGTCAATTGAACTTTCTTTCCATTCTTTCCATGTTTCCCATTCTTTCCATTCCCATTTCCATTTACCCTCCTTTTAGGTGACAATAATGGTGACCTACCATTTCCTCACAAATCTGGTAACAAATTAGCAAAAATTAATGCATCCTGATCATTTTCAAAAAATTGAGATTGAAAATTCCCATAAAAAACTTTAAGTACAGCCGGGTAATGAAAGGCAAACTTGTAACCCTTTCGCCACATCACTTCTTTAGCTGAATTACATTCTTGGCGCCTTCTAATAATTTCTTGACTCCAATCTGCGTAGAAGAACACTCTGTTATTTTGAACCATCATTGGAGTCTGATTTTGCCGCATCTTCTCCACCGCAACTCGTCGTATCATTTCTCTATCTTGATATTTCAAACAATGAATCGAAACTGCCCTCAGTGGTTGACCCGGAAATGGTTTTTTCCTCAATGCTCTATGCGCTCGATCCAACTCCAGACCATCTGGAAAAAATTAATTGCCCAGTACCTCAGGAATCCATTTCTTAAAATTTTACCGGATCTGAACCTTCCAAATCTTCTGGGAGACCTACTATTTTTACATTATTTCTTCGACCTTGATTCTCTAATGAATCAATCTTCTTCAGTAATTCCTTCTTCTGAATCCCCCAATCCACGAAAGAATCCTCCACTTTTTCAATTTTTTCTCTAATACGATCCACTTGGTTCTTACATTCAAAAAAAGCTTCTTCAATTTTTTTTAAATTATCCTGTACAGTGTTCACTGTTTTTATACATCTACTAACATCATTTTTAACTACAGTCATATCTTTCTTCATAGAGGTAATCTCTTCACGCATATTGTTCCTTTTAGTTTTCACTTCCATAAATCCTTGATTTATCTGAGTGGACATCTGCATTGACATGTTTTTCCATTTGATGAGCAATCCCTTCCAATATAGTAAACACAGAATCCAGTCCAGGTTCCATCACTTCCCCTTGAGACCTACCTTCTCTGGTCCCAGTCCCCATATATTCTTCCTGTGTTGATTCCAATAGCGCTGGGCTCGCCTCCTCTTCTGGCACAATAGTTCCTCTTCCAATGCGGCTGCGGATATGGATACCCGTCGACAGCGTGCTGACCTCATCAGCCTGCCATTTTTCGGGTTCCCCCGCAGCCCACACCTTCTCTAATAAAGCCTGAACTCGCGATACACCTCAGACGTACGGAAGAGTCACCGACTGCCCAGGTGCATCCTCCGAAGCTACACTGCGTGCCCCTAGACAACCAGGCGTTACTGCAGGCTCACGTGTCTGTCCCCGCTCGGCCTCTGCCCGCGTGCCGGGGCGCGAGTCAGGGCTGACCAAGCTCATCACAGAACCGGTGCCATCTTGCGGACGCGCGATTGGTGCCGGTGTAATACTCAGCCGAGCAGGGGTCCTTTGAGGCTTGGGAACTCCAGTCGACGACTACGTGGCTTCATCTTGTTAGGTAGGCCTCAATTCTTCAACACTTTTATAGGATAATTTTTTCTATAACTGAGTTTTTGATTTTTTCACGTTTGTAGCTATTTCAATCCTCCACTATTCCAAAGTCTGTAAATACTATTTTTAACAACTTTTATAAATTTTAAAATTGGGTATTTATAAGTCTAACTGGGGAAAGGTGGAACTGCACGTCTTCCCTCTACGCCATCTTGCCATGCCCCACATGTAAAAAGCTATCCTGCACACATTTTACAAACTCCAAACCATCCAGCCCTTTCACGGAATGGGTTTCCCAATCAATATTCAGAAAATATTGATTTAGATTGGGCTATGTGTCAAAAACATTTAAATTCTTAGCCTTCGATCAGATTATGTTGCTCTTTTTCAATAAGTGTGCTAGAACTCAGTAGTAGAGTTAAATCCTCGTCATCCCACTGCAGCTCCAATGACATGCATCAAGGACCTGTATAAAAGGCTAAATTCATATTATCTGTGGCCAGTCAGGATTGGGTGGGATTTTAATTTTAAACACAAAGAGATCTCTATGCTTGAAAATGAAAATCCTTGGGTGGCATGGTTAGTGTGGCAGTTGATGCAATTATGTTACAGCGCCAGGAACCAGGGTTCAAATTCACTACTGTCTGTAAGGAGTTTATACGATCTCCCCATGTCTGTGTGGGTTTCCTCTGGGTGCTCTGGTTTCCTCCCACCTTTCAAACACATACGGAAGTCGTAAGTCATTGGGCAGCACAAGCTGTGGGCTAGAAGGGCCTGTTACCATGCTGTAGGTCTAAAAAAACCTACTATATATAAAAAAAAGTTGCAAGGCAATAATACATCTGGGTTTCTTGAAGTGATATGTGAATTTGCACCATGTGAAGCCGATTGTGCCTGATCCTTCCAGATACCTGTCCCAATTCTGTTGCCTGCTGGCTCTCATTTTACCAAATTACCATCAGGTGAGGTGTGGAGGCTGAAGGGTGATATTTAGAAGGGGAGATAAAGGAGAAGGATGAAGTTGGAAGCAAAGGAAAATAGTAAGCATTAAACTTTTCTCCCTGAGCTATCCTTGAATAACTCATCCAAGAACCCAAATACAAACTTTCTAATCTCACTCTAAATTCCCTATACACCACATTTCAAAATCAGATTTGATTGTCATGAACAAGTCATGAAATTCGATGTTTTGCACCAGCTTCACATGTACAACTTTACTATAAAAAAATTACATGAAAAGTATCTTTGGTTCATTGATTATTCAGGAATTTATCTAGTTGTTGAAATCAAAAAGTCACCAACATATTATATTGGCTGAATTCTACATTTTATTTAAACAGAGCTCAATGAGATATCAAATACCCTTTATTTGTGGGCATTTAATTGCTAATGTCCATAGATCTCTGAAAATGGTGTGGAAATGGCAAATTATTGCAAAATGACATTAACCATGAATCTTTACAATTACCAATGATCAACACCAGGCATCAGAGCTTCAAGCTGGAATATGTATAACAACAAAACAACCTTCAGTAGCTGTTTCTTTTGCAAGAGTCTGAAATTTACAACATGTTGCATGGTCTGATACATCACATTGACGTATCTGCAGGTTTTCTGAAAGGCCATTCAATAATGTACATCATGTGAATCTTTGCTTTGCAAAAATTTGGCAAACAAAATTTATTTTTAAAATCTTTATTTATAAATTCATTATACATAAAGAAATTATTTATCAATTAATAAGACACAATTCGCTTGGCCTCAAATCATGTACAGTTGTGATTCTCATTTCCCAACTACACCAGAGAACATATTCTAGAGTTATGTACTCGATAGTTAACAACTAATTGAGAGTTAAAATGTGACATGTTTTTCTGTCAACACAAGTAATCTTCCTGTTTCATTCTGCAATGTGGTAAGTAAATGCAATTCAGTTATTAAACACAGTTAAATTATAACATGGAAATTTTCATTGATTCTTGAGTGCCAATTTGAATTTCGTCGATTGCCTATGTTATCTTTTCTATTTGGTTTTCTATTGCTAACTGAAATCCTTGGACTAGGTTTTTAAATTCGGCTATTATTCTTGAACATGTGCACTTCAAACTCTATCAGTAACATTAGCTTAGTCCCTGCAGAGTTAGGCCTGTGCTTTCTTCCCTGTAGCTTTTAAGCTTTTCTGGACTTTTTCCTTTTTTGGGTTCCACCTCGAAAAGTTTAGGCATTGCCTTCTGAGAAGGCAAATCTTTCTATCTGACATAGTGTAAGCCCTAATTTGATGAAACTATATGTTGCTCCATATTTTTACATGACTGCAGCAGCTTTCAATATAGTTGCAAAATTTCTAATCCTTGAAGTTCATAGAGTGAAGTAACTTGTTCTTGCTTACGACTCCTTTTAATTAAACTGAAGGGCTTCCAATTCTTATTCTGGGTCACTTTGCTTTACTAAAACCAATCAACTGCAGATTAAGGATTGAAAAACATGCAACCTGAGGCTTGGAGTGAAGTTATAATCTAGAGGTGGTAGGCGAGAGGAGGAAGTGATGGGTGACATTAACATGGATATAAAATACAGTGTCTGCTGTAAATATCAGTCCTTGGTATTTTAGCATCTGGACCTTATTTAAATGTCATGTGAAGAGGATACAGAGCAACTGCCTGTTTAGAAGCAGGAAGACAATTGATGGCGGATATAAGAGGGAAATCATCCCAACAAAATGAATGAGCCAAATACATACCAGCTTAGCTGAGTTCATGAGGCATTATTTGCCATGGTTTTGGTCAATTTTCAAGCCTTCCTAAGCTCTCTGTGTTTCTGGCTTGATAGCTTATGAGGGCCAAGAATTGACTCAAAAGTCTCTGCCAGGAGTTGGAAAAGAAAGTAGAAAACCTCCTCAGCCCTGCCACACCCACACACACACACACACACACACACACACACACACACACACACACACACACACACACACACACACACACACACTCACTCTCTCATTCTCTCACACACTCTCACACACTCACACTCTCACCCACACACTCTCTCTCACACTCTCACTCTCACACACTCTCACACTCTCTCACACACTCTCATTCTCTCACACTCTCATACTCTCTCTCTCACACACTCTCTTACACTCTCTCACTCTCTCACACACTCTCACACTCTCTCTCACACACTCTCTCACACACTCTCTCACACACTCTCATTCTCTCACACACTCTCACTCTCTCACACTCTTTCACTCTCACTCTCTCTCACACACTCTCTTACACTCTCTTACACTCTCTCACACTCTCACACACTCTCTCACTCTCACACTCTCTCATTCTCTCACACTCTCTCTCACTCTCATACACTCTCTCTCACACACTCTCTCACACACTCTCATTCTCTCACACACTCTCACTCTCTCACACTCTCTCACTCTCACTCTCTCTCACACATTCTCTCACTCTCACACTCTCTCATTCTCCAACACACTCTCTCACTCTCTCTCACACTCTCATTCTCCAACACACTCTCTCACTCTCTCTCACACACTCTCTTACACACTCTCTCACACTCTCACACACTCTCTCACACACTCTCATTCTCTCACACTCTCACTCTCTCACACACTCTCACTCTCTCACACTCTCATACTCTCTCTCTCACACACTCTCTCACACACTCATTCTCTCACACACTCTCACTCTCACTCTCTCTCACACACTCTCTTACACTCTCTCACTCTCACACACTCATACACTCTCTCTCACACACTCTCTCACACACTCTCATTCTCTCACACACTCTCACTCTCTCACACTCTTTCACTCTCACTCTCTCTCACACACTCTCTTACACTCTCTTACACTCTCTCACACTCTCACACACTCTCTCACTCGCACACTCTCTCATTCTCTCACACACTCTCTCACACTCTCTCACTCTCTCTCACACACTCTCTTACACTCTCACACACTCTCTCACACACTCTCATTCTCTCACACACTCACTCTCTCACACACTCTCACTTTCTCACACTCTCATACTCTCTCTCTCACACACTCTCACACACTCTCATTCTCTCACACACTCTCACTCTCTCACACTCTCTCACTCTCTCTCACACACTCTCTTACACTCTCTCACACTCTCTCACACTCTCACACACTCTCTCACTCTCACACTCTCACTCACACACTCTCTCACACTCTCTCTCACACTCTCTCATTCTCTCACACACTCTCTCACACATTCTCTCATTCTCTCACACACTCTCTCTCACTCTCTCTCACACACTCTCTTACACACTCTCACTCTCTCACACTCTCATACTCTCTCTCACACACACTCTCTCACACACTCATACACTCTCTCTCACACACTCTCTTACACTCTCTCACTCTCTCACACACTCATACACTCTCTCTCACACACTCTCTCATACACTCTCTCACTCTCTCACACACTCGCTCACACACTCTCACACACTCTCATTCTCTCACACACTCTCTCTCTCTCACACACTCTCTCACACTTTCACACACTCTCTCACACACTCTCTCACTCTCACACTCTCACTCACTCACTCACTCACACTCTCTCTCACACTCTCTCATTCTCTCACACACTTTCTCACACTCTGTCTCACACTCTCTCACTCTCTCACACTCTCTTACACTCTCTCACACTCTCACACACTCTTCACTTTGGATCAGAGTTGAAACTTAACAGATCTACCCTTCTACTCCAATTGCTGATATCTCTCCTACCAATCCATCCAACGCGCATCATTTCTCATCACCGGGACCAACATCATTGTCTTCAGAATGCAAAGATACATGGAAAGAAAATTTAAAGAAAAATTACAGCATTCCTTGTATCTAATATTTCAAAATCAGAAGTTTAATTATGTGGTGGGTATGTAATTTTGAAAATCATTTGAGTGTAACTCAAATGGCCAGCTGCATTGAACGGGCACTGAGGAGAACACTAATGCCCACACGGGCCCCAGGAAAAGTTAATGAAATGGAAGATTAGATGTGGGCGTGTGGTGTTTCATGAGCTAAACTAGGATCTGGCTGGTTCTCCTCGGGATCAATAAGCTGAGTCAAGCTATGTCCACAGCAGCCACAACGCAGGGACTCTGAGCTGATCAATCTGATGGATATCACAGTGTACTGAGAGCCAAGCCCGGAAATTCTACAGCAGTTGAGAGAATTCACAGTGATGTTTATGGATAGGAAATTAAAATTTAAAAATGAGTCTGCCGAAGCATCAATTCCACATTAGGGATCTTTCCTTTCCATCATTCCACTGATCTGTAGAACAGGGCTCTGTTCCCTGTAGTTCTACCCAAGATAGTAGATTACACTTTGAGGCACCAGTTTAGTTTGCTTATCATGAAACAGTGTTCAAGATGATGTCATCTGTTGCATGGCTGATGCTGAACAAAGATCAGCCACATTCAGGGAAATCATTTCCAGATGTGACCAGGCCAGTTTCCCAGTGTGGCTGATCAAAATGAAAATGATTGCTATTGCAATCTAATGCACGCTAAATAATCTTCATGCCCATAAGAATTAGATGTGTCCAACTTCAACCCAATAGGAGTTTTACATATTTCTTAAATTTAGCAACATTGGCCTTGGGGTTCTGCCTCGGTTAATTTTATACATGACATTTGTTTTTCTGATGAGAGACAAAATGTAAAATCTTAATCGTCACGTTGGTGCCAATAGATTTGGTTTCATTTGTTCACAGGATGTGGACATCCTAGCAGAGCTGTATTCACTGCCTATCCCTAAGTGGCTCCTCTGAGCATTGTGGAGGACCACTGAGAATCAACCTGATGTTGCTGTCGAACTGGAATCACAAGGAGGCTAGAATGGCAAAGGGCACTGAATTTTTAACCCTTGAAAAATGTTATGATCCACAGGGAATTTAAAGAGAAACTGGTAGTTTCATAATAACTATTACTGATTCCAAACTTTCTTAATAATTAGATTAAAATGCATAATTTGGGGTTTGAAATCTCTAAATTATCTATCTAGGCCTCTGGTTAATGCTTCTGTACTTTTACTATGGTCACATCGTCTGCAGACTTTTATGTTTCAGTTTGCACCTCATCACCTGCCCCTGATACTGTATAGTTGTTCAGAGGCTGATTCCTTTCATGGTTGGTTTGTGTAGGGAGACGATAATAACAAGATTAAAGTAAATTTTAAGCCATATCAGGAATTCCACAGTGTTTCTATTTTATCTATTTACAATTTTAATTTTTCATAGATACAATTGACTTGTTGAGTTTCTGAAGTAAAGAAAATGTCCTTTGCACTCCTTGGTTTCACTCTCATAAATCCTGTTCTTATTTTTGTAGATTGCAAATTATTTAGCAACAGCCTAAACTTTGCCTTTTGTTTCTGAGGAGGGCAGCAGAAAGAATTTCTTTAAGATAGTCTTCATCTTTTTTTTTATATATAATCACCTGTGTGAGGCTAAACTAGAAAATTGGTCTCATGGTCTTTTCTTTACCAATGATTTGTGAGACAGTTTAAAAGAGAATTCTTTGTGAAAATTGCTAGTGTTTGGTTGAATTAACTGAGTTCCAACTTATTGTTAATGGCTGGAACTGTGGAGGAGGAAGGAATGGGGAGAATCTTTGAATGCTGTTGTTACCTTCTTTCTATGCACCTAGAGTTGAGGATGATTCCCTAGAAGTAATATAAAAATGAATAGCTGTCAGTGGCATGAAATCGGATGAGACTGATCTCCTTCCATCGTCGCTGACTATAAATCCTCAAGGTTCAAGGCTTTTTTTAATACTTTAAAATGTATTATGCATGATATACTTCAATTTTTGTCTGGCATAAGGCAAACAAAAAGTTGCCCAGTGCCCCTAACAATAGGAGAAAGAGAAGCTAAAGAGAATCCCTTCAGAGACACTGTGTCCGTGGATTCGCCTCCAGCGCTCCCACAGCCTCTGAAGTTACAGAGTCTAGTTCAAACCTTCGGCGACCCAGCATCATTTCTGTTTAAAAATAAACTGAAAAGTACACCTGTAACTGCAAAATGATTTTTGAAAATTATTTAATATTTAGCAAGGATAGCATAGCAGTTAACAAAAGCTTTTAGAGAGGCAGCAATCTGAGTTCGAATCTGATGCTATCTGTAAGGAGCTTGAATGTTCTCCTCATGCCTGCATGGGTTTCTTCTGTGAGCTCCAGTTTCCTCCCAAGTTCCATTGGAGTGCAGTGTTAGGAGGTTAATTGGTTGCATAAGTGTATTTGGGTCGAATAGGCTACTGGGCTGAAGGGTCTGCTACTGTGCTGTATGTCTAAACGTTACAAAATAGTTAAAATATTTCTTGGACAGATCCCTTTTACTTTGCCCTGATGAGATAGGATAGCTTGTTGAAGTAAGCATTGAAACTTTTGATGGCCTAATCTCATAGAGAGTCTGGAATTTTTCAAAAGCATTTTGAAACATTTTTGCATATTTTGAGCATAATTATTGCTCACAGATTGATAATAAAAGTGGCATTTTTCTTTTCTCCTTGGACTAATGATCTGGGCACGGCTCAAAGAACTTTATACAGCTCATTATTATGCCACTAAAACTTTTGTGGCAAAATTGACCATATGTGGGTCCTGAAGTTTTACAATCTGATAGAACATGATGATAAGGCAGTATACAGAAGAAGGGAAATCTTACTGTTTTATTTTAAAGCATATCTATTTAAATCTGCAGAGTCCCATTTTGTAGGCTTACTTTGGCCAGAACATATGGTCCTCAAATCCTCTTTGACTCATTTGACTGAGTATGTGTTGTCTAGCATTAGTGAATAGAGTGATTCCAATTTTATTTCAGATTTTGACCGAGCGCTCTGATGCCATCTGGCGGTGAGGGAATAGTGGGATTGTGAGGTGGGGTGGATTGGTGTGAAGAGACAAGGAAACAAAAAATCACAGAGCTCATTGGGACAAACAGATAATGGAAATCAATCACAATTCCCGCTCCTTATTTCTAACCCATGGCTTCTGTGTTTCATGCATGAGGGCACCCAAATCTCTCTGTACAGTGGGATTCTATCATCTCTCTTCATTAAGCTGTTCTTCCTACCAAAGAAGATATCCATATAGAACCATAGAGCATTACAGCCCTTCACATCTGTGCCGAACTATTATTCTGCCTCGTCCCACGGATCTGCACCCAGTCCGTAGCCCTCCATACCCCTCCAAATCATGTACCTGTCCAAATTGTTCTTAAATTTAAAATTGAGCCTGCATTCACCACTTCAGTTGGCAGCTCATTCCACACTCCTACCTCTCCCTGTGTGAAGAAGTTCCCCCTCATGTTCCCCCTAAACTTTTTCCCTTTCACTGGGATGGCTGGCTTGGTAGTTAGCAGAAGACTGTTGCAGCACCAGTGCTCAGGACCAGGGTTCGAATCTCATGCTGTCTGTAAGGAGTTGGTATGTTCTCCCCGTGACTGCGTGGGTTTTCCCCATGGGCTCCAGTTTCCTCCCACTCTTCAAAAACGTACAGGGGATTTTAGGTCAAATGGGTGTAATTGGGTGGCACACACTCATTGGCTGAAAGGATCTGTTACCATGCTGTATGCCCATGCCCATGTCTATGTATGCCTTTAATCAATGTCCTCTGGTTTGTATCTCACCTAACCTCAGTGAAATAAGCCTAGTTGCATTTACTGTCTATACCTCTCATAATTTTGTAAACTTCTATCAAATTTCCCCTCATTCTTCAACGCTCCAGGCAATTAAGTCCTAACCTGGTTAATCTTTCCCTTTAACTCAAGTCCTGAAGCCCTGGCAACATCCTTACATTTCCCCACACTATAGGTCATCTGCTAAACTTGTATCTACCTGTTTAATCAATTTGAAGTATTTTCCAGTCATTTCTTTCATCCAAACCATTTGGGTTTCCCATTCAGTAGTGGCTGTGATATATGTAGCCCCTTTGCCTTCATCATCAAACAGATTGTAAATAGTTAAGGCTCCAGCATTTAATCACATTGCTCCCAGTGATTACACAGTGACATTTTCAACTCCCTACTCTTTTTTATGATAGCCAGTTCCCTATTCATAATAACCTTTAATGTGAAATCTTTTAAATTTTGTTTACAATGCAGTAGAAGCCGATTCTGGCTATTGAAACTCGTGCCACTCAATAACTCCCAATTAACCTACAACTCCGTATGTTTTAGACATCTTATTAAACAAAATGCATTCATCAGCTACATCCAACATGCCTATTACATTCTCCAAGAACATGAATAAATTTGATAAAATTTATTTCTCTTTCATCAAATGATCTCCATTGTGATATTCTAAATATACTTCCATAATAATGGATTCTAGTGTTGTTCCCTATGAGGGAATTCTGCTTTCTGTCTCCCTTCCTTCTTGAATAGGGGCATTACTTTTGCAGAATTCCATTTTACTGGCACCTTTCCAGAATCAAGGGAACTTGGAAAAATCATGATCAATCCATCCATGATCTCAATGAACATTTATTTTAAGACCCTAGGATGAAGGATATCAGTCCCAGGAAACTAGCCCCATAAATATCTTTGGACCCTTCCTCCAGTAATAATAATCACTTTGGATTCCTCCTTCCATTTGCCAGAGTGAGTTATTTTCTCTCGCGCAGAAAGTGATGCAGTTGATGATGTGATTCCTGGTTATAACGATGTGGAGAGACTTCAGTGAACATTGCACGTGAATGCAGTCCTTTTGCTGCCTGGTTCATGACCCTGAAGGAACTGGCAGCATTTAGATAGCTGCAAATGATTTCCTTTGCTGAAGGATGTTTAATCTGCGTGCACAGTCCCCTGGGCCACCGATGACAAAGGCTGACAGTTTAGTGCAATGAACAGTGTATGTTGAAACAGTAGAGATTGATCAGGCGAACACATTAGGTTGTGGGTTGGATACATTTGGATTGCTCACCCCTGCTTTTAACTGTCCTCAGTCCTTTGATGTACATTAAATGATGGATAATCTTACAATCAATTTACAGAAAACCATATTTTCCACAACAGTTGTCTTTTTTTGCCTTGGGAGAACAAATGGTGGAGACCCTATTTTTTGATATTTTTAACATCATCCTAAACATATTGGTGTGAACTTATCATTAGAATGAATCTAGATGTGACTATTTCAGGAAAGACATTGCTGTCAGATATATACTTTATACAGTAGTTTATACCTCAATCAATTTCAGAATTACACTGTCACGCTTAATGTTACATTTCTTGTTTCGTTTTAGCAAAGCTTCACAGTACAAATGTTCATCTCGAAATATTATTATATTGCCCACTATAGTCTTTATGTGGTTAAACATTGGGAGTTACAGTATATGCCAGCTCTCAGTCATCCCCAAACATTTTCAAGATCTCCACGACAAAGAATGATATTGTTGATTATCTTAATTCCAGGAATACTGGAAGACTGTTCCTCAGGTCTCCATTGCTGGTCTCCTTTTACCTTTAAACCTTGTTTGTGGCTTCTTATTTTTTTAAAGCTTATCTTTAATATGATCTTCCTTCCAAGTCACCAGTGATTTGCTTTGAAATGTATTTCAAGCTTCTCTTAAAATCTGAATGGATGGTATTCATTCTGTTCTAGTCGAAGGTTAATGTGAAATTCCCAGCATTCAATCTTTTGATTTAATTTACATTCCAAAGTTCTCATGCTCAATTAATATGTTCTGGAGAGGAAAATGCATTTTTAACAAGAATCTCTAGGGAATTCCAGAATTCCATACAACTGTATCTTGAATAGTTAGACTTTCATTACTTCAAGACATGTTATTATATGTCACTTGTCATTTCTCATTTCTAAAATGCTGTAAAATGTTTCTCTCCATCGTTACTGGTATCTTGTTTATTTTCTATGTTTTTATTGTAATTGAATGCACATCAGCTACTTTTTCAAATTATGTTTATAACCATATATAAACATATAACAATTTACAATACGGAAACAGGCCATATCGGCCCTTTTAGTCGGCATTGATTTACGTGAAACTCCAACTAGTTCCACCTACCTACTCCCTGCCCATAACCCTCCAACCCCCTCACATCCATGTACTCATCTAACCTCTTCTTAAAATGACAGAATTGACCCTGCTGCAACTATCTCTTCTGGAAGGTCATTCCACTCAGCCACCACTCTCTGAGTGAAGAAGCATCTTCTAAAGTTTTGCCTCTAACCCTTAACTTATGACCCCTTGTTCCAATCTCCCCTACCCTCAGGGGAAAGAGCCTATTCACATCTACTCTGTCTATTCCCTTCATAATTTTAAATACCTCTATCAAATCCCCTCTCAACCTTCTACGCTCCAATGAATAAAGTCCCAGTCTACTTGATCTTTCTCCATATTTGAAATACTGCAATCCAGGCAGCATTTTAGTAAACCTTCTTTGCACCCTCTCGACCTTATTGATATCCTTCCTATAATTTGGAGACCAGAACTGCACACAGTATTCCAAACTTGGCCTCACCAATGCCTTAAACAGTCTCAACATCACCTCCTAGCTCCTATATTCTATGCTATGATTTATAAAGGCCAGCATACCAAAAGCCTTCTTCACCACCCTATCCACATGAGATTCCACTTTCAAAGAATGATGAACCATTGTTCCAAGATCTCTCTGTTCCTCTGCATTCCTCAGTGCCCCCTCCCCTTCAATGCATACGTCCTGTTTTGGTTATTCTTCCCAAAATGAAGCCCTTCACACTTATCTACATTAAACTCCATCTGCCACCTTTCAGCCCACTCTTCTAAGCAGTCCAAATCCTTCTGCAGTCCATGAAAACCCTCCTCACTATCCACAACTCCCCCTATTTTTGTATGATCTGCATATTTACTAACCCAATTTACCACCCCATCATCCAAATCATTAATGTAAATGACAAACAACAAAGGACCTAACACCGATCCCTGAGGCACACTGCTCGTCACTGGCCTCCATCCTGACTGGCAATTATCCACCATGACTCTCTGGTGCCTATCTTCTAGCTACCGTTGAACCCATCTGACTATCTCAACATTAATTCCTAGTGACTGAACCTTCCTCACTAACCTTTCATGTGGAACCTTATCAAAAGCCTTACTGAAATCCAAATAGACCATGTCAATTGCTCGACCTTCATCAACCTTACTAATCATAATCAAAGAATGACACGGGTGTGAGAGACAGGATTGCTTCATTCTTTCCTTCTGGACAAGGTATAATGCTATTAAGGTGAATATAAGGTGGCTTTATCATTTGGTATTTGTTGTTGGCTTTTGTATTCCCTCTAATTTATTGTGATAAATCTGATATATTGTCTTTCTATACCTCAAGCCATTCACTTAAAATTTCAATACAAAAGTGTGCTGGGGAATCTCAGCAGGTCACGCAGCCAACATGAGAAGTAAAAGGGTAACCAATGTTTTGAGTCTGGGCCTAGACCCTTTACTTCCTATTGAAGCTGTGTGACCTGCTGAGTTTCCCCACACATTTGTGTATTACACTCAACCCCAGCATCTGTAAACTTTCTTGTTTAACTCCATTCCCTTCCAATTTTCAGTTTGTAAATACAGGAATGCAAAATCTTTGAGAATAAATTTAATTCAGCTATCCATGTAAATGAATGCACAAAAGTGATGGAGAAACCCAGCAGGTCACTCAGCATTCCTTATGTAACAAGGATATGTAACAAAGGTTCAGGGCCTGATCCTTTCATCAAGGTGTGAACAAAAAGCAGGCAGGTGCCTGACGAAAATGGTGGGGGGAGGGGCACAGGCAAGAGGTCATGGGTAGATTTGGAAGAGGAAAAATCTGGGAAGCGATGGAGGGAGGGGACAGCTGTCAGGATGGAAAGTGAAGTGGCTAGGAAGCTGGAGGAAAGGAGACACAGAGACAGACAGGGGAGGGCTCTAGAGAGTTCGCTATTAATGCCATCTGGTTGAAGAGTGCCTCCAGTACTTTTGTGTATTGAACTACAATCACAGCGTCTCCGGACATTCATATAAATGAATCTTAAGACTAGTTGCGTCTTCTAGTCACATCATTGTAAATCAATCAAGGCCAATCCACACTTGTAATGAATGCCTTATCATGTATTTCACACAGGTTGCAGTACATAGATTACTGGGCTAATTCATATTTTCTAAAGAAGGTCCTCTTTTATTGGCCTAGGTGGGCCAGATGGGGAAATACTCCCATTTAGGTATTCTAGCCTTGTCATAATGGATTCATTGTTGTTGGGATAATTGGTCAAGAAAGTTATTATAGTTTTATGGAAATCAACCACATTTTGATGTGAGGACCAACCAAATTAAGTTGCACCAGTGAAACTGAGTTTTTTTTACAGAAACTTCATGGGACCTCTTCAAAAGGCTGGAGCACTTTAATAAGGTATGTAGAGAAGATTTGATTCCTGACAAAGAAGTGGGATAAACTTTTTATTAATGTATCAGAGATTGATTTTGATCATTTACTGGAGACGCGATTACATTCAGGGGACATAATGTGTGAGAACATTTGGGATGGATGCAGAAATAGCTTTCTTGAAATGAAAGAAAGGAAACAGTAGCTTTAACCCCAGGGAGTCCCTGTCTGTAGCACCCAGACAGAAGTAAGCCAGGACTATGAAAAAAACCCACAAAATTTAACTTTTCAAGTCTGCAAAATACAGTGCACTCTTTTATAACTGGACATATCAAATTTGTTATGATAGCAAAGTAAGCTCTATAGCAACTATTGTAATGCTTTGGAGCTGACTGCCCAGGAAGGATGGGGAAAGCCGTTTTGTTTGTTATTTCTGGCAGGGCTTCCTGGCTTAAGTCCCTCTTATTCTGTGGGGGGACCTTGGAGAGCATTCTTTTCCATCCCAGAAACTCTGCCAATATGGCAGAGTACATCACCACTCCCACACCTCCTCACTACACCCTCTCTCATCCTATTTTCAGCTGTTTGCCTCCAAAATGTCTGATCTGCTAAACCCAGAGCATTTGCAGTGGCAGAAGCTAATGGAAAAAATTAAACATGCATGGCACATTCCAGAAATTTGTTGTATTGCTTAACAAGGCCTACCCCTCTATAAACGGCTCTTGTGAACTGCTAAGCACAGCTATCTGCTGTACTTCTCATTCACTACTGCGGTGCCAAGCTTTCAAACCTTTTGATCATTTTCTTCAACTAAAGTAAAAATAATGAGGGTTTGGCTTACAGGTAGTCCTCAGATTTTGACACTCAGCAGTTTTGGATTTTATTCCTTAATTAAAGCCACATTGGGATTTCTATTGAGAGAGTGGTGATATTTGTTAAGTACTTGCCAGTTAAGAAAGGGATCTGTTGAGAAGACTGGAAAACACGAAATAGCAACTGTTGGCTTAACATTTCTATCGAGTTCACAGTCTGTCAAAGGAATTGTGCTCTGTGAATGATAAGTTAATATTTTCACTGAGACCACCCACATTTCAAAAGGCTCACATAGTTGATCCTCAAGTTAGAGTCACTGACAACTCAATGGAATTTTTGTGTCCAAAACATAGTTTTTGTTTATTCAGTGACTAATATTCTTGGATTCTGGGTGTGCATTTTCCATCATTTGACATGGACAGGTGTGCTTTTTATATGATGAGAAGTTCAGCCGGGACAGCCGCAGAGAAAAATAGAATATTGGTGAAGGAGGAGTCTTATAAAATTTCTATGTTGCAAAAATAGTGCATTTTCTTAATTTTAAAAAGTGCCTATTTTCATCTTGGGATGGAAGCGTAGAATGCTACAGCACAAAAAACAGGCCATTTGGCCCCTCTAGTCTGTGTTGACCATCCTCACCCTCGTCCCACTGGATTTCGTTGAATCACTTCTTTTAATTCAATGACCTATCTTGACAAGTTTGGTCAAATTAATGTCCATTTCAAAAGGATGCAAAGCCAAAAAGCAGAAAAAAACCACATTGAACATTTGAAACCGGCTGTTCTTACATTGAATGTCAACAGTTTCCATTTATTAAAACCAAATAGGCTTTGGGTGAGAACATTGCCTAGAAAAGGCAATCAGTTTACTTGAGTGAATCCCTCATGAGGATAAAACCAATGCATTATAATTTGTTTATAAAGTGTTCAGGAAGCCCATTGAACTATATTGACACGACGAGGCTCATTTTAATCTGCGGTGACCCTGTCTTGGAACATCACAATGGTCGTAGACATAATAAGGTTCCAGTATGAACCAGTCTTCCCTCTCCCCCCAATTTGCTAGTAAAGTAAATAAACATCAAATGATGGGTAATGCACATGCTGATTCCAAGTATGCAGCTCTTTCAGACATGTTCTCATGCCAGGATTATTTCACGTGAAGATTTATCTGAACACTGTCGCTCAGAGTTTATTTATGTATCTTGAAAATGTGCGTACTGTTGCCTGTGTGTTCAGCATATTTAATTGGTGGATGTGGAGGTTCTGCACATGTGTGTAAGTACTCTTGCAGAACTGTCTACAGAATTTAGCAGTCAAAACCACAGACAGGCAGACCTGAGGTCGGGAGGTGCACAATGGCTGCACTTTTACTTTAAAGTAATGTTTCAGACTGGAGTCTTTCAGTTTATTTATGAGATGAGGTGAGATATTTAGCTTTTAAAAGATTTGTCCAATCTTTCATTGTTGTAAGCTATGTGGAACTGCATTAAATCTGAGAGTTACTAGAAAACAGATAGGATTTCTTTTGTAAATTACCTGTAACAAAGTGGTAAACTTTCCTCTCTATGCATCTCAGAAAATATAAAGGAACATGTGGTTCTTCAGGTTGACATGTGACCTGCCAAAATCCAGTCAATGCAAAAAGAACTTCATGGCAAAGAGGGTGACAACAAGGCAACATGTTCAGAATTAGTCGCATTTGCGCTGTCAGCATTTTGCTCCTGTACTGGAAAATTCTCAAACCCCAGAAATGATGCACAGGAACAAACATTGCAGAGTCCCTGTAATCATGCACATTTAGCCCCCACATGTCCAGCTGTGAACTGTCATTGTCAAATAACTACATGACAAATTTAATTTTTAATGTATTCAGGGTCAGGGAATATCACAGGAGAAAAGTATTGATCCCAAGAATCACAGGCTGGTCATTACAGCCGGGCTTGTTCAGGCTGAGAAGGGAGTGATGTTGCAACAACTGGGAAACCAAGACAAGGTCCAATTAACACCAAGACAATGATTTTTCCTTTCCTTCCCCCTTCACTGATTTACTGCAAGCTCCAACTTGAGAGGGATGAGTAGAATCACTGGAAGTGCAAGATGTATCAAGGAAATTGTGATTGCCAAGAGTTTGTAGCTTGAGGTTACAGCAGACTCTAGAGATAGAACTTGCCTGCTGAACCTGGCCATACTGTCTACTTGGAAATGCCAGCTTTCCTGTCAACCCCATCCTAGATTGTTAAATCTACAAGTCTGAGACAAGCATTTTCATTGGAATATTACGATTACTGGCCTACTTTTTGCAAGTTGGTCTCCAACCCCTCCATCATGTTAATGGATGTAGGAACATTTGTGGAGGCTTCAGTGTGGTTTTCAATGTTTTAATTGTTTAATGGCTGAACATCCAGGAAGAGATGAAAATTAATGCCATTCATTGTAATTCCCATTTAGTACAGGATTAACAGCAACTGACATGGGGTTCAGTCATATAATAACTAATTTGTGTCACTATATTGTCTCATTAAAAGTAATAATACATTGGGTAAGTAGACATTTGTAGGTAAGTGCACAGATTGAAGAGATAGTGTGGATGGGGACCTTGAGCAACTGCTGTTAATTGATTTTGTTGCAAAGGTCCAGCTGATCAAACAGACCCCATTCTTTTTTGGAATAGATCATCTGTCTTGATCTGAATAAGACACAACAAGAGGAATCTTGCATCAATTTGATTGAGAAGCCTGAGGGACTTTTCTGCTGACATTTTTTTATAACTTATGGAATTATAAATTGATATTTTTGGAGATAAGTGAATGTTTAAATATTTCACAAATGAGAGCTGATGTGATAGACAACAGACAATAAGTACTAGAGTAGGCCATGCCCATTGAGCCAGCACCACCATTCATTTAGATCATGGCTGATCTTCCACTATCAGTACCCTGTCCCTGCCTTCTCCCCATAACCCTTAATTCCCCTGTCTGCAAGAACTTTATCTAACTCCCTCTTGAACTTATCCTGAGAACCTGCCTCTACCACCCTCTGTGGCAAAGCATTCCACAGACCAATAACTCTTTGGGTAATTTTTTTTCTCATCTCTGTCCTAAAGGGCCTTCCCTGTATTCTTAAACTATGGCCTCTAGTCCTGGCTTCCCCAACATCGCGAACATGTAATCAGTTTCTATCACGCCCAATTCCTTAATAATCTTATATACCTCAATCATATCTCCCCTCATCCTTCTAAATTCCAACATATACAACCCCAGTTTATCCAACCTTATGGCATACATCAATCTCGCCATCCCCAGAACTAACCTTGTGAATCTACGCTGCACTCCTTCAATAGCGAGAATGTCCTTCCTCTAATTAGGAGACCAGAACTGGACATAATACTCCAGGTGTAGTCTCACCAGGGCCCTGTACA
Source organism: Narcine bancroftii (assembly GCF_036971445.1). Taxonomy (NCBI): domain Eukaryota; kingdom Metazoa; phylum Chordata; class Chondrichthyes; order Torpediniformes; family Narcinidae; genus Narcine; species Narcine bancroftii. Next base: position 1,030,989 of record NC_091474.1, read on the forward strand.
ACTGCAGAAGGACATTTTTACTCTTATACTCTACTCCCCTTTTTATGAAGGCAAACATGCCCATTTGCCTTTTTCACAGCTTGTTGAACCTGCATGCTAGCTTTTAGTGACTGATATACAAGTACACCTCGATCACATTGCCCTTCCCCACAACCTAACTTGACTCCATTTAAATAATAATCTGCTTTCCTGTTCCTGCCACCAAAGTAGATAACCTCACATTTATCCACATTAAACTGCATCTTCCATGCATCCGCCCACTCACCCAACCTGTCCAAGTCCCCCTGCATTTTCCTGATATCCTCCTCACACCACACTGCTACCTAGTTATTAATAATCCCCTTATCTAAATAATTAATACATATGATAAACAACTGAGGATTGGAATAAATTATCAAGCAGGTCCACTCCGAAATATTCTGATATTAAAAGAAATTACTTTTTAATTATGGCAAACAAAATTGTCTCTTCAACTCCATTTTCTCTCTGGCCTCTTTATATTCATTATCTCAATTACATTAAATAGATGTGTAGCACAAAAATAACAATTGATTGAAAGAAAAACAACTAATTAGCAGTTTAATGTCGATGAAAATGTCCTAAATTTCAGATTAATGGACAATGCACAGATGCTATTATTTTGCACCTTTAATACCTGCTTAACAAAGTATTTCTACTCCTCTATTATTTGAAACTTCATTTCTTTTTGTTCCTTTGCACCTTAAAAGGTTTTACAGTTGAATTTATCACTCAGCCGTTGGTAAAAAGCATTCAAATAATGTTTGATGGTTTTTCAATGTTGGGATCTATGCCATGAAATCTTAGCTTGTTTGGCTGGGGAGCACAAATTCCTTGGAAGTGCCTACAGACGACTTTTAATTTTTATGTTAGGCTGAGTTGCAGTTATTACCATTGACTTCTTTGCATTTGCTTTATATTTAGAAGTAAGTTTAAAGTGGATATCTGATTAAAAGTACAGATGTTAAGTATTATTTACTTCTTGGGGGGTGGTTATGTGTAATATCCAGTAGTATTCATACTGAAATTTTTTCAACTGGTAGAGGTACTTTTTACTGACATTCTTAACATGCACACTGTTAGTTTCATTGTACTCAGGAAACTATTGCTATTTCTTAATCTGCCCAAAATAGCCTCCATTCCCACTCACTGGAGAAAGGGGAGATGAGGCCTATCTTCTAAATCTAAATAGTTCTTAATGTCCAGGCTATTTTTTAAAAAAAATCAAGTTTATGATAAGCTGTAAAATGTGTTTTATATCAGGTTCCTGTGTCTAAGTAGTTGTGTTTGGTATAATAATAATGTGAAAGTAGTTTAGAAATGAATAAGCTACTTGAGTATTGAAAATTATGGAAATGATGTACCAAGTTAAATAGTAAAATTAATCTGTAAACTAGATAAAAAATCTAGCTCCACTGAATTCAGGAACAGTGTGATGTGCATATATTGTATGTTCTAAATATCCAATACTGTGAATATATTGGATATTTACAAAATACAGTCAAGAGAGATTATGCTAAAGAAATGCTCTTGTAGAATGGTGAATATCATAATGTTGAAAATACTGAAGTATTATCAGTGTAGAGAAGATCATGATACCTAAGTTAGTTCTGGTCAGAAGAGCAAGAATAGCACACATTACAAATAGTTTGTTCACTTCATATTGTTACAAAAGTACATTTTAGTTTCAGTTCCAAAAATAAAGGCAGAATACAATTTCATCCTGCTCCATTCACAATTGTTAGATGATACAAAACTAAGAGTATAATTGAACCCAATATCCAAGCCATTCTAGATCACGCATATCATTCTAAAGTTATTGTTGTAAAAAGTGCCTATCTGAAGTAGATAAAATAATTTTTATTTAGATTAAATTATCTTTTAATGGCTTTTCCAACTTTAAAATGACAGTGAAATCTATCAGAATGTTATAGATTATTTGTTTTACCGTGCCCAAAATAGTATTTAAGAAGTAAAAAATGGAATTTGTGTTTCCAAATTAATTGATTGCGCAAGACACACAAATAAAGGCATGAGCAGAAGACGAGCCAATAAATGCAGTGAAGCAGAAAACGGAAAAAGTCTCGCACCTTCATACAACTGGTGGAGATGGAGCGGCTTGCCAGCACAATCTTCATACAACTGCTGGAGTTAGAGCGGCTTGCCAGCACAACCTCCTGCACATTCATGAAGGAGCTTTTAAATGTTTAAAATTTAGACATACAGCACAGTAACAGGCCATTTCGGCCCAGAGTCCGTGTCGCCCAATTTCTCTTCTCTTCTTTGGCTTGGCTTCGCGGACGAAGATTTATGGAGGGGGTAAAAAGTCCACGTCAGCTGCAGGCTCGTTTGTGGCTGACAAGTCCGATGCGAGACAGGCAGACACGGTTGCAGCGGCTGCAGGGGAAAATTGGTTGGTTGGGGTTGGGTGTTGGGTTTTTCCTCCTTTGCCTTTTGTCAGTGAGGTGGGCTCTGCGGTCTTCTTCAAAGGAGGTTGCTGCCCGCCAAACTGTGAGGCGCCAAGATGCACGGTTTGAGGCGATATCAGCCCACTGGCGGTGGTCAATGTGGCAGGCACCAAGAGATTTCTTTAGGCAGTCCTTCTACCTTTTCTTTGGTGCACCTCTGTCACGGTGGCCAGTGGAGAGCTCACCATATAACACGATCTTGAAAAGGCGATGGTCCTCCATTCTGGAGACGTGACCCACCCACCACAGCTGGATCTTCAGCAGCGTGGACTCGATGCTGTCGACCTCTGCCATCTCGAGTACTTCGACGTTAGGGATGAAAGCGCTCCAATGGATGTTGAGGATGGAGCGGAGACAACGCTGGTGGAAGCGTTCTAGGAGCCGTAGGTGATGCCGGTAGAGGATCCATGATTCGGAGCCGAACAGGAGTGTGGGTATGACAACGGCTCTGTATACGCTTATCTTTGTGAGGTTTTTCAGTTGCTTGTTTTTCCAGACTCTTTTGTGTAGTCTTCCAAAGGTGCTATTTGCCTTGGCGAGTCTGTTGTCTATCTCATTTACACTCAATTAACCTACACTGTCGGTATGTTTCAAATGGTGGGAGGAAACCAGAGACCCCGAAGAAAATCCACAAAGACATGAGGAGAATGTACAAACCCCTTAACAGACAGTGGGAGATTTGAACCCTGGTCACAATTGCTGGTGCTCTAAAGGAGTTTGTGAAGCATATGTATCTAAAAATTCAATGGTACGGCATAGTATCCTTCAATTAAATTTTTTTAAAATTCTAGAACAAAACACAACACTGAGCACTTTTTGAGCAATTCAGCAGGTGAAGGAGCATCCACGGATAGAAATGATCAGTCATCATTTAGGGTCGGGGCCCCTTTATCGAGACTCAAATATGAGGAGGTGATATTAAGTTTGTCAGGAGCGGAACAAAAGAAAATGAGTTTTTTCTTTTGTTCCCCCTTGATAGACTTGTTATCATTCCTTCCAACTTTAATCTTCATAAAGGGTCCTGACCCGAAACATTAACTGACCATTTACATCCATGGACGCTGTCAGCTTGTCTGAGCTCTCCAGCTTCTCATTGTTTGACAATATTCCAGCATCTGTAGGTTTTCAGTTTCTCTGGTGATAACGTCTGGATTATTTTGTGCTGCCCCAAATGATAAATCAACTGAGCACATCTTGATGTTAATCACTCTTCTGACCATGATGTGATTCCTGCCTCAAGTGTGTGGGAGGTGACGTTGTTCACCTTGCATGTCACATTGTCCCAAGAAAGCTCACGGCCTGAACACCAAATTAAGCACTTGCATATTTAGCTAAATCACCAGCATGCATCTTTTGATTCTTTTCTCACAAGAATCAGACCCTCCTATCACCCGTGACCTCCAGCCGGACCCCTGACTGCCCCTCCCCAAGATGTTGACATCTGTCCCAGCAATTTCCTCTTACAATTTGCTGCCAGTCCCAATTTCTTTCCCTTCCTTCCCAATGTTCTGCCTACCTGCTGCTCTACTTCAAACCAGTCACTGGTATACTCAAACCTTGCAACAAGGCCAACCTTCCTCTCCCTTTCACTTACAATTCCCTCATCACTCAGCTGGTTTCCAGCTCCTTCCTTCAATCCCCCAGCACCTTGCTGGCTTCCTGCTCCTGTTCTCTGTCATCCTTGGTTCTCCTCAGTGCCTGGGAGGACAGTTAACCCACTCTTTCCTCTCCCCAACCCACACAACCCCTCTACCCTCAAACACCAGTTGTCAGTCTTCCCCACTCTCCATCCCTTTCCCCCTCATCTCAAAATTTGGACCCCTCTTTTAAATGAATAAATCAGACTTGAATCTGGCCAACTCCTGAGCCCAACTCTGAGAAGAAGGACTGGAGAGCATATTTTTAGTCAGCTGCTCGTTTGGTGCCCTAGAGACTTGGAGAGCATAGTCACAGAAGTTGATGTGGTAGCATAAGCTGTACTGGAACTGTAGGTGTGCACCATTCCAGTATATGTTAATAGATTCCCCATGCTTTTGTTGAGTCTGCTGAGAGCCATTAATGTCCAATAATAAGATGATGTCACATGCCCAAGTTTAGCTGTTTTGTAAAACTGATAATGCTGTATAATTTATAGAAAAAAGAACCACCTGAGACAAGAAAGGTTGGCATCACCATCCACTTTGTCCAAAAATCGGGTAATGCCATATCTAATTGATATAGTAAGAATAGAAATTTCCGATTAAAATTTGTGGAAGTGGACAAATCCAGCCAGAACACCAGAAATGAGCACAAAAGAAAGGCATGCTGAATTCTCAACATTCAATTCTGTGCAGTTCCAGGCAACTATACTTTGCAGCAACCAGAAAAGGGTACCTCCCCTGATCGACACCTTCCCTGGGGAAGTCAAACAGTACTTTTGCACATTATGGCTACCATGAAGGAGACAAGAGGATTTACATGGGGAGTCAGCTCCCACATTTACTCAAAAGGACATGTGTGTCAGAGAGAAACATGACAGGAGAATTGGCACGAACTCTGTGCATGAACTCTGTGCAAATTATGGACGCTGCCACTTATCACATATGCTTAAGACATTGGGACATGTCAACCACTTACAGAAGTCCCTGGGCAAATTTTGGGATCCATACAATTTAATTTGGAAATGACTGCAAGCATGATTTACTGAGTATAAAAGGAAATTTTGCATGTTTCAAGCCAAAAAAAATGGCACTAAATTACCCAATTTAGAGCCAATTATATCCAGACTAAGTTTTTTTGTTTATCCATTATGTGCTTGAATAACTCCTCTGGCCCTCTTTCCCAAACAAATTTGAAGATAAAACACAGCCATCTACAGCACAGTACAGGTCCTTTGGCCCACAGTGTTGTGTCAACCTAACATTTGCCTAGAATTTCACTACTGCATAACCCTCCATTATTCTCAGTTCCATGTACCTATCTAATCATCTGTTAAAAGATCCCATGGTACCTGCCTCCACCACAGGTACTGGTAGAGCATTCTCTGTGTGAAAAATGTATCTGTTACTTGTCCTCTGCACTTGCTCCCAAGCACCTCAAACTTTGCCTCCTCGTGTTAGCCATTTCAATACTGGGAGAAAAAGCTCTGGCCATTCACACGATCATGTCTCTCATCATCTTTACGTCCCTCATTCTTCATCGCTCCATGGAGAAAGACTAAATTCACTCAACCTAACCTTATAAGGCATGCTCTCCAATCCATGCAGCATCCTTGTAAACCTCTTCAATCAATTAAATCTCTGCACCCTCTCTAGATCAGCCATTCTCAACCTTTTTTCAGCTATGGCTCCCCCAGAACTGCTCAAAAATTCCCTGTGAAGCAGTTACATTTTGGTTTCCATCGTACTTCTCAACGACTACATAAAAAACAATAAAAATATTTACGTTACATGAAGTGAAGAGCAAACAAGCCCATTACTTAAATGTGGCCCTTAGGGGAGTTATAGGGTGGTGACCAGAGATTAACATAAAACATATTTCCTGCTCATGAATCCCGATGAAATTTTAGCTCTTCTATATTTGCAATCTTTTCTCCCTGAATGCCATCATACTGCTTCTCTGAATGAGATTCTGGCTACCTGTATATCCCATTATTCCCTATTCTACATTCAGAGTTAGTCTTCACTCAGCATGACTTCTACTCTCTGGAACTGCTTCCAGAAATTCCTCCGGTTTACTGCGTCTCACAATTTACTTTTCTGCTGCCTCAAGACCTTGCCTTTTTGGCATTGAGATAAGGTGCTATGAATTCCAGAAACATTTGCAGCAGACGAATGAAATGAAACAGAAGTAAATGAATAAATAAGCAAATAGTACTTTGATATTTATTTACTGTGGCAAAAGATGACTTCAAGCAGGATATGAGTTGATTTCAAAAGACCCAGCATTGCTCATTCACCCAGTCTTTGCTGTTGACGAGCTAAATGTTTAGTCCAAGTAAATATATTGTACACAAAGGATTTTTTGTGCACAGGAGATTTCTCCTCACTTCCCAACTTCTTGTTGCCAGAAAGATGTTACCATATTAGAAATTGGTTGTGTGAATGCTACCAATTTTTCACATTGGTTGTAATGGACTGAGGTTCCTTGGACTGTGTTTTCCTTTGGGGTCGAGTTCATACTAGTAGCACATTCCAGTAAATTTCTACAGCTGAGAAAGTTTTCCATCATAAATAGTTTATGAATTGACAAGCAGCTGGAAATCACACAGAAGTAAATTTGCATCAATTTTATGAATTGGAATAACCAGTAAAGCTACCAAATTTCTCTGGTGGAAGACTCTATCTGTTTTCAAGGTGGAGGTTGTGGATTTGGGAGAGGGTCAGTGTGAAGGTGGAAAAGATTGATCATGGTCAGGGTGGGGTGACCAACATTATTCATGTAGAGATACCTCTACCTCGCCCTCACTTAGCTAATATTGGGTATCATTTTGTGACTGCTTCCTCTTACCTGGCTATTTTACTGAGCATCAGACCCATCAGATAAATAGTGAAGAAATTAATCAGTCTCTTGCTAGATTCGGGTGTTGCAGCAGAAGGCCTGTTTAATTTTTGAGTCAAGGCGGCAAGTTCACCATTTTTTAACTGAGATCATCCCATTTTTGCCAAATAGTGTGAGATACAATCTCCCACCACTGCATTAATAGCTAACTGAAATTCACAGTAAAAGACTGAAGGAAAGGAAGAAGCTAAAGACAGCCAGGAAAAATCGTATTGGTTTGGACCTTGGCTGTGAAGTACTAGTGGTTATTTTCCTTTTCACCTCTTTGGAGTTTGCAAATTACTTCTGATGAAACTTGTGTAAAGTAACTTTTATTTATTGACCCATTCATTTTTCAAGTTTATTCACTTCTTATCGAGTCAAGAGATGAAAAACTGATGCAACCTTGGCTTTAGGACCAGCAACATTATTTTGCCCAACATTAATTATGGACGTGTGGTTTTGTTCAAAGATTTTCTTATGGAGAGGTGGGAATGTGCCAGGTAACCCACAGCAAATCACACTGGATTAAACTGCTGCCTCATTAAGCTCTCAAGAATAGTGTGTCAGCAATTAATTCACATCAGCAAGTCATCAGGTAAAGCTCAACTCAAGTATTATAAGACTGTGGTTTTGCAAACATGTTATTGCATGCTCAATAAGCAAAACAACGTGAACCAAAGCATCAACAAGAAGTCCTCGAGCCATGTAATTCTGAGTCACAATTTTACTGAATTTTAGCCTAGTTTATTTAGTCAATTTCCAGAAACTTTTGCCTTTACAGCAGGGCTTCTACCATTCTGCTTATCTTCTACCTCTGCTATGAGCAATCTAAACAAGAATTATCATAAATATTAGTACAGCCTAGGAATTTACCTGAACTCCGCCTTTTAATGGGCATTATTTCCAACCCTAGGATATGCAGTAAACAATAATTGTGAATCAATAAGTGGGGAACTGTTCTCTGGTTGCCATCCAGTTCATCTCACTGCCTCAACCTTTCCTCATATCCTGCAGATGTTGCTTCTTGTTCTAAATGTACGGATGTTTTAATTTGTGGATTCACTGGTATGAATTTTTCTTTTTCTGAAATGGGTAATGGTGCTGCCATGAAGCAAAGTGTGGCTAATTATTGGCTCTAATCATTTCCAAAACAAAAAGAAATCCCAAATTATTAACCACCTGATCTTTGTTTCACAAAGCATGGTTTGCAAGTGCACAGGTTTCTCCAGCCCACATATAAAGTACAACTAGAAGAATGGGATGTATTCCAAAACTCAGAACCTGGTGGCAGTTAGTGTTCAGGATCACCTTTCAATTGACCACCTTATCGGACAAAGTGGATGGACATTGCTTAGCTCTTTGGCAAGCATCATGTTATCTGCTGGCATCCCAGAAACTGCCATTTCAAACATATTTTGGCCATAGCCTTTGTGAAACTGCATAATGGTGCATTATATTGCAAGATTGTTCTGAATTCTTTTGATAATAGTTTGTAGAGTTCCTTTTGCAATTCAGCTATCTGACTTTCTCTTGAAATCGTGCACAAATCTCTGGCAGAATGGAGGGTCGGCATCCATAAAGCTTCAGAAATGATCTTGGAGATCTAAAACCAATGCTTATGTCTTTGCCTCAATGGGAGGGTGAAAACTTACCCAATGCTCCCGTATCGCTAACTGCATGTAGGTTATGGAATAAGCCAGACAGTCCACCTCTATAGTGTGTTCTCCTTAAGTGCCCCAATACCCTTAAAATGGTGAGTACTTGTAAATAGCTTGTTTCAATCAAACAAAGCAAAACCACTTCACTGTGACAAAAAACGTGAGCTTTTAGCATCTGTGACCCTTCACTTTCACTGAGTCGTAGTTTCCTGAAATAAATGGGAAACCAGCTGAGATGTTATTGGCGGCCTTCACTGCAGCTTTTAATTGTAGAATATGATTAAAAAGTGGAAATAGGGAGGAGAACCTTTGGATGAAAACCCAAATAGTCGAGCAATGTCAAACAAGCAAATGAATAGGCTTCAGAAAGAAGGAGGAAGGAAGAATGTTTAACTCTTCTCTCCTCTGCATTCAGCAATATTGTATCTTAATCAGGAAGCTCATCTTCCACTGGAGACGCTCTAAGTTCTAGTGCAGACTGTAACTCTCTGTAAGGTTAGACTGAAACAAAAATGTAAACAAAAACATTGCAATGGAGGTTGAAGTGGTTGCTAATTGGATGTTACTAAGCAACATAATATACCACATTTTGGCTCCTGTACCGTAGAGACTGAAAGGCTGCATTAATGGCAAGTATTTCTCATATGGATCCTCATTACTATCCATCTGAAAGTTATTTCAGGAAAGAACGACTGACTTCCTCTCTGATCAGGCAATTTGCCACTGTATGATTATAAAATTTAAATATTCCAACGCGGAATATTAACACTTTGTGGTTTTCCTTTCTCGTGCTTGCGAGTCTTGCTGCTTTTGAAACATACTTAAAACACTTGTGGTAACATGTTTTATTTTTGATGAAGGTTTGTGAAATTGTAAATAGTGTATGGTAAAAAGTGACTTAAAGGCATGAGCACAGACTCTCTCACACACACACACTCACACACACACACACTCACACACACACACTCACACACACACACACACACACAAAGGCACACACACACACACACACACTCACACACACACACACTCACACACACACACACACACACAAAGGCACACACACACACACACACACACTCACACACACACACACTCACACACACACACACTCACACACACACTCACACACACACACACACACACACACACACACACACAAAGGCACACAGGCACTCTCACACACACACACAGGCACTCTCACACACACACACAGGCACTCACACACACACACAGGCACACACACACAGGCAGTCTCACACATACACACACACAGGCACTCACACACATACACACTCACACTCACACACACAGACAGGCACTGACCCTCCACTGGATAAGGACTATTACATTGTAGGGTTCCTGAAGGTGTGCGTTTACTTATCAGCTTCGTGCTCATCCCACATATTTCTCTAAATCCAGGTGTATTCAAGTATTCTTTTTACTTTTTGGAAATAAAAAGCTAGATTTGCATCGATTATTTGATAGTTTAGTTATTGAAAACAAATATTGGATTGTTGAAGTGGATTTTAAATGCAATTTTGAATTAGAATGATAGGCAAATATTCAAAAAAGTGTGTCACCCAAAAATGAGACAAGAGGATTCAAAGAAACATCTTTACTCTGAGGCAAGGCAGAGTTGATGTAAAAAGGGAAACTAGATAAATATGTAAGGGAGGTAAAAAAGAGAGTTAAGCTGATAGAATCTTTTCGGGAAAAATAAGAGATTTGTGAAATATAAATTTAGAGTTGAACTGGTTGGCATTAACAGCCTGTTTGGATGTTATTTATTCCAGGCAATAATTTTATTTTTGGTGCATATGCTTTGCGTGATCTACTTATTGCAAATCTTGACTTCATTAGAATCAAAGAGATATGCCTTAGTCTCAGGGGTGGCTAACCTTTTAATTTTTAATTTAGACATCTAGCACGGTAACAGGAATTTTGGCCCTCGAATCCATGTCAGCCTTACACCCCCAGTATGTACGCGTGGGCCAAAATGGCCTGTTAACGTGCTAGATGTCTAAATTAAAAATTAAAAGGTTAGCCACCCTCAGATACTTTAAACTGTGTAATCTGTGAAGACAAACTATGATGGATCAAATGGCCTCTTCTCATTCCACCCCTGAATATTAGAGATGAAAATATTTTGTCCCTTCGTGATAAAGTGTGGAAATAAATGTTGACTTCTCAAATTGGCTGCTCATAGTACCCCAAACTGTTTCAAGGACATTATTTTAGTCTTTAAATGATCCTTTGTAGGAAATTATGCAATTTTGCAAAACAATCCACCAATATTAGCCACACATATTTTAACCCATGTCCTGAAATGAATTGTGAACAATTTTGAAATATTCTGTTGAAAGTTTTCTGAAGCCTGGATAAACTTTGGTCACCACAATCTCCCTTTAATAGAGTCATGAGCTATCTAGCCCACTCATACATGCTGACCAAGTTACTCATCTGAGCTCATCCCATTTGCCTGGACTTAGGCCAAATCCCTTTAACCCTTTTCTATCCACACACCTGCCCAAATATCATTTAAGCATTAGCCGTTGGCTCTCATTCACCGACAGGCCATCTAGCTTTCTTGTTCAATATATGGCAGGGTTTATGGCTCAGCCCTTCATTCTTTGGTATTGACCATCCCCTTTTGTTTCCTGATTACTCATCCAACCTCTCTGAAGTGACCATTCATGATTGAAACATTAGGTCAATGAGGTAAGTAAATTGCTGTTTAATTGAACATAATATTAAAAATGTAACCAAGTTGAGATGTGTCATTGCTTTACAGTGTTGTATGTGAAGAAGATGCACCTTTTTCATTTTCAATGCTGGATGAGTATAAAGTGCTAAGTGATTAATTGAGGATTTTCTTCAGGTTACACAGTATGATTTTCCTTTGATATCAAACTTTTTTTTATAATTGATGTTTTCTTTGCTTCACCCACTTTTTTCTCTGTTCTTGAGATGCTGAAACACTATTTCAGCCTAATGGACATTCATCGTGTGGCAGCCAAGGTAATAAATGTTGAGGCTCCACCAAATCAAAAGTTGTATCAAGCCAAGATTAGTTCTATGCTCATTTTTTTTTCAATTTTTTTATTTTTCACACTATAAACCATACTGACCAAAATACATACAGACACTTTTTTCTCTTGAACATATAGTGTCATTTTCTCCCCTCATTCATGTGCTTCACAACTCAAGCCATTGGGTCGTAATCAGATGCACCAAATCAATTGTAATGAACATTCATTAGGCAATTAGACACAGACTGGGGATTGAATGTATGCCTAGAAATTAAGTTGCATAACCTTGTTTGTAGGGTTATGTAATTGGAATTTTTTTTTCCAGAATGAAATTCAATTGTAGCCATTTCCAGGAGATTTTGTGTCACATTGGAAATTCATTTGGCAGTTCTGTGCATGAGTCATACTTGCATTTTTCTTGTGATTTCCACATCAGGGTGCATGGAATAACTTAATTCCCCCAGCTTTGCTTTCTTTGGTGCATTCTAGGGAAACCCATTGTCGGGCACTCCCAGGTCAACCAAATGGTATCCTTGTGACATCGGACTGAGTGCCTTTATTGACTTGCTTGAGCATATTCCTCCCATTAACTCTACAACTTCTGTTGCAATCATTAACCTCAGGCATTGGCTGTATTAGAAGTTTGCAGCAGGTCACTGATGACCTGGTATTGTTGGCACCCATTCCTGTACCCACCCAGCTCACTGTTTAGGATGCACTAGAATTTAGCAACTACCCACTCAGTGCAGTGGTGATGCCTCTGACCAAAACAACACTCAAAGAGCTTTGTTTTGTCTATTACTTGATAAGCATCCTACCTTAACTTATCTGCATCCGGTAAGCTGCTATTCCTCCATCTCTTGGGTAAAGAAGATTGAAAATTTCAAATTCAGAGCCTCTGTCAGCCAAAGTGTTAATGTGAACATGTTGCTCCAGGCCTCAGCACAAAGAACAAATATTAAAATCTCCAGCTTCTTTGCAAGAAAACAAAGGAACTGTTGTTGACAGCTGAATCCCACAGCAGGATGTAGGAATGGTGTTGCTACTGGTCAGCAGCTGTGTGCGGTAGCAATGGCTGGGGAAGAGAGTGCCATGTTCTTCAACAGAATCAAACTGAGTAAAACATCCAAACCTGTTTGAACACTTTTGGGTAACTGTTGACTTATTGTGGTGTCTATTGATGGTGAAATATTAATAAAACAGTAACATTTCTGAGTTTGAACCAAATTTAAATGATCTTTGTGAATTCTACTATGAGTTGCCATTTTAAACAAATTTTCGGCAATAAAGTTGTAAAGAACTTCAAATTAACTGTAAAAACTGAATTAGAGAGCAGCATTAATTGTCAAAATGGCTGCAGCTTCTCTTCTGACCCTGTTGCTCTGGAATACAGGACTTAGAGCAGAGAATAGATGAGTGACAGATTAAGAAACAAAATGAATGCAACTTACATTCCCTTTCTCTCTTATTTGATTTTCTTCATTCTCTGGTTCCTGTTGTGCACCTACACTTGGTGGACAGAATGGATGCTGCTTTTGTCAGATATTTAGGTGATGTAAAACTTAAGGTCACTAAATGTATTGAAATTGGGCAATTGTTTTTTTGCAAGGCAATGTGTACTTTAAGAGATGTTAAAATCTGACCTGCTTGTTGCACACCAATCGCTGGGAAGTGGGATGGTGTACCGGATCATGGGCTATTGATGTCTGTTTCTGCATCTATGTGGGATCTCATGTGAGCTTCATGGAGTTGAGAGAAAGGCATGGCAGAGGGGTGGGAGCAACACAACATTATGGGAAATTGAGCTGGGGTGGGGAACAGCAATGCTAAAAAATATTATTTCCAGTGATGGACCTTTAAATCACTGTTTTCACTCCTTTCATTGTGGAGTACTCTTTGTTAAGTTGCGTACTGGCAACACGGGACATAAATCTAGACTTCTATACATTTTACTTCTGCCATTAAGAAAAATAAAAAAGTTTATGCATTAAATATGTTATTCCATGGTCAAAATGAAACCAGGAAATAGCATCACAGTGAGAAATGTGTGCAGACACCAAACAAAATGCACTTCTAATTTGCACTTAAAGCCGAAAATGCAGAGAGAAGTGAACTTTCTGGAGCTTGCAGGCAATTGCTCCCTTGGGAAAGAAGGTAAATAGTTTGCTTGCTGCCAAAGGGATGCAAGGGATGAAGTCATTGGTGACTTAGGGGAAGAGCATGAAACTTTCACTTGTATAGGGCATGAATCGATGATAAACATTTTTAAAAATGTTTAAAAATGTAAACTTAGTCCGACAGCACATTAACAGGCCATTCCAGCTGATGAGTCAATGGATCCCCAAATACACCAATTAACCGACAGCCCTTGTACATTTTTGAAGGGCAGAATGAAACTGGAACTCCCAGAGGAATCCCACGTTCTCACATGGAGAATGTACAAACTCCGTCCAGACAGCACCAGATTCGAAGTAGGGTCACTGGCTCTGTAATAGTGTTGTGTGAACCACTATGGTCCACTGTGCCGATCTGGCAAGATCAGTTCCTTTTCCCAAAAAGTAAGGAAACCAAAACATGAAGTCATGCTAATTGGATCCAAATAGACTAATAGATTTGCATGATTTTTTAACAACCTGCGTTAGATTCAAACTGAATGGTAGTGATGTAAAAAAGATAGATGTAGTGATATAGTCATGTTTGTAAATATTTACATAGCATATATCTCCAGGGATATCCTAATTTGAATATTTGTGCTTATGGGTAAGCAAAGGACTTTTGACAACAAATTACCTCAGGTATGAAATGTACTTCAGTTGCTGATTCTTGCTGGACTAGTTAGACATTCAACACAGTTGCAGCCCCTTTCGGGCCACAAGCCCGGTCCACCCAATTACCTAATTGACCTACAACCCATTTTGAAGGGTGGGAGGAAACCGAGAAGCTGGAGGAAACCCAAACAGAGATGAGGTGAACGTACAAACTCCTAACAGACAGTGTTGGATTTGAACCCCAGTGCTGTAACAGCGAGGCCCTGACCACTATGCTAACCAGGCCATCTAAATTAAGATTTTGGCTGACCAATTTTAAATCAGACTGGAAAGGAACACTGTATCTAACCAACTGTTTAACATGATCCTGGTCTTCAACCATTGCATTTTGTTTATTGTACTGAACAGCAGTTAAAGATCAGAACTCTAATATTTTGAAAAAAAAAATTTCTTTGATGTATCTGGAGGATGTTATTGCGGCAGTTACTGCATGGCAAAGTCTCTCTCTAAGCCAACCATTAATCAGTAAACCAAACAGGCTGTGTAATTATAGAGTAGTTCTAATAATATGTAGCCACAGAAGTGGAAAGTTCCTAAAATTAAAACAGCATTTTATAAGTCATCGTAATGAGGGAAAGTCCTTATCTAAACATCTTTTTTGGATTGTGCTTGTTTGCATCACTATTTTACACCCATCTATACTGATTTTTTTAGTGTAGGCAGAATCTATCTGTATGAGATAAGGGACTGATAAGCAATAAAACCCTTTCCCTAAGCAATGGAACAGGAAGTCTCACATCAAGTTTTAATTTTCAGCATTATTGTACCATTTAAAGTGATTGTATGAAGTATTCAGAGAAATAATTTATTTGCTAAAATCCCACAGAAGCCTAAAATAAGTGATTTGTTTTTGCTGTTTGCTTTGTGTGGAAGAAAATGTGAATGATTTACCATTTTTAAAAGTCTGCAAATGCTTCAGAAATGACGGATGAATTAATAATGTTTTAATTCACCAGTGCCACGTTTTTAAACAAATTCTTTACTGTTTTTCACAATTCATGTTAAAATAATTTCATGCTTGATGTAGAACCACAGTCATGGAAATAGTCGCAACTATTTTAACATTTTGTCAACAACAATTAAATTCCAGTCAGATTATTTTTTTATGTTACGCATTTTGTGAACTTTAGATTTCAGCTTTCTGATTTATGGTCAGATACGTATATGACATCACATACAATCCTGAGATTCCTTCTCCTGCAAGTGCAACAGAATGACCCCAATTGGTAGTGCAAAAAATAAACTGTACACAGCTGAACATGTAAACAAATAAACAACTGTAAACAGATAACGAATGTAAACAAACTGACTGTGCAATACAGAGAGAACAAAGAGAAAAGCAATAAAGTGAACAAGTAAGAGAACTTAAATGAGTCTCTGATTGAGTTTGTTGTTGAGGAGTCTGATGGTGGAGGGGTGGTAGCTGTTCCTGAACCTGGTGGTCTACGTCCTATGGTATCCAGACCTCTTTACCGATGGCAGCAGCGAGAACAGAGTGTGCGCTTGGTGGTGAGGGTCTTTGATGATTGTTGCTGCTGCACTCCGACTGCAGCGTTCCCTGTAGATGTTCTCAAGAGTGGGGATGGATTTGCCTATGATGTCCTGGGCTATGTCTGCTACCTTTTGGAGGGCTTTACACTGAGGGGATTGGTGTTTCCATACCAGATTGTGATGCAAACAGTCAGCACACTTTCCACCACACATCTGCAGAAATTTAGCTGGGTTTCTGATGTCATACCAAACTTCCGCAAACTCCCAAGGAAGTAGAGGTGCTCTCTTCATGATTCCATTGGTGCGTTGGGTCCAGAAAAGATCCTCCGAGATAGTGACTCCCAAGAACTTAAATTTGCTCACCCTCTCCACCTCTGATTCCCCCAATAATCACTGGATTTGTCCACCTCTGGCTTACCCTTCCTGAAGTCAGTGATCATCTCCTTAGTTTTGGTGACATTGAATGCAAGGTTGTTGTTGCTGCACCATTTAGCCAAGTTTTCATTCTCCCTCCTGTATGTTGACTCATCCCCTTCTTTTATACAACCCACTACCGTGGTATCGTCAGTGAATTTGGAGATGGTGTTATTGTCGTACTGAGCTACACAGTCCTAGGTGTAAAGTGAGTAGAGCAAGGGGCTAAGAACACAGCCCTGTGGTGCTCTGGTACTGATGGAGATTGTGGAGATGTTCTTACCAATCCTCACTGATTGTGGTCTGGAGGTGAGGAAATCCATGATCCAATTACACAGTGGGGCGTTAACTCCCAGGTCTTGGAGTTTGCTGCTCATTTTGAGGGGATGATGGCGTTAAATGCCGATAAAGAGCATCCTGATATATGCATGTTTGCATTTGGTGCTAAACTTCAAGATCAATAGCAAGAAATGAACTGTAAAATGAGCTGTCGGCACTGCTACACCAAGTAGGGTGTTGTACATATTGAATATATATAGAACACCAATGAAACCACATCTGGAGTGCTACATGCCATTCTGACCATTTAACTTTAAAAAGGATGTGAAAGTTTTTGACTGCTTCCAGAGTTTCATCTTAACGCAACTTGGAGAAAATGGGATTATACTTCCAGGAATAATGAAGATTGGCATGAAATTTGACATGAAATCATGGCTGATTTACATGGGAGAATTAGAAAAACGATTTCCGTAAGCAAATGATTAAAAACTAGAGGTACGTGTTTTTACCAGTAGATATAAAGAAGATGGAAGACCATTTTTTAAAAATGTTTGAGTAGTTATAATCTGAAACTCACTGTAGGGGTGGAGAAAACAAAATTATTCAGGGCTTTCAAAAGAGAATTTGATGGAGGATGACAGACCTTATTGAGGGAAAACAGCAGGAACTAATGGGATTGCTGGGAGTTGCATAGACTCGATGGCCCAAATGGCTTCCTTCTTTGCGGTAACTATTCTCTCATTGTATTCAGATCTTTCTACTCATATAAGTGGGATCGTGAATTTAATGTTTGCATCAAGGCACTGACATCTATAATCTATTCACATGGCCTACAAATACAGTCAAAGCCATTATTTATTGTGAAATTAATTATTAAACCACATATTTTATTATTTGTGAGGTTTTTTTCATGGCATATATCATTTTTTTCATGATTAGGGGATGTATATTATGCTTTAGGAAAATGCAATGTTGATATTTTTCAGATAGAGACAGTCGTCCAGCGTAAAAACGGGCCTTTCGGCTCAATTTGCCCTTGCTGACCAAAATGTCTCACCCTAACTAGTCTTATCTGCCTGCATTTGGCCCATGTCCTTCTAAATTTATCCTATCCATCTATCTGTCCAAGTTATTTCTTAAGCATTACAATGGTATGTGTCTCAACCGTCTCCTCTGGCAGCCTGTTCCCTGCTCCCACCACCCTCTCTGTGGAATTAGTTACCCCTCAGGTTGCTGTTAAGTCTCTTTTCCTTCAGCTTAAACCTGTGTCCTCTGGTCTGTGTTCATCCAATTTATTCCGCTCATGAGTTTTGACATATACTATACTGTGCAAAGTACTCATGCACTGAAATTCTTGCATGCTGCAGCCGAACCAATACTTTGTAAAGGAAAAATAAAATTGCAATAGTATTAATTAAATTAAAAAAAATAATAAATACAAAATTTAGATAGTGTTTAATATAGTGCAAAAGGAAAACTGGCATTATAATGGTGCAGACAGTCTTTTGTGGTTTCAGAGCAGTCCATGATTAGTGTAACACAAGAGATCAAGAGCCTGATAACCTTTGGTAAACAGTGGTGGACCAGGCTTTTGTACCTTGTACCTGAAGGCAGCAGTGAAAAGAGGTTACCAGGGTAATGGGAGTTCTTTATGATGTTGGCTGCCTTCTTGAGGGAGTGCCTCACATAGATGATTTCAATGAATTTATTTCCAACTCCAGATTGCTCGAGGGGTTGATGAGGGGCTTTCATTTGAATCACTGCAGTCATGAAGTCAAAGTAAACCATTGCTGGAAGTAGGTAAGTTTTATATCTGCCAAGCTCAGATCAGCATTAGCCTGTTCACTGAAACAAGCAAAGACATGGGTCTTTCACTCAAGAGCTGTAAAGCAGATCTTCTAGTTACCTGTTTCTGCTGCACAGAACCCTTCAACAATAAGCGTTCAATGGAAGATCATGGAAAATGTGGACCATGTCCTACCACCTCAATAGCAAAGACAGATATGGATGATGTAATTCAATATTGCCTTCAATGGAATATTTTTTTATCCTACAAAGGAAAAGATCAAAACTTCAAACTCACCACAAAGTTGATGGTCTCACGAGCCTTTCTTTCCTGTATACTTTTGAGACTTGGTCTATCGAGTGCTAAAAACCTCATTCTGAAATAATACTACTAACTCTGTCTGCAGAAACCCTTCAGGTTTACCACCAGGATAAACGAAGCAACTTTATTGTCCTCTCACAATCTGTCAACGGGCGACTCAGGGCAGGCACATCGTTTGATGCCAGACAGGTTATCTTTTCCTAACTCTTTCAGAGGAAGGTATTTCCGTGGCCAGAGCAAAAAATCTCAAGGATGTTCTCAAAGCCATCTTGAAGACAACATAATGCCCTGCAAACTCTTCGCAATCCCAGGCCAATGAGCGCTCAAGTTAAAGAAGAAATATTTGCGATGGTGCCTCATTTGCAGAAGACTCTGCAGTTCCTACATTGGCCTCATCGATCACCTCAAAACAAAAAGAAGCAAGTCATCCTTCATCACAAGGGAGCTCCTGGAAGTAAAACAAAATCCACTTCTGCAGATGATTAAGGAGTTTGACCCTGCAGAGATGAAAATTACTTTTTGTTTGAAAATTGATCCTAAAATTGAAGTAATTCTTGTGAATTTGTGTTTTTTTTTTGTATTTTTAATGTGCAATTCACATTAAAATATAGTCAAAAATGATGCAGTACTAGAAATATTGGAAATAAAACAGGAAATCTGGAAACAAAAGCAATGGTTGGTTTGTCTAGTGGCTGACCAGCCCAATGAAAATATTATGAGAGTTCTGGTGAAGCCACTATTCTGTTTTCCATATGTAAATGTCATGACCTTTTCTGGTTGACACTGCTCTCACTGGCCGGCTCATGACTCCTCCCCTTTCTCCCCCATAAAAGGATGTCAAGTCACAAGCCTGCCCCCTCTTCGAGTCGAGGTCAGTGTGAGCGACCAACACAAGGTCCGTCTCTTGCAAATAAAAGCCTTCAGTCTTGGCAACTTCAGTCTTTGTGTAATTGATTGTGCACCATGTGTAAAGCTCATGGACGTTGATATTGAGCAATTTGCCAAATGCCTCATTCAGTGCAACAAATGTGTATCAGGTCTGCAGGAAGTAAATGGCAGAAAGAAGGGAATCAGTTTGCAATGTCAACTATCTGTTCTGTCTGCAGACTGTTGTGTGTTTACAGCATGATCTCTTTTCACTACAGGCTTTTCTTCAAAATGTTCCATGAAAGATAACAGAATATTTTCAAAATTAAACAAAAAATAATTCCTGCCCTAACCACCCAAGGTAAATTTCCCATTATCAACATGTGGGTACCTTCCAGTAGAACATTATCAACGTGTGGGTACCTTCCAGAAGAACATTATCAACGTGTGGGTACCTTCCAGAAGAACATTATCAACGTGTGGGTACCTTCCAGTAGAACATTATCAACGTGTGGGTACCTTCCAGAAGAACATTATCAACGTGTGGGTACCTTCCAGAAGAACATTATCAACGTGTGGGTACCTTCCAGAAGAACATTATCAACATGTGGGCACCTTCCAGAACATTATCAACGTGTGGGTACCTTCCAGAAGAACATTATCAACGTGTGGGTACCTTCCAGAAGAACATTATCAACGTGTGGGTACCTTCCAGAACATTATCAACGTGTGGGCACCTTCCAGAAGAACATTATCAACGTGTGGGTACCTTCCAGAAGAACATTATCAACATGTGGGCACCTTCCAGAACATTATCAACATGTGGGTACCTTCCAGAACATTATCAACGTGTGGGCACCTTCCAGAAGAACATTCCTCTGCTAGTTATTTTTCAGAGAAGTACACGTTAAGTGTTCTGATAGGAACTTTGCCAAAACATTTCTACCAATTAGATTCTTCATTCCTATTTATTTAAATGTTCAAAATCCTGAACTCCGATCTCAAAGATAATTCCTCCAGTTTACCAGCTGCCACAATCATGTGAAAAAGAGTGGGTCACAGGGAGATGAGCATGAAGAGAATAATCTTAGAGACATCATAGGCAAGGGGATATGAATTATAGGGACGTATAAAATGTGACATGATTTTTTGAGATAAGGATTCTATTGAAAATTTAAGAAAATTCATAGCATTTTAAAAGAACAGATATTTGACACTGGAAGAAAGGTGGAGTGATGGCAACATTGAACCTTTCCAGAATGTCATTCTGACAAGTCCCATCAATTTCCTGTTTGATACAGGAAGTTCACAGTATTTAAGAAAAGGTGACATAAGAGCAGTTAAAGCACAATGTTGTTACAGCATCAGCGACTGGAGATCAAATTTGCCGCTCGTGGGTGGGAAGGGCCTGTTAGTGTGCTGGAAAGGTAAATTACTTTTCTTTTAAAAAGCAGTGTTTATGTAGCTTAATCTTATCCGGAGAAAAATTCTTAGGGCAGCACGGTTAGCAAAATGGTTGGTGCGATGCTATTACAGCACCAGCCACCTGGGTTCAAAACCAGCTCTGCCTGTAAGGAATTTGTACATTCTCTCCATGTCTGCACCAGTTTCCTCCCACCTTTCAAAATATATGGGGGTTGTAGGTTAATCGGGGTAGTTGCTTGGCACGAGCTTGTGTGCCAGATGAACCTGTGATTGTGCAGCATGTCTAAAAATTAAACTGGTGCAAATTTTTACCTGTAGCTTTTTTGCATATGATTTGTCTCAAGCTTTTTAATTCTGTCGGGCTAATGCTCTTGATAGAGCATATATTAGCTGTTTTCCACTATTTCTATTTGTCTGTTAGGAAGAAGTTAATAATATAATTTAGTTTTCATTTTGAACTAATGCATGTGAACACTTGATCCAAGTGAAGGATTGTTGCAGAGTGGCTGGACTGCCATTAAAAACAGAAGAGTCATGGCATATTTGATTGAAGTGTATACAAGAATATTCATTAAATTACTAACCACGCAAATCCATTCAATGATCTTGCAAGATGAGTTTCAAAATTCATTGTCTCCAATTTTTATTAAACTTCCTCTTTTTCAACCACCTCCTAAGCTATCCAATTGGCACACATGCCTTTTCTTGTTCATTGGAAGAAACAAATGTATGCATGTCAGATATTTGAATTTAATAATATGTTAGGAGCCCACTCCTATCTCATGGTGTCCATAAGCTGGGCAGTCAGAACTCAGGGACAACTGGTTTTGAGCAAGTAGCTCAGAGGAAGGAAGATCAATTTTCATTATGACTGTTAGAGAATTTAAAATAAACTTTCAAAAACAACAAGTAAGTAAGAATGAAGCTGCAATTGATCAAGAAACCTGACAAATTCACAATATCATTCAGGGACACTAACTTGTTCTCCCTATCCATTCTATTGCTAGCAAACAACTTAATTCTCTCTAATGTCCATAAAGAATGTGGTTCACAAAGAAAGCATTTCCACACCTTTCAGAAGAATAGAGTTGAGCAGTAAATGTTAGGCTACAAACTAAAGAAAAACATTTTCTGGTTCTCTCTCTTATTTGCATTTATTCGGACAAATATATTTTCATCTCTTTCTTAAACAATTCACACATTCATTATCCATGGTTCATTCACTCTTAAGTTCAATCGAATTATTTATTCCCTCATGAACTGAGACACCTTTTGTGTGCTATGTCGGCAAATCAACCTACTGTATATTTCAGCGTTACAAGTTCAGTCGTGAAACCCAAAAATTCTCTCCAAAAATGGGGGTCGACTTATTTACCAGATTTACTTTTGAGGCCTTAAATTCAGCTCAAAATCCAGTCCATGCTGATCCTGCATATGTCGACCCTTGAAAAACCAAAGGATTTCTTTAAGATTTTTATTGAAAACAACAGCACATTTAGAAGCCTTCAAAATCACTCTCTATCATCGCCTAAAGCAAAGACTGCAGCAAACACATCCACACTCTCACTGTTTAAACAGTCATCATATAGATCCCAGTCTGTATCTGATGAGATGGTTTCAATTCGTCATCCCTGTTAATAAATCATCTTCCGTGTTATCATTTGCAGAAGAGATACTACACTTTTTAAATGAGTTTATCACAGTCTCTACTTTAACTTTGTCCCACGCCTTGAGCACGAAGTTGCACAGCACATCAAGTGATGCACCACACGTTGCCCCACCTTTTGTAAATGCCTTTTCTGCACTTGACATTCATGGATTCCATTCCTCGCGCACCTGGTCTTTAAATGGCTTGTTCAAGCAAACATCGAGATGTTGCAATATAGACGTCAAACCACCTGGGATAACCACCATGTATTACGTAGCACTTATCTACTGTTATTGTTCTCAGTTAAGTGGTGTAAGGTAAAACATCATGAGATGGGAATGTGTAAGGAGTTACCCTGTACAGGGCTGTAACAAGAAGGGGAGGTGTCCTTGTACTCCTGTTAGGTAAAACATCATGAGATGGGAATGTGCAGGGCTGTAACAAGATGTGAATGCATCCTTGTACTTACAAGATAAGAGAGACATTGATGGATTGAGAGGCAGGAAGCTAGCAGGGAAAGGATAGCAACAGTTTTAGTCATTGGACAAGTAATGATATGATGATGTTCTAAGCACATATCCAAGGGTATAAAAAATCACCATTTTGCTGATAACGGCAGAATGCATTCTCCGACTAACACGGTTAGTCGCAAGTGTTACAATCCGGTAATAAAGAACAAAGAACCCTGATTTCGACTCAGCCTGGTGTTTGTCTCACTCATTCATGAACAAAGCAGACCTAACAGTGGTTACGAAACATATCCCAGACCAGAAAACTCTGTTCTTTGTGTAAATTGCCCGGTTGCCTGTTCCACACATCCATCCATCCTTTTTCCTGAAATCACTTACATACCACTTTAAGTATTCCCTATGCCATAAGTGTTCTGTGATTAGTCAGGCATTGCTTAAAGTAGTATGTGAGTAGGAAGGGAAGGTTGAGAATCACTGCTCTAGACCTAATTGTGACTGAAATATTTTGCTTGAGAAAAATTGTCATTGGCCCATTTCCTTTGGAGTTCTGAAACCGTGCACATAATGAGTCAATTAGGTATGATTGAAACAGTGGTTTTCAAACTTTTTCTTTCCACTCACATACCACCTTAAGCAATCCCTTATTAATCACGGAACACATGGCATAGGGAATACTTAAAGTGGTATGTGAGTGGAAAGTAAAAGGTTGGGAACCACTGGCCCCTATCATGTCAAAATTCATGGGGGTTTCATCCATGTTTCCAATATTTGCCAATGCAAACTGGTGTTTCTGCTGGTTACATATAATAACTGGAGAAAACTTACAACTTCATGATCAAGATCTATTGGTAGCTTCTGTGCAATTTTTATTTTTTGGCATAATACCAGATTTTTCCTGTTCATGAAATGATTCCACCAGCCGACTGTAACCTCAAAATCATTTCTGAGGTCTGGGTGCAACTTGGCCCACTGCAGTACAAATTTTCTTATTTTATATTTTATTTCGGGTGACTCAATCCTGCCTCTGTTCATGTACCCATTCTGCAACGTGATTTTCCAACTCTGGCCAACGACTGATTCCTTTTCTCAAAGAACATTGCCTTTTTGGTATTTTCTTAAAGTCTCTACTTTCTTCCTCCAATCCCTAACCAACTTCTCATTCACATCAAACTTTCTTGTAGCAGCCCAGTTGTTGGTTTTCTTGGCCACTTCTGTCACTTCCAATTTAAAGCTCGCTTCATATTTTCATCACATGCTGCATTGTGTGATGGACCCTCCATGGTAGCAACCACTTCCAACCAAGGCCCAGCAGATCAATCCACGTGATCTATGAGGGTCGACGTATATGTTGGTCAATGGCCCATCTCAGACATTGTGAGCTTTGAGTCAATGGGGCACCTCAGGCAGCCAGAAAACTTATACACTGGATATACCATAAAACCCTTAAAATTAGACTGGAAAAGGGGGGGGGGGTCAACTTATACACTGGTCGACATACGCCAAAATATACGGTATATGTAGTGCAAGAATATTAAGAAAGGTACAGTGGATAGTTATCCCCATCCTCTTCCCCCTCCCTCCCCACTACCAATCTGCTCTGATCAAACCCCTCCATCAATCTCCTGGTATGACTCCTCCATTATTGCTGCCCAACTGGTCCACTGGTTAATAAATCAACCTCATATTGATTGTCACATGTACCAATATTCAGTGATGAAGGTTGTAGACATCTTTTACATGGCCAACAAGTAAGACTCTGCAAAAGTGAAGAGATACAGAGAGAGATCACTTGGTTTTGAGTAAAGGCAACATAATTTTACAATTTGGGGCTTCATTTCAGAGACTGATAAGTGTGGGAGTCTGATAATTGTCCTTGGATCTGGTGGTTTGGGAATTGATGGAAAGGTGAGGGGTATGTAAGATGACCAAAGCCAGGGTCTTGGATGGATCGGTCCTGTCACACCCAGTGATGCACCCTGCTGCTATGCTTTCAGTGGTGCACCTATAGAAGTTGTTCAGGGATGCAGGTGACATGCCAGTTTCCTCAGGCTTCCGAGGAAGGAGAGATACTAGCATGCTTTCTTGTCTATTGCATCGATGGGTGTTGACTAGAACAGGTCAGTGGCAATATTTATCACTACTTCAGACCCTTGATTTCACAATGAGCATTGTGTCATGTCTTGATCTTTAATCAATGCCTTCATCAGATGAGAATATAATTTTCTCAACTAATCATTCCTCAATAACCTAATCATTTCATGAGAACCCATTTTCTCATTTCTTCCCATGGATTTGTCATCTGATCCCTGTTTGTGAATCTGTCATAATCTACAATCTCTGCTGATCAATTTCCAACCCCACCCCTTTACGGATCCTTGCTCAAGGAACCCTCTAATCCTGCCGTGAGCCGTCTATTCCTCAGCAGTCATCAATTGGTGAAACCATAAATCAATGATGAAATTCACAACACTGGTACATCTTTGGATATCTGAGGAATAGAAAATTCGAAGATCTTGACTTCAGACATGGCACTATGCTCATGGTCTATGGATCAGCAATAATCCTTGCCCTTCTCTTCAATTCACAAGCATGGACTAAACTAAGCACCTCAAAGCATTGGAGAGGTAGAACCCAGGCTCCCTATACAAAATCCTCCAAATCTGCAGGCATTAAGCAAACCCTGAAACTAGCCTTTACACACTGTGACATCTGGCACTGAGAGGTGTAGATATGGCTCTGTGTGTGAGAAAACTGAAAAAACAGGACAGAGGTGCAGGAGAAGCCATTTGAGCCTGCTCCACCATTCAATACAATCTTATGCCTGACCGCGTGACTTCAGTACCTGGAAGATTGCCTTCCAAAGTGCAGGTGGAGTTTTTGTCACATGCATTAGGAAGCTTGCATACCAGATCAGTACCATTTCATGGTAGGTCCCAGAATTTAAAAGTATCTCAGCATATTTGTTGGGCCTTTACGTTTTGCTGCAATCTCTTGAGGGCTGTTTCTATTAATGCATTAAAATACTAACATAGTGATTGAGACTTGTCTCCATGTTGCAATCAATACATACAGCATTTATTTTAAAAATATAGAACAATTTATTTTTATGTCTAGGTGTATCTATAACTGTTGACTTAGTGATGTTTTTCATTTAGAACATTGTAACTTTCCTTTAATTTTCCAAAGCCTTTGCCAAGACCATTAATAAATAAAAACAGCGGGACACTCTAGATTTTATGTGACTCATCCACTCTGTTCCTCCTGGTAGGAAGAATCTGAATTTGTCATAACCCTTGACTGGGATTGGAATCTCGTCACAAACAGAATTTAGAAAAGAAGGGAACTGATGGTTTATTTAAACCACTTTAGTGAATAGAGTACTAAGATTGGAGAAAATCAGGATTCCCTCATGCTTCTATATTAACTGATCAAAAAGCTGCAGCTAAAATAAATAAATTTATTGAGGGGATCCTGTTGCCATAGAAATAAAGTCTGCAGCATCTCTTCTCTAAATAGACAATCTGTTCCTAGAAATTAATCCATCCTCAGTAGCAATAAATGTATCAATAGCATCAATGTCTTGTATTCTACATCTGAAATTTAATTCTTTTGAAGTCTATGGAATAGAAATTCAATCCCCACATTGGAGTCAGGGGACAGCACGTTTATACCACCATTTGACGTGTTTATGGATCAGCAATAATCCTTGCCCTTTTATAACAGATAACAAATTAATTTTGAAGCAATAGAACTTAAATTAAATTAAAAATTTAAAATTAGACATACAGCAAGGTAACAAGCTATTTTGGCCCACAAGGTTTGCCGCTCAATTGCACACAGTTGACCTACACCCCCAGTCCGTTTTTGAACGGTGGAGGAAACCAGAGCCTCCAGGGAAAACACACACAGAACTGGAGAAAATGTACAAGCTCCTTATAGACTGTACGGGATTTGAACCCCAGGCCCGATTGCTGGCACTGTAAAGGCGTTGCTTTAACTGCTTTGCCAACCATGCTGCCACATACGCCAATCTTATCCCAATAACAGATAATGATGACATCACAATGTTTCAAGCAATCGATTCTGACTTTATGTCATATCCAGAGGTTCTCTATTTTGCTGTTAAGGGAGATAGAGGCTGTGACCCAACATTTCTGTGTTTTTACTACAGTCACAGCATCTGCAGACTTTGTGTTTCATGCCATATGGCACATCATATCATTCTTGATATGATAGGAGAGTTTATTACTGTATACATAAGTACAATGCAGCCATATTTACCAACTGCAACAGTTAAAATTAAATATCCACAATATGCCAAGGCAGAAAAATAAATGATAAATATAAAATAATAGTCACGCAGTCGGACCATTTGGGGGTCCTTGAGTAGGTAATGGTTAGAGTTTGAGCAGTGAAGATGTACACACACTCATTACACTGTATGTTTAAATTAGCCTCACATAGCACATTCTTTTGGAAAAACTCTGTTCCATGCATATGCTTTATGATTACTTGCTTTGACATGATCTATAATTTTATACTGGCCAAGCAAATTTAAACCGTGCATAAGAGACAATTTCTATTAATATATCATGCATTGAAATGACAGTAAGTCCATTTAATAAAATTATATTTAAATTCAAAATTGTACATCTAGTTCCAGCAGATACATCTTCCCACAATATTTTGTTTTTTTTTTGGTATTTAAAGTCCACTCTGATTTATTATAGTGGTTTTGAAAAATTGACACCCGAAAGATAAATCATTTCTTTGCAACTCCCAGAACCAAAATACAATAGAGCAAGCAATCGGTCTCTGTGGCTTATCTGTGTATGTGTATGCGTGTGAGTGTTTACCTGCAGCAGGTTAGGACATCTGAGAACTTTCACCCACGTTTTTCATCTTCATGTTATTAATAGATTGAGCGGGCAACTAAACTTTCCATTTACTCACAGTTATCATTTCCTTGCTCAGCACAAGAGGCAGGAAGTTGTAGAAAAAAACATACTGAAGCCTGGGTGAGATGGAACAAAAAACGTTCACTGCCTTCCTGGTGTCATACTGCAAATATCCACCCTCTCTTTCTCTGCTTTACAAGTACAGTTTTGCTAAATATACGAATTTCCAGCTGATCCATGGAATTAAATGCACATACTATACAGAATGAAGTTACCTTTGATAAGAATACAAGTACCGAGGATCTTGTTTATTTCGTAAAATGTTTACCCATTTTCATTAGGGTTGTTGGGCCTCCTGACTCCCAGTGAGTGGGTCTGACAAAATATTGTAGTTCCTGAGCCCAAATGATACTACAACTTTATGGGTTTGTTTTTATTGTGACTTTCAGACCATAATCTGACCCAAAACAGAGGTCAATGCAGTAATTGGATTGCATTCTGTTAAAGAGGCAGAAAAAGGTTTTGTTTCTTATTAATTACAGGTGCCCGTGTTGAATTGTTGCATCTTTTCTAATTAACTTGTAGAGCTGCCTGGCATTCTGCTTTTATTTAAGCAACTGACATTGGGAGGAGATTAGGAATTTTATCATATTACCACACAGTAAATGCTGGAGGAACTCAGCCAGTCTCCAGCATTCATAGAGGGTAAAGATATAGTACCAATATTTTGGGCCTGAGCCTTTCTTAAGATGCTGTGACTGGCTGAGTTCCTCCAGCATTTACTAGGTGTTTCTACTACAGTGTCTGCAGACTTTTCTGTTTCACTTGATCTTATTACCGATTGCTTTGACATAAAGCTGTTTTTTTTATTTTTTTTTATTTTTGCACTGAGTCATATCAATAACAGCATCCACAAATGATCAACAGTATATACATAATGACATTTTTTTTCCCCCACTTCCTCTCTCCCCTTCCCCACCCTCATAAAAAATCAATAAATGATAAAACACTTAAAACAAAGAAATAACCAAAAAAAAAGAAATGGTGTTGTCTACTGACACATATTTAAATCTTATTGGGCTCATGATTATGTTGTTTTACGAGATGGAGGTTTGTGGTCGGCATTCTCCGACATATTTTAAGTATGTTCTAATATTAAAATGTTCTCTTGAAGAAGACTTGAGAGTTGTGCACAATTTGCGAGAAATGTTACCTTTTTTTATCTAATATACAAATCTGTAGATGTATGTTTATGAGTGTGTGTGTTCTGCAGCTGACATTAAGAATGTACTCATCTCATCTTTCCTTTCTTTGCAGTTAATGAAATTATAAGAAAAGATCTTTCTGGAGTCACTGTGCGAAGCCTGTCCTAGACCCAGCAAATTTATATTACAGAACCATTGAAATTTTCCACACTTTCAGTGGAACCCTTGGTTTACCCATAATCAGCTCCACAGAACAGTTTACTGGCAAGAAGCTCATTTCTCTGACGAATCACATAGGAACTTTCACAATGTCAATTTCAACACAGCAAAGTTTCCTCGTTGTTTCCATTCATTCAAAGTATTTATTGGATCCAATAAGAGTATCTTTAGTTTATGCTTGTACACATTTTGATCACACCCATTTATAGTCAAATTTACAAAAGAAGGGCTGAACCTCAGACCCCATCCATTGGATATGTGCTATTTTTCAACTGTTATTAACCCTCCTTAACCACAAGAAAAGGGCTACAAATATCTTCGCAGCAGTTTACATATAATGGACCTAAACATGGCTTGAAGTCAAAATGAAAATGCTTTTATGAATAAGATGGGTGACGGTAAGAACGTGCCTCAGACATCTCAGATCATGAATTCTATGTATTTGTGCGATGCCTTTTTAAGCACCGGTGCAAAATGAAAATTATATTTTATTCTTCAGTCTGCTACTCCCAGTTCTATACAATAGTTAATTTATATTGAACAATGATAAATGGTGAATGATCAGCAGGAGAACCAAGTTTCTTTCAAATTAAGAAAGTTATTTTCTGTCCAGCAGTTTAAAGAGTACAGCTAGAATTACTGTGCTCTGTTGAAGCTCAAAGTTTCTTTCTGACATATGCTGGGATGTTGCCAACATTCAATACACTTCCTGGTGAACCAGAAGATTTCTGTATCTATTAAAATCATCCTAATATTTCTTTCACAGTCAAATTTAATTCCATAAGATAGCATGGGAAAATGCATGGCAGAATTAGTTTTAAATGGTATAATTTGTTATTGTTAACTGCCACCTTGTGGGGCTAAAAATATTTTCAGTCTTATGGTACTATAAATGAGATGAGATCGGATGAAATGTAGTACTTAGAGCTCATGATGTTTCACATTTCAAATTTACTCAGTTAGCTATTCAGATCTACAATTTGCTAAAGTATAAAAAGATTCCTAAGTGATTGGGCTCCCCGAGAAGAAAGCATATATCTAATGGAAAATGCTTACCAATAAGCCTCGTTCAGTCTGGTGCCTCATTAGAAATTATTCAGCAGGTGCGTCTTCCAATAATTTATTTGACTTTGTGGATAGGTAACAGTCAAATTTAGATTCAATAACTATGGTTTCAAAACATTTTGCGGATGCATTGAATGTAGACTTAAGAAAGCCCATGTTCTTTTTCTATAAATGAATTTATTTTGGTTTTTGTGTTAAACATATTTAGCTTGCTTAAACTCAGGATGCTTTTTGCAGTATTTTTATTCAATAATAGCAAGTGGTTTGTTGGTCAGTGTTTCATATATTATATAATCAAGCATGAATATTGCCAACTGATGTAAATAGCTGGTAATGTAGAAGTTAGGAATGAAAAGTCTTTAAGCAAGGTGAAATATAAAGAAAGCGATGGCATCTTCTAACATTACATTGTAGACACATTATTTTCTTTCCCCTTTAAAAAGTCACATTTATTTACTGACAAGAGAAAATTGGCCAAATAATCTATTTTAAGGTTATTTTACTGGTGAACTTTGGAGTGAAGAAATCTCACTTTTACTTTTAGACTTGCTCTTTCCCGCTCATCTACATTTGATGTCCATCACTCATTTAATATTATAATTAAAACAATGCACAAAAGAATGCTGCGCCCAGTAGATTACAAAGGGTAACATCATAGTCTAGAGTATAGGAGCTGGGAGGTGATGCTGCAGCTGTTTAAGGCATTGGTGAGGCCAGGTTTGGAGTACTGTGCTCAGTTCTGGTCTCCAAATTATAGAAAGGATATAAATAAGGTGGAGAGGGTGCAGAGA
Organism: Narcine bancroftii; assembly: GCF_036971445.1. Taxonomy (NCBI): domain Eukaryota; kingdom Metazoa; phylum Chordata; class Chondrichthyes; order Torpediniformes; family Narcinidae; genus Narcine; species Narcine bancroftii. The sequence continues at coordinate 1,062,393 of NC_091474.1, forward strand.
AGGTTTACAAGGATATTGCCTGTCTTACAGCATCTGGATTACAGGGATAGATTAAGGAGACTGGGGCTTTATTCATTGGAACTTAGGCAACGGTGAGGGGACTTGATAGAGGTATTTAAAATTAAGAAAGGAATAGATAGACAAGACATAAACAGACTCTTTCCCCTGAGGGCAGGGAAGGTTGGAACAAGAGGCCATGAGTTAAGGGTAAGGAGAAATATTAGAGGTGGCTTTTTCACTCAACGAGTGGTGGCAGAATGGAATGAACTTCCGAATGAGATCGTTGCGTCAGGGTCCCTTCTGTCATTTAAGAGAAGGTTGGATGTACATGGAGGGGAGAGGGTCGGAGGGTTATTGGCTGAGAGCGAGAGGGTTGAGCTAGTGGAGTTGTTCGAGTGAACTGGTGCGGACTCGAAAGGCCGACAGGGCCTGTTTCCGCTCCGTAACTGGTTATAGGGTTTATAGGGTTTAAATGAGGCTCTTCTTGTTATGAAGTGAAACTGTTGCTGGTTGAAAAACTGTATAATAATTTCATAAAATATTTGTAAATCTAAAGCAACTTTTATTTTGTTGACCCTTAGTGTTCATATTTTTCAACTATTCCTCCTCCACAACACAAATTGAGTGCAGTAAAAGATGTAAATTAGACAAAATGACACAATCTATTAGTGTACAATTTACAAGGATAAAATTTTGTCAATTAATTTGAGTTAATACATTTTTGAAATACAAGTTACTTCATACACTCTCATGATTCCAAGTCTTGGCGGGTCAACCCATTATGAAATGAGCCCCAGGCTACATTTGTGGCATTGTTGCTAAATTTTAATATTTTCTCGTATTGAGCAACATTAGCCCTATCAAAGTGCACAACATTGCTCGTCTTGTTCATAAACGTATCTTGTTACAGATGATTAAATATATATCAAAAGATGGTAATAGAGAGTCAAATGGAAAATGTTTGAAGGAGTCAGCTTCTTGTATGTGTAATATAATTTGTGTACAGTTTATTACAAAACTATATTTTGCTTTAGAACAATGTGAGTTCCAACATTTTTAATTGCTATGTTCCGTCAAGCTCTTTTAATTCTGTTTTTCATGATGCAACATCTCTCCATTTAGCCCCATAGATGTGGATGGTGGCCACATTTGTACATGAGGAAACACCATCAATGTTTATCCCCATAGATGTGGATGGTGGCCACATTTGTCCATGAGGAAACACCATCAACGTTTAGCCCCATAGATGTGGATGGTGGCCACATTTGTCCATGAGGAAACACCATCAACGTTTATCCCCATAGATGTGGATGGTGGCCACATTTGCCATGAGGAAACACCATCAACGTTTAGCCCCATAGATGTGGATGGTGGCCACATTTGTCCATGAGGAAACACCATCAACGTTTAGCCCCATAGATGTGGATGGTGGCCACATTTGTCCATGAGGAAACACCATCAACGTTTAGCCCCATAGATGTGGATGGTGGCCACATTTGTCCATGAGGAAACACCATCAACGTTTATCCCCATAGATGTGGATGGTGGCCACATTTGTCCATGAGGAAACACCATCAACGTTTATCCCCATAGATGTGGATGGTGGCCACATTTGTCCATGAGGAAACACCATCAACGTTTATCCCCATAGATGTGGATGGTGGCCACATTTGTCCATGAGGAAACACCATCAACGTTTATCCCCATAGATGTGGATGGTGGCCACATTTGAACATGAGGAAGCACCATCTTCCCTCAGTTGTCTAAAGGGTATTGCTGCAGTACCTTCCTGCCATTGTTACTGAAACAAAAATTAAAGTAATTGGCAGCCAAAAAAAACAACTATATTTTCCACAGATCTTTGTAAAGTAAAATATTTCAAAAGAAAAACCTTTTTTTTTTTGTTAAGGACCTACCAGGCCAAGTATGTTTTGAGCCAACAAAGTTCTTAGCAAAGGTCAACTATGGAAAGCTGACTCATAAGGTCCATGCGTAATAGCAGAAAGAATGTGATAAAGTGAAGATTTGCACTGTTAAATGTAATGCCATTGATTATGAGCAATATTCCTTCTGAATGTAGAATCTCTCTAAAGACAGCACTATGTTTTTTGTAATGTAAAGATTTCTGCTGCTTACCTTTGCGTACTCAAAAAGTTCTCAATATCTATTCTTGTTTTTCAAAAGCATGATGTACTCTATATTTCAGAAATATAGTCTTAAAGAGTTTTGTTTCATCCTTTTGATCCTAAAATATTGTTGATACTATTTGCCCATATTCCTTAATAATTCCTTCTGTGTAAGATCGAATGAGATTTGAACTCATGTCACATAAAGTACTGCTTAAAATATATATATTTAACATATATTCAATGTAAAGAAATATATATACTAAGATTTTCTTCTAAAAAAACCTAAGAACCAACACAGAGGAAGTTAAATGCATTTGATGGTATTAACATTTATTCTTTAATCATTAACTTTTTTTAATAATGTTTTGCTTCAATCTGTGCAAGTTATCAATAAAAAAGAAGGAAAAAAGCTTTATTTTTGGCTGAACTCTTTTTTGTTCATATTTAGAAATAGCACCCACAAGAAAATACATTTGATTGTTCTTCATCGTAACATAATTAATATTAAAAACTGATTTGTTTATAAAAAGCAAGAGTCAATTACATTTTTTAAAAGCTGATTGCAAGTTATTTGATCCTAAATATTTGAAATTTCACACTAACTACATTGGAACAGGAAAAATGGATTATTAATTATTTGCCTTTGGTATAAATAAGTGAAAAAAAAACCACAATGAAAGATTTTATTTGAGTTAAGTTTAAGAACAGTATGAGAGATCGGTCACATTGCAGCTCAAATAACTTTTATGGCATTGTCCTGAAATTTGGAGTGTGATGTAAAGATTCTTCTTTGGCTTGGCTTCGCGGACGAAGATTTATGGAGGGGGTAGATGTCCACGTCAGCTGCAGGCTCGATTATGGCTGACAAGTCCGATGCGGGACAGGCAGACATGGTTGCAGCGGTTGCAGTGGAAAATTGGTGGGTTGGGGTTGGGTGTTGGGTTTTTCCTCCTTTGTCTTTTGTCAGTGAGGTGGGCTCTGTGCTCTTCTTCAAAGAAGGTTGCTGTCCGCCGAACTGTGAGGCACCAAGATGCACGGTTTGAGGCTAAATCAGCCCACTGGCGGTGGTCAATGTGGCAGGCACCAAGAGATTTCTTTAGGCAGTCCTTGTACCTCTTCTTTGGTGCACCTCTGTCACGGTGGCCAGTGGAGAGCTCGCCATATAACACGATCTTGGGAAGGCGATGGTCCTCCATTCTGGAGACGTGACCCACCCAGCGCAGCTGGATCTTCAGCAGCGTGGACTCGATGCTGTCGGCCTCTGCCATCTCGAGTACTTCGATGTTAGGGATGAAGGCGCTCCAATGAATGTTGAGGATGGAGCGGAGACAACGCTGGTGGAAGCGTTCTAGGAGCCGTAGGTGATGCCGGTAGAGGACCCATGATTCAGATCCGAATAGTTAAAGACTCACAGTAATGTGTGGTTTCTGCAAGAGAAAATAAAAATGGGAATCAGGAAATTGTTGAGAATGATAGGCTGCTTCTCCCCAAGGTTGACTGTTATAATCTGCATCTATGGAATCCACACAACCTCCACATTTCACTCACTATATTTGCTGCAAAAAATATTAAATTTTGTTGACTAAGGGCAACTGGATTTTTAACTGGTCAAACATCCAAGTAAAGATCAAATTTGAAAGTCTGATCAATTCTCTTCATGATAAGTCCATAGATTGTTTAGAAACAATAACATTTAATTTTCTTTTGCTTTTCCATGAAATCGTGGTTCTATGTTAAACCCACATTAAATTTTATGTCAATCATTCTAACCCTCAACCAATGTGTCCAAAAATGACAAACTGAAAAAAAATACTTAAACACATGCTTTCATATACAGTAAATTAAAGATTTTTATTCATTCATGGGATGTGGATGTAACGGGCAAGCCCAGGATATTTGCCTTTTACGTTACTGCCGTGTAAGTAAGGGTGCGCTGACCAGGGCCGTGTAAGTAAGGGAGTGCTGACCCCGGCCGTGTAAGTAAGGGTGTGCTGTCCAGGGCCGTGTAAGTAAGGGTGTGCTGACCAGGGCCGTGTAAGTAAGGGTGTGCTGTCCAGGGCCATGTAAGTAAGGGTGTGCTGACCAGGGCCGTGTAAGTAAGGGTGTGTTGTCCAGGGCCATGTAAGTAAGAGTGTGCTAACCGAGGCCGTGTAAGTAAAGGTGTGCTGACCAGAGCCATGTTGGTAAATGTGTGCTGACCCGGGCCATGTAAGTAAGAGTGTGCTGACCAGAGCCATGTTGGTAAATGTGTGCTGACCAGGACCATGTAAGTAAGAGTGTGCTAACCGGGGCCGTGTAAGTAAAGGTGTGCTGACCAGAGCCATGTTGGTAAATGTGTGCTGACCCGGGCCATGTAAGTAAGAGTGTGCTGTCCCGGGCCATGTAAGTAAGAGTGTGCTAACCGGGGCCGTGTAAGTAAAGGTGTGCTGACCAGAGCCATGTTGGTAAATGTGTGCTGACCCGGGCCATGTAAGTAAGAGTGTGCTGTCCCGGGCCATGTAAGTAAGAGTGTGCTAACCGGGGCCGTGTAAGTAAAGGTGTGCTGACCAGAGCCATGTTGGTAAATGTGTGCTGACCTGGACCATTTAAGTAAGGGTGTGCTGTCCAGGGCCATGTAAGTAAGGGTGTGCTGTCCAGGGCCATGTAAGTAAGGGTGTGCTGACCAGGGCCGTGTAAGTAAGGGTGTGCTGTCCAGGGCCATGTAAGTAAGGGTGTGCTGACCAGGGCCGTGTAAGTAAGGGTGTGTTGTCCAGGGCCATGTAAGTAAGAGTGTCCTAACCGGGGCCGTGTTAGTAAGGGTGTGCTGTCCAGGGCCATGTAAGTAAGGGTGTGCTGACCAGGGCCGTGTAAGTAAGGGTGTGTTGTCCAGGGCCATGTAAGTAAGGGTGTGCTGACCAGGGCCGTGTAAGTAAGGGTGTGCTGTCCAGGGCCATGTAAGTAAGGGTGTGCTGACCAGGGCCGTGTAAGTAAGGGTGTGTTGTCCAGGGCCATGTAAGTAAGAGTGTGCTAACCGGGGCCGTGTAAGTAAAGGTGTGCTGACCAGAGCCATGTTGGTAAATGTGTGCTGACCCGGGCCATGTAAGGTTTGCTGACTCGTCCATGAATAACTGCAATGTAAATGGCAGGCATGCTTCTGAATAATTGCTTTAGACGGATCACTGGACAATGATGGTGGTGTAGTTTATTTCTATTCAGCTTGCTGTGTGATACTGCAGGTGAAGAGACCACTTCAACGCTTTTGCTCTTTTGCTTCATGAGGTAAATGAAACAATATTACTGGATTGTGACTGCAGACAAAGCCATTTGTGAACATTATGCATGTTTATGAACTGCTGTGTTTTAATGACATGCAGTTGCCAAAAATCAACTATGCAGTTGCTTGGATCCTTTGCTCAAATTCCACCATTGCCACTTGACAATCATCGTGCTGTGTGTAATGCTTGAAGAGAAGAGCGGCTGCAAAAGGCTGTTGGAAAACGTAGTCTCCAGAATGGGAGAGTCCCATGGAGAACCTAGAGAGCACTAGACAGGAGGACAGCCTCCACAGAAGCCAACAAGATGCTATTTTTCAGAGAGAGCCAATGAGACGAGTACTGTAGAAGAGTGAGTCATGTATCCTACTTACTGAATATGCCTCAGGCAGTCAGCGAATATTAATCGATGTTTTACCAAATAACGAGCAGATTGCTTATAAAGTAATTCATGTGATTTTCATTTTTAATCTTAATATTATTCATTAATAATTAATAATGAAAATGGGAAACTATTAATTAGAGCATTTCATGCCATTATATATTGTGTATACATTTTGATATTTCCTTCTGTTATGTTAATGAAACATGTATATGAGATTATTATAATGAACTCAATAAAAAAATTTTATAAAGGAGAAAAGAAAAGGAAGTCAGTGAATGAGAAATTCAAGCATTCAATCCATCTCAATAGTGTCTAGTCAATAGTTTCAACAGTGTGACTTCCAAACCTAAAATAAGCATTTCCCAACATTACCTTCATTCCTCTTCACGGATTCACCCTCTCACACAGATGTCATTAATTAATCCCCTTCCTTCAAACACTGATATCTGATTCCTTCATCTCCCTTCATACAAAAACACACACACACACACACACACACACACACACACACACACACACACACACACACACACACACGTGCACTTGGAGATTGGAATGGACAAAACAGAAACCTGGATACGACTGAGGGTTCTCTTAATCTCCTGGGTACTGAATGTGTTCAGCTGTTGGTTTAATTACAGAGCTCATTCATACTGAGATGATATGCAACAGGAGCTTGTGTACTTATGTTGTTAAGGGTAGTTGCACAGCATTCAGAAATTCAACTTAAAGGTCTTGTTGATTCATTGCATTTTTGAAATTACCACAATCATGTCCTGTTGGAGAGAATTTGATGAAGAACTGCACAACTGCACAGCAATGCTTGAATGGTATCAAACTAGTCTATATAATTGCAGCACTAACACATGCCTTGGCATCTCCTCCTTTTATATTTTTCAAGTTATGGTGAAAATAATATGAGCTAACGACAAGATATGCTATCACTATAACATTTTATAGTACACGCCCCATTTTTAAAGTAGATTGACTCTGAAAGGTTTCTTGTATTGTTTCATCAGAGAGAATCTGTGTGTATATGTGTTTGTATGTATATGTGTGCAAGTGTGTGTCTGTGTGTGTAGGAGTGTGTGGGTGTGTGTGGGTGTTTGTGTGTGTGCATGTGTGTGTGTATGTGTGTGTATGTGTTTGTGTTTCTGTGTGTATATGTGTTTGTGTGTGTATGTGGGTTTATGTCTGAGTGTGTATGTGTGTATGTGTATGTGTGTGTGGGTGTGTTTGTATGTGTGTGTGGGTGTTTGTGGGGGTATTTATGATTGTGTGTGTTTGTATGTGTGTGTGTACATGGGTGTATATGGGTTTATGTGTGTATGTATGTTTGTGTGTGTATGTATGTTTGTGTGTGTGGGTGTGTGCATATATGTTTGTGTGCATTTGTATGTATATGTTTGTGTGTGGGTGTTTGTGTGTGGGTGTTTGTGTGTGAATGTATGTTTTTCTGTGTTTGTATGTGTGCACGTGGGTGTATGTAGGTTTATATGTGTATGTATGTTTGTATGTGTGGGTGTGTGTGTATGCTTGTGTGTGTTTGTAGGTGTGTGTATGTATGTTTGAGTGTATTTGTATGTCTGTGTCACTGTTTGTATGTGTATGTATGTATGTTTGTATGTGTGTGTGTGTGTGGGTGTTTGTCTGTGGGGATGTTTGTGTGCATATGTATGTGTGGGTGTGTGTGTATGATTGTGTGTGTTTGTGTGTGAGTGGGTGTTTGCATGTGTATGTATGTGTGTGTGTATTTGTATGTGTGTGTGGGTGTTTGTGTGTGAATGTATGTTTGTATGTTTGTATGGGGTGTGTATATGTATGGGTGTGTGCATGTGTGTTGAGTTTGTGGGTGTTTGTATGTGATGTCTGTTTGTACATATGTGTGTGTTTGTGTGTGTATGTATGTTTCTATGTGTGTGTCTGTATATGGGTTTGTGTTTGTGTATGTGTGTGCGTGTGTGTGGGTGTTTGTGTGTATGGATGTTTGTGTATGAATGTATGTGTGTGTCTGAATGTGTGTTTGTGTGTGTATGTATGTATGTGTATGTTTCTGTGTGTGTATGTATGTTTGTGTGTATGCTTGGGTGTGTTTGTATGTATGTGTGTTGGTGTTTGTGAGTGTCTTTGTATGTTTGTATGTATGGGTGTGTGTGTATGCTTGTGTGTTTATATGTTTGTGTCAGTTTTTGAGTGTGTATGTATGTTTGTGTGTGGGGGGTTTGAGTGTGTATGTATGTGTGTATGTGTGGGGCGTGTGTGTATGCTTGTGTGTGTTTGTATGTGTGTGTGGGTGTTTGTGTGTATGTATATTTGTCTGTGTTTGTAAGTGCATGTATGTTTGTGTGTGTATGTATGTTTGTATGTTTGTGTGTGGGTGTGTGTGTATGCTTGTGTGTTTATATGTTTGTGTCAGTTTTAGAGTGTGTATGTATGTGTGTATGTGTGGGGGGTGTGTGTATGCTTGTGTGTGTTTGTATGTGTGTGTGGGTGTGTGTGTATATGTATGTTTGTATGTGTGTGTGGATTTTGTGTGTGCGTATGTATGTTTGTGTGTGTCTATGTGTGTGTATGTATGTTTGTGTGTGTGTGTATATATGTATGTTTGGTGGAAGCGTTCTAGGAGCCATAGGTGATGCCGGTAGAGGACCCATGATTTGGATCGCCTTCCCAAGATCGTGTTATATGGCAAGCTCTCCACTAGCCACTGAGACAGAGGTACACCAAAGAAGAGGTACAAGGACTGCCTAAAGAAATCTCTTGGTGCCTGCCACATTGACCACCGCCAGTGGGCTGATATCGCCTCAAACCGCGCATCTTAGCGCGTCACAGTTCGGCGGGCAGCAACCTCCTTTGAAATATGTAAATGAGTGCGTATCTGTGTATGTGTGTGTGTATATGGGTTTGTATGTGTATATTTGTGTGTGTATGTATGTATGCATGTATGTGTGTGTATGCATGTGTGTCTGTGTGTGTGTGAGTGTTTGTCTATTTGGATGTGTGTACATGTATGTTTGTGTGTATGTGTGCATTTGAATGTGTGTATGTTTGTTTGTGTATATTTGTGTGTATGTATGTATGTATGTATGTGTGTGTGTCTCTATGTATGTGTTTGTTTCTGTGTGTGTGTGTTTGAATGCATGTATGATTGTGTGTTTTTGTATGTGTGTGTTTATATGGGTTTGGTGTATATGTATGTTTGTGTGTGTGTTTGTATGTGTGTAAGTATTTTTGTGTGTGTTTGTATGTTTGTGTATGTGTGTTTGAGTATATTTGTGTGTATGTATGTATGTATGTATGTATGTGTATGTGTATGTTTAAAAGTGTGTTTGTTTCTGTGTGTGAGTGTTTGTGTGTATGTTTGTGTGTGTGTGTATGTGTGTATGTCTGTATGTGTTTGTGTGTGTGGATGTGTGTATATCTATGTTTGTGTGTGTATGCATTCATCTGTCTGTAGGTGTGTGTTTGTTTCTGTGTGTGGGTGTTTGAATGCATGTATGTTTGCATGTTTTTGTATGTTTGTGATGTATATGGGTTTGTGTGTGTATGTGTGTATTTGTACGCTTTTGTGTGTGTTTGTATGTGTGTGAGTATGTTTGTGTGTATGGATGTATGTGTGTGTTTGCATGTGTGTTTCTGTATGCGTGTTAACATCTCTGTGTGTGTATGTCTGTGTATGTGTGTGTTTATATGGGTTTGTGTGTGTGTGTATGTGTGTGTATGTGTGTGTGAGCGTTTGTCTATTTGGATGTGTGTATATGTATGTTTGTGTGTGTGCATTTGTATGTGTGTGTATGTTTGTTTGTGTATATTTGTGTGTGTAAGTATGTATGTATGTATGTGTGTGTGTGTCTATGTATGTGTTTGTTTCTGTGTGTGGGTGTTTGTGTGTGTATGTATGTGTGTGTATGCATGTGTTTGTCTGTGTGTGTGTTTGTTTCTGTGTGTGCTTGTTTGTATGCATGTATGATTGTGTGTTTTATGTGTGTGTTTATATGGGTTTCATGTGTATGTGTGTATATGTATATTATTGTGTGTGTTTATATGTGTGTAAGTATGTTTGTGTGTATGCATGTGTGTGTATGTACCTGTGTATGTGTGAGTGTTTGTATGTATGTTTGTGTGTGTGTGTGTATGTGTGTGTTTGTGTGGGTGTTTGTGTATGTGGATGTGTGTTTGAGTATATTTGTGTGTTTTTGTATGTATGTGTATGTGTGTTTGAGTATATTTGTGTGTTTATGTATGTATGTATGTATGTATGTATGTATGTGTATGCCTGTGTGTCTGTAGGTGTTTGTTTGTTTCTGTGTGGGTGTTTGTATGCATGTATTTTTGTGTGTTTTTGTATGTTTGTGATGTATATGGGTTTGTATGTATGTGTGTATATGTTTTTGTGTGTGTTTGTATGTGTGTATGTGTGTGTATGTGTTTGCGTGTGTGGATGTATGTATATGTATGTTTGTGTGTGTATGTATATGTGTGTATGCGTGCCTCTGTTTGTAGGTGTATGTTTGTTTCTGTGTGTGTGGGTGTTTGAATGCATGTATGTTTGTGTGTTTTTGTATGTTTGTGAGGTATATGGGTTTGTGTGTGTATATGTATGTTAGTGTGTGTATGCATGTGTGTTTATGTGCCTGTGTATGTGTGAGTGTGTGTATGTGTGTGTGAGTGTTGGTCTATTTGGATGTGTGTATATGTATGTTTGTATGTGTGTTTGTGTATATTTGTGTGTGTGTGTATGTATGTGTATGCCTGTGTGACTGTAGGTGTGTGTTTGTTTCTGTGTGTGGGTGTTTGTATGCATGTATGTTTGTGTGTTTTTGTATGCTTGTGGAATATGGGTTTGTGTGTATATGTATGTTACTGTGTGTGTAAGTATGTTTGTGTGTGTATGCATGTGTGTTTATGTGCCCGTGTATGTGTGAGTGTGTGTATGTGTGTGTCAGTGTTGGTCTATATGTATGTGTGTATATGTATATTTGTATGTGTGTGTATGTGTGTTTGTGTATATTTGTGTGTGTGTGTGTGTGTGTGTGTGCGTGTGTATGTATGTGTATGCCTGTGTGACTGTAGGTGTGTGTTTGTTTCTGTGTGTGGGTGTTTGTATGCATGTATGTTTGTGTGTTTTTGTATGCTTGTGGAATATGGGTTTGTGTGTGTATATGTATGTTACTGTGTGTCTAAGTATGTTTGTGTGTGTATGCATGTGTGTTCATGTGCCTGTGTATGTGTGAGTGTGTGTATGTATGTATGTGTGTGTATGTATGTGTGTGGATGTCTGTGTATATGTGTGTTTCTATGGGTTTGTGTGTGTGAATATATGTGTGTGGATGTGTGTATATGTATGTTTATGTGTGTGGATGTGTGTATATGTATGTTTGTGTGTGTGTTCATGCATACATGTGTATGTGCCTCTCTATGTGTTAGTGTGTGTATGTCTGTGTGTATGTCTGTGTATGTTTGTGATGTATATGGGTTTGTGTGTGTATGTGTGTATTTGTATGTTTTTATGTGTGAATGTTTGTGTCTTTATGTCTGTGTGTGCGTTAGTGTGTGTATGTGTGTGTTTATATGGGTTTGTGTGTATGTGTGTGTGTATGGGTGTTTGTGTATGTGGATGTGTGTATATGTATGTGTGTGTATGTTTGTGTGTGTGTGGGGGGGTGGGGGATGGGGTGGGGTGTGTTTGTGTATGTGGATATGTGTATATGCATGTTTGTGTGTGTGTTAGTATGTATGTGTAAGTGTGTTTGTGTATATTTGTGTGTGTATGTATGTATGTATGTATGTGTGTACGCGTGTGTATGTCTCAATGTGTGTGTTTCTTTGTATGCATGAATGTTTGTGTGTTTTTGTTGTTTGTGAGGTATATGGGGTTGTGTGTGTATATGTATGTTAGTGTGTGTATGCATGTGTGTTTATGTGGCTGTGTATGTGTGAGTGTGTGTATGTGTGTGTGAGTGTTTGTCTATTTGGATGTGTGTATATGTATGTTTGTATGTGTGTGTATGTGTGTTTGTGCATATTTGTGTGTGTGTGTATGTATGTATGTATGTATGTGTATGCCTGTGTGTCTGTAGGTGTGTGTTTGTTTCTGTGTGTGGGTGTTTGTATGCATGTATGTTTGTGTGTTTTTGTATGTTTGTGAGGTATATGGGTTTGTGTTTGTATATGTATGTTAGGGTGTGTAAGTATGTTTGTGTGTATGCATGTGTGTTTATGTGCCTGTGTATGTGTGAGTGTGTGTATGTATGTGTGTATATGTCTGTGGATGTGTGTGTTTATATGGGTTTGTGTGTGTATGTGTGTATTTGTACGTTTTTGTGTGTGTTTGAATGTGTGTGAGTATGTTTGAGTGTATGGATGTATGTGTGTGTTTGCATGTGTGTTTCTGTATGTGTGTTTATATCTCTGTGTGTGTGTGTCAGTGTATGTGTGTGTTTATATGAGTTTGTGCATGTGTGTGTATGTGTCTGTGTATGTGTGTGTGAGTGTTTGACTATTTGGATGTGTGTATATGTATGTTTGTGTGTGTGTGCTTTTGTATGTGTGTGTATGTTTGTGTATATTTGTGTGTATGTATGTATGTATGTATGTATGTATGTATGTATGTATGTATGTGTGTGTGTGTGTCTATGTATGTGTTTGTTTCTGTGTGTGCATGTTTGAATACATGTATGATTGTGTGTTTTTGCATGTGTTTGTGATTTATATGGGTTTGTGATTATGTGCGTATATGTTTGTTTGTGGGTAAGCATTTGTGTGTATGCATGTATGTTCGTGTGTTTTCTATGTGTGTAAGTATGTTTGTGTGTGTATGCATATGTGTTGATGTGCCTGTGTATGTGTGAATGTGTGTATGTGTGTGTATGTATGTGTGTATGTCTGTGTATGTTTGTGATGTATATGGGTTTGTTTGTGGATGTGTGTATATGTATGTTTGTGTGTGTCTGTCTGTATGTGCATGTTTGTTTCTGTGTGTGGGAGTTGGTATGCATGTATGTTTGTGTGTTTTTGTAAGTTTGTGATGTATATGGGTTTGTGTGTATGTGTGTATATGTTTTTTGTGTGTGTGTTTGTATGTGTGTATGTGTGCATCTGTCTGTAGGTGTGTGTTTGTTTCTGTATGTAGTTGTTTGTATGCATGTATGTTTGTGTGTTTTTGTATGTGTGTGATGTATATGGGTTTGTGTGTGTATATGTATGTTAGTGTGTGGGTAAATATGTTTGTGTGTGTATGCATGTGTGTTCATATGCCTGTGTATGTGTGAGTGTGTATATGTGTGTGTATGTATGTGCCTGTGTATGTGTGTGTGTGTATGTGGGGGGGTGGGGGATGTTTGTGTACGTGGATATGTGTATATGCATGTTTGTGTGAGTGTGTGTATATATGTGTGTGTATGTCTGTGTATGTGTGTGTTTATATGGGTTTATGTGTGTATGTGTGTATTTGTATGTTTTATGTGTGTTTGTATGTGTGAGTACGTTTGTGTGTATGGATGTATGTGTGTGTTTGCATGTGTGTTTCTGTATGTGTATTTATGTCTGTGTGTGTATGTCTGTGTATGTGTGTGTTTATTTGGGTTTGTGTGTGTGTGTGTATGTGTGTGTGTATGTGTGAGTGTGAGTGTTTGTCTATTTGAATGTGTGTATATGTATGTGTGTGTGTGTGCATTTGAATGTGTGTGTATGTTTGTTTGTGTATATTTGTGAGTATGTATGTATGTATGTATGTGTGTGTGTCTCTATATATGTGTTTGTTTCTGTGTGTGTGTTTTTGTGTGTGTATGTATGTGTGTGTATGCATGTGTATGTGTGTGTTTATATGGGTTTGTGTGTGTATGTGTGTATTTGTATGTTTTTATGTGTGTTTGTATGTGTTTGTATGTGTGTGAGTATGTTTGTGTGTATGGATGTATGTGTGTGTTTGCATGTGTGTTTTTGTATGTGTATTTATGTCTGTGTGTGTATATCTGTGTATGTGTGTGTTTATATGGGTTTGTGTGTGTGTATGTGTGTGTGTGAGTGTTTGTCTATTTGGATGTGTGTATATGTATGTTTGTGTGTGTGCGTGCATTTGAATGTGTGTGTATGTTTGTTTGTGTATATTTGTGTGTATGTATGTATGTATGTGTGTGTGTTTCTATGTATGTGTTTGTTTCTGTGTGTGTGTTTGAATGCATGTATGATTGTGTGTTTTTGTATGTGTGTGTTTATCTATTTGGATGTGTGTATATGTATGTTTGTGTGTGTATGTGTATTTATGTCTGTGTGTGTATGTCTGTGTATGTGTGTGTTTATATGGGTTTGTGTGTGTGTATGTGTGTGTATGTGTGTGTATGAATGTTTGTCTATTTGGATGTGTGCATATGTATGTTTGTGTGTGTGCGTGCATTTGAATGTGTGTGTATGTTTGTTTGTGTATATTTGTGTGTATGTATGTATGTATGTGTGTGTGTCTCTATGTATGTGTTTGTTTCTGTGTGTGTTTGAATGCATGTATGATTGTGTGTTTTTGTATGTGTGTATTTATCTATTTGGATGTGTGTATATGTATGTTTGTGTGTGTATGTGTATTTATGTCTGTGTGTGTATGTCTGTGTATGTGTGTGTTTATTTGGGTTTGTGTGTGTGTGTATGTTTGTGTGTATGTGTGAGTGTGAGTGTTTGTCTATTTGGATGTGTGTATATGTATGTGTGTGTGTGTGCATTTGAATGTGTGTGTATGTTTGTTTGTGTATATTTGTGAGTATGTATGTATGTATGTATGTGTGTGTGTCTCTATATATGTGTTTGTTTCTGTGTGTGCGTTTTTGTGTGTGTATGTATGTGTGTGTATGCATGTGTATGTGTGTGTTTATATGGGTTTGTGTGTGTATGTGTGTATTTGTATGTTTTTATGTGTGTTTGTATGTGTTTGTATGTGTGTGAGTATGTTTGTGTGTATGGATGTATGTGTGTGTTTGCATGTGTGTTTTTGTATGTGTATTTATGTCTGTATGTGTATGTCTGTGTATGTGTGTGTTTATATGGGTTTGTGAGTGTGTATGTGTGTGTGTGAGTGTTTGTCTATTTGGTTGTGTGTATATGTATGTTTGTGTGTGTGCGTGCATTTGAATGTGTGTGTATGTTTGTTTGTGTATATTTGTGTGTATGTATGTATGTATGTGTGTGTGTCTCTATGTATGTGTTTGTTTCTGTGTGTGTGTTTGAATGCATGTATGATTGTGTGTTTTTGTATGTGTGTGTTTATCTATTTGGATGTGTGTATATGTATGTTTGTGTGTGTATGTGTATTTATGTCTGTGTGTGTATGTCTGTGTATGTGTGTGTTTATATGGGT